>NW_028227256.1:146895131-147205131 GCF_978045245.1 Mus caroli | reverse complement strand
TTTATTCTTCAGTTTTATGCCTACTTTCTGCTGCCTTGGTTCTGTCACATAGTGATGCTATCTCCCAGGGGATACCCTTTATCTCCACATGAGCAATGGGTCCAGCTAATGGTGTCTGCAGCTCTTGACTCACTCTGACTCTGCTAAGATAAAAACTAACCACACATGCTTTTGACATCTCGTCTATTTGGGAACATGGTACTAGACAATTGCTAAGAAAACAACATGCTTAAATGGACTAGAGACTGCAGGACAAACTGTCCTTGGGGCAGCAGCAAAACCTCCAGATTGTCAAACCATCCAAATTTCAAAGGTGCTGACTTGTGTGAAGGCAGCCATAAGATCCCTGTGGTTGCCATCAGGATCCAAAATGTTTTTTTTTTTTGTTGTTGTTGTTTTGTTTTTTTTTTAGAAACAATATCACAATTTTAATGATTAGAAGTTTTATTTCTTTTGGTCTTCTTATATGCTTATAATGTTCCCCCTTTCCCTTACTAATTTCTTACCTTCCTGCTCCTTAAGTATTGGTGGCATTCTCAAAACATATTTCATGTCCTTCCTTCTTTACTGTCTGCCTGCCTACCTTCCTTTCTTCCTTTGCTTAATTTTGGAGACATTATCTCAGGTATCCTAAGCTGTGCCCTAACTTTTTTTTTAATTAGGTACTTTTTTATTTTACATTTCAAATGCTATCCCAAAAGTCCACCATACCCTCCGCCCCAATCCCCCACCCACCCACTCCCACTTCTTGGCCCTGGTGTTCCCCTGTACTGAGGCATATAAAGTTTGAGAAACCAAGGGGCCTCTCTTCCCAATGATGGCCTTCTTCTGCTACATATGCAGGTAGAGATATGAGCTCTGGGGGTACTTATTAGTTCATATGTTGTTCTACCTATAGGGTTCTGACCCCTTCAGCTCCTTGGGTACTTTCTCTAGCTCCTCCATTAGGGGCCCTGTGTTACATCCAATAGCTGACTGTGAGCATCCACTTCTGTGTTTGCTAGGCCCCAGCATAGTCTCACAAGAGGCAGCTCTATCTGGGTCCTTTCAGCAAAATCTTGCTGGCATATGCAATAGTGTTTGGGTTTGGTGGCTGATTATGGGATGGATCCCCAGGTGGAGTAGTCTCTGGATGGTCCATCCTTTCGTCTTAGCTACAAACTTTGTCTCTGTAACTCCTTCCATGGGTGTTTTGTTCCCTATCCAGGGAGGAATGAAGTATCCACACTTGGGTCTTCATAGAGCCAAGGATGAGCTGGGAATTAAGATTCTCCTGCATACATCACCATGCCTGGGGTCATATGATCCTTAGGGTTGCTAGGTAGGACTTCATGTATACAGGCAAACACGCTACCAACCAGATTATTTCCCCAGTCATGTTCTTGCTTCCTTCTTACTCTATCTATCTATCATCTATCTATCCTAGACCTATTTTCCAAATTTCAACTATCTTAACTATCACCTTGGGACTGGTGACCCAGTTCACTAAGTAAGAACACTTATCTCCTTATCTCAGGCCTGAGAAACTGAAAATAACCCTCAGGAACCTACATGGTAGAAGGGGAAAAATGGGGACTAGAGAGATGGCTCAGCAGTTAAGAGTACCGTCTACTCTTCGAGAGATCCTGAGTTCAGTGTGCAGCACCCACATGGTGGCTCATAAGGATCTGTCATGGGAATCACCCTCTTCTGGTGTGTGTCAAGACACAACACTCACTAATTAACAATGTTTAATAATTTTATTCAGTAATTAATATTTTTAATGTGAAGGAGAAGGGGCAAGAGAAAATCAGCCTGGTCTGTACAGCAAGTTCCCCAATGGTTAGGGCAACATAGTGGGAGTAAGGCTGATTTCATTAAAGGTTTTTCTTTGGGGGTTGGGGTGGGCTGGGGTGGGGATGGCGGTCTGGCCAGAGGTCTTTCTTCTACTACTTAACCCCTTGGTGATTTGTTGTCTCTTTCCTGTGCTGTAGCTGCTTGTTTATGGTGTGGCTTTCTAACCTTTATCTCTCTAGAGATGCTCTGGGTGCATTCCCCTGAGGCAGAAGGGACTGCAGAATCCGCCCATTTGCCTTGAGAGTTAAGTGGATCTTACTCCCTCCCTTTGTGTCTGTCCACGCAGAATAAGATTCCAGACACAGTCTAGCACCGATCCAGTCCTCACTTCTCATTATTCGCCACGCTCTGAAAAATACAAAGAACAGGGCTGAGCCTGTTCTTTGGTTTTGGGGATTCCCTCTGTGGTGTGATGCCTTTTGGAGGAACCTGAGCAAGGAGCGCAGCTCCTCAGGCTCTTGCGTTGAACTAACAGCAGTCTGTTGTCAACCTTAGAGCTGCAGCCTCTCACCCACTACCGATGCTATCTGTAGTCAGGCATCCTGCTGTATTCCTCTGACCCGTTTTCTGATTTTTCACCTTTGACGTTAGCATCACACTGTGCCTACGTAAGTGAGCCACACCTGTCTGTCTCACCAGCCTGTGGCAAGAACCCGCAGTTCTCAAAGAATGCCGCATACCGTTAAAAGTTGTCCATCTTACTTTACCTGCCCTCCTTCAGGGTGACTTCCATGAGCTATACTCTCTTTTTTATTCTTATTCTCGTAATTTAATTTACAAAATGATATAACTTAATCACAAGGTTTCTCCCTTCCGTTTCCTCCCTCCGAATTCTCGCATATACACCCCGATGAACCACACTGGCTAACTGTGATTTCTTTATTTCGTTCTTTTCTGTTCTTTCCATATCATTTTCTTTTTCTGCTTCTCTCCCCTGTTGCCACCTCTTTCATCATCTGTTTAACTGAAAACCCAAAGAGCGGCTTGTGGTGATGCACACCTATGATTCGAGCACTTGAAAGGCAGAGGAGGCAAGAGCCCAGAAGTTCAAAGTCACCCTTGTCTGCATACACAATTCAAGACCAGCATGGGCTATGTAAGACCCCCGTTTCGAAACAAAGGAGCACACAGAGAAGCAATAGAGTGATATTTGGCAGGCCTTTTCTGTTCCATGGATTTATTAGATGGATTTCTAAATCCAAACAGCTCAACATGCTGTGAACCAGATTGTTCTAGTATACAGGCCTCCAG
The DNA here is from genome assembly GCF_978045245.1 of Mus caroli. Taxonomy (NCBI): domain Eukaryota; kingdom Metazoa; phylum Chordata; class Mammalia; order Rodentia; family Muridae; genus Mus; species Mus caroli. Next base: position 147,202,044 of record NW_028227256.1, on the reverse strand, counting down.
CTGCAGCTAGGCCTAACTTTAGAGTGAGCAGAGGTTGCAACTTTAGCTGGCTGTGCGGAAGGGAGGCTCCTCCCAAGATCCTTTGATAATCTTTTCTTGCTTCATCCCTGCAGTGTGTGGCTGGCTCCAGGCAATGTGTCTGGGAGAAGCTGTCTTATGCTGAGGGAAGCAGTACGCTGAAGGCCTGCCTTGAGTATGAGTGAATGAGAATGAGTGATGTCACTGTCATGGGCGTGGTATGGATAAGGTGAGCCTTTATCCTTTGAGGGTACATAGGTCTCTGATCAATACCGGAGTACATGTTCATCTCAAGTCCTCACCACTATGGCCTTCTTTAAAGCTTCTTGCTGGATTTAACACAGAAGATTATCTATACACTCACAAAAGTCTTATTACCTGAACGGTGTTATTTTTATTATCCTATTAATAGAGAATTGCCACAAAACCACTCAGAAGCTCAGCCATGTACCTTCCCCTGTGGAAAGAGAGCCCATGCTATGTTAACAAACGCAGCTCCCAAATTTGCCAGGTGGCCAGGTGCTAATTGTTTCTTGCTGATGACCTAAGTCTAACTTTTCTTTTTTTTTTTTTTTGAGACAGGGTTTCTCTGTGTAGCCCTGGCTGTTCTGGAACTCACTTTGTAGACCAGGCTGGCCTCGTACTCAGAAATCCACCTGCCTCTGCCTCCCGAGTGCTGGGATTAAAGGCGTGTGCCACCACGCCCGGCTTAAGTCTAACTTCTTGCAGGAAGAACTCTCAACTAATCAAGGATAGTGTTCTGTGATGCCCTGTTTTCAATGTGCTGTGAATAAGTCCTTTCAGCTGAGAAATCATAGTAACACATAAAACAGGGTGAGACTTAAATGTGGGGCACAGCTGCGCTGAAGTCTTGTCTTTTGGAGCTAGAGAGGAATCTTTGAGGTTATTAAGTAAAGCCCCTCCCTCGTTTGTAGATGAGGGAGCAAAAGTCCAGAGGAGGTTGGGAGTAGCTCCGGGTCACATAGAAAGCTTGTGCCAACCTTAATTAAGAATTAAGGCCCATTCTTTTGTTTTTGTTGTTTCTTCTGAGAGACACCATTTCTTCTTTTCTTTCTTTCTTTCTTTCTTTCTTTCTTTCTTTCTTTCTTTCTTTCTTTCTTTCTTTTTAAAGATGTATATTTTTTATTTATATGAGTACATTGTTGCTGTCTTCAGATACACCAGAAGAGGGCTTCAGATCCCATTACAGATGGATGTGAGCCACCATGTGGTTGCTGGAAATTGAACTCAAGACCTCTGGAAGAGCAGTCAATGCTCTTAACCACTGAGTCATCTCTCCAGCCCTGAGAGACACTATTTCTCGTATTCACCATTTCCCTTACCTCACCTTCTGTGAGGAGCTCTGCTACTGGCTTCATGGTTCCAGGACCCTAAACTCTAGCAGCCATACTTATTTTCATTCATCAGAGAGTAGAGTTGCCATTAGATTGGTACTGTGGATCCTAGGGAGATATCTCGGGCTTGTGATTAGTGTTTCCATGATAATGGGGGATGCTGCTCAGATGGCAGTGCTTGCCTATCATGCAGGAGGCCTTGGATTAGATCCTCAGCCCTGTATAAGATAGGCACGGTGGCACAGGCATGTCACCCCAACACTCAGGAGGTGGGGACAGGAGATCCAGATCATACTTGGCTACTGAGAGTTTGTGGTTGGTCTAAATAACCTTATCCTGTTATGATCATTTTAATCATAAATATATCAACTGTAGAGAGTCACTATATTACACCCAGTACCAAATACTTGATGTGTTTTCATATGCTTTCTTCCTTTCCCATTGCCTGTAACTGTAAGCTTCCATGTTTGATTTTTTTGTTTCAGCATCTTGAAACAAAATTAATCAACAATCAGCTAAATATTATAAAGGTACTCATGTCAAGTGGCTGTCCTTGGGTGTAAATCTAAGGGGAGTTACATATAAGGACCATGCAGTAACTGGTGCCCTTTCTCTTTTAGGGGGATCAGATGAAAAACATTCCTATTTTATCTTCAGAGGATATCTTTTTGGAAAGAATTCTTAAAGGTGTGTCTTTCCCAGTGTTAGCTTTTTATACTAAGAATCTTGAATGTAATCACAAAGAGCAGTTGGAATGGAGCAACCATTTTGGTAAGCAAACAGGACTCTAGCCTTGGTTTCTCTGATTCCTGTAAGAGCCTGTATCTTTTTAGAGGACTTGTTGCTGTCCCCAGGGAAAAAAAATAAACATTAAGAAAATTGGAAGTGGTCCTGTCATTGGCTCATGTGCAAACACAGTGGGGGACCACTTTTGTTAACATCCTGCTTTGAAAGGGAACTGGGGAAGCCGAAGTTTATCTTTTCCTGACAACTTTCTGCTTCTGGCAGGACCACCCCACTGTCCATGCCCTCAGGACCTCCGTCTTCTTGCATCAATAAACAGGCCTTTCTGACTTCGTCGTCCAATCTAAGCATAGTTTCTACTCAGCTTTGCCAACTCATTTACACAGCATTTATATGCCATCATTTCTTCTCATGTCCTTTGAGGCAAATTCAATGACTGCTTCTCTTACTCTAAAGTTTATTGCAATTTACCAGCTTTGTCCACCTTCCAAGGAAGGTTGGAGGCTTACGTCTACCAAAAAGTTCTCCATTCATGCAAAGCTCTGCACATATAAGCTGCTCCTGCTGCTCTTGTTCAGTCTTGGGCAGTTCAACTCCTGTTTCATGTACATCCTCATAGATGAACTATACTTTGCATAGCTGCTTCTTCAGGAAGACAGGCCTTACATAGTATTTTGTCTGTGACTACAGGGTCTCACTACATAGTCCAGGCTCTCTTATAGATCATAATTAATGAAATTATAGGCACATATCACCATGCCCAGCCACTAACCAGTGAGTCTGGCAGTGTTTTAGTATTAAAGTCCAGTTACAAATTAATTGTAGTTCTAGATACATAATTTTCAAAACTAATACTAAAAGTAGCATCTACATCACCTCCCCAAATATTTGTAATTAATGTATAGGAGTAACACTGCTGCATTAAAACAATAAAATATTAGTGAGATAAATTAACAAAGTCCTTAATATATACAAAGACTCAATATTGTTAAGATATTCTGTGGCCTCCAAATTCCCCAATCCTTGTGCAGTGTCTCTAGTCTTTTTTTTTTTAAATAAGAGCCAAAGGAGTAAGTGCTCAGCATTCCTTTTTTTAAAAAAAACAAATTTATTTATTCTATATATGTGAGTACACTGTTGCAGTCTTCAGACAAACCAGAAGAAGGCATCGGATCCCACTACACATAATCATAAGCCACCATGTGGCTGCTGAGAATTGAACTCAGGACCTCTGGAAGAGCAGTCAGTGTTCTTAACAGCTAAGCCATCTCTCCAGCCCACATCTCCAGTCTTAACTTTAAATGATTCTTTTAAAGCACACTTTCTAAAAGTAGAAGTTGACAAGGTAATTGTAAAATGCATATAGAATTGATTCAAGCGACTTAAATAAAACAGTTCTGTATGTGACTTTAATTGTTTTACAGGGTGATTCTCTAAACTACATGTCCCTATGAGCAAAGCAAGTGTGACCTCTACTTCAAGTCACAGACCCATGGCCACAAATGCAAAAGTCAAAACATGGAGTTCCTAGTTAAAAGAAATAAAGGAAATGGATTGCAATCGTTTACTCGGAAAGTGCCATGTGCTGTGGGTTTAGAAGCGACAGGTAAAGCGAGCCATAGAAGAACCAGAAGGAGACTGCTGACAACTCTGGTTTAGCAGTACACACTTTGAAGAAGATAGATAGATAAGTCCACCTCCCCCCTAAATACTTTCTTAACTTTTAAAAACTAGTATTCAGAATATATAAAGAATTTCTACACCCTCCACCAATTCATTCTATCTTGAATGCCAGTGTTTTGGCCTCTCCCAATTTTTACATTTCAGTAATAATGAAAAGCAACCCAGCAGAGGTGTGAAGCAAAGACTTCAGCCTGTACTACACAAAGAAAGATCCACGAGTGGATAACACACATATGAAAACTCGTTCCTGTCTTTAGTCTTTAGAAACCCCATATTAGAGTGTTTATATGAAATCACTTCACACACACACTATAAATGCTGAGGTACAAAGGCAGGGCTGGGCAGGCAACTTAGTGCCTGAGATGCTTGCCCTGAATTGAGTGGCAGCACCTAATAAACCAGGTGTGTTGACATACATGGAAACCTAGAATTCCAGCATTCTGGAGGCCTATACTGAAGGATTAGTAGTTCAAGGCTAACTCTAGCAACATAATGCATTCAAGACTAGCCTGGACTACAGGATTCTTCTCAAACATACATACACATAAATAAATAAATAAACAGATAAATAAATAGAAAAATGAAAGAAAAATTTCAACATTACATGCTGACAAAAGCACAAAACAAATGAAATTTATTTTTCTTGGTGGGAATGTAAAATAGTTCATTAAAAAAAATGATTTGGTTGGTTTTGTTCTTCGTGTTTACTCTATAGCTCAAGGTAGCCTTGAACTCAGCAATCTTCTTGTCTCGGTCTTCCAAGTGTTTGGATTACAAGTGTGGGCTACCATGGCTATCTTCTTTATTTTGTTTCAGACAAGATTTCCCTACTTAACCTTTAAATCAATTTTCAAAGTTGAGGGTTCTGAAATTTTTAAACAAATCTTTCCCTGTGATCTATAAATCTCACCCTTCAGGTTTTAATCAAGAGAAATTATAGTAGGTGTCCAAAAGGTTTGGATATGAACACTAACAATATACTTGGCTAGAAAAAGCCTAATTCTGGAAATAGCCTACATTGACCTCCGTGAAGGGCTTGATACATAAAAATATAATGGATGGTTGCCAAATCATTAGAAGAAAGAAACTATAAATAGTTATCATAATATAGTAGCATAATACAGAGTAATGCGATTCTGACATAAAAAACACCTATCTAAAGCCAGATAGAAGAAACATTTTAGAGTGATACAAATCAGAGCAAGGCTGTTGTAGGACAGGAAGACATTGGCTAGAAAAGGGTAAAATGGGATCTCTTGGGGCTGCTATCCCCATGTTTCTGTAGGACATGGGACATACACATTTACCTTTTTAGGTTGTTTTGCTTTGTTTTGGGACAAGATTTCTAGTTTTGGTTGGCCAGGAACTAAGCACCTTAAGTTTTTAGGAATGACCTCAGGCTTCTGGTATTCCTGCCTTCTTCTTGTAGATGATGGGGTTACAGTTGTGTGCTATACGTCTAGATAATACATTGTCCCTTTGGGACTCAGGTTTCCCTCTCTTTTTCTTCTGGAGAAGATTAATGGGGAGCAGAGGATGACGGAGCCCACAATGGAGGGGGATTTAGAGTCTAGCTCAATGAGTCATGGGAAACACAGGGATCACTCCCTCATCCACATAGTTTTCTGACTCTGCTAGTCTGTCATTATGCACTAACCTCAATTCTCACTCAGCAAGTTTCCCATGACATTGTAAAATATAATTTTCCATTGTTATTCAGGGACAGGTCATTGAGTCTTTATTGCTAATGTGGATTTCTTCAGATTCCATAGATTATTGTCATTTTACAGCACAAGTCCTCTATGACGTGGTGTTCCTTCTGCCAAAAGTTTTAAAGTCATAGACTAGTGTGTAACCTGTGGTAAAGAATCAATCTCTCTCTCTGTCTCTCTCTCTCTCTCTCTCTCTCTCTCTCTCTCTCTCTCTCTCTCTCTGCTTAAACAATTACCTTACGTCATTTTCTTTTTGACTCAATAGCACACAGAATAAGTGCCTGGCAAGCTTCTTGTTTCCTAGGCTACAACCAAATTCTACTTTAGTGTTCTATTGTGTTTTCACTGTGGTTTCCATGTTATTATCTGTCCATTGTCTTGAGAGTGACTGAACAATACTAATAAGTAACCTGTAGGTCATAAAAACTGAGACCTTCTCAAACAGTGTATATAAATTCTAAAATCTAAACATAATTCACTTTCTGCAAATGGATTTGATAAAGAGATGAAGAATTTTCATACTTGTTAGGACTTCTGCATGGATATATTGAGTAAAGAGGCAGTTTCTTTTCTTTACTAGGTACTCTTGAGTGTGTCGGCAAAGTGTAGAGGAGTTCCTGTTTTCTGAATGTATTCCAGGTTGCTAAAATGGGGCTTCATGTTTCTGTTTTGAGGATATGAGCAAACATACTCCATGGATGGAGACATGGATTATTTTGTTTATGTTTTAAAACAACCACACATACACAAACAAACAAAAAAACAGGCAAATGAGTGGGTTCTTGTGGGGCAGTGGGCATGGGGGATACAGGGAGTGGGAGAAAACCTGTGTCCCACCAGAGTGCTCTGGGTGGGCAAATGCGGAAGGACTACTGCACGCTTTCCAAGCGGCCTTGGGTGGTTGTCTAGCTGCCAGAAGCTACAGACCCAGCCTCTGGGGCTGGAAAAGGGGCAGTCCAAGGTCTTTGGGCCTCATGGAGGTCAGAGATAAAAGGTTCTCAGCCTCGGGCATCCCAGATGCAGCTGGACATGGCAGAAGAGCTGAGAACAAAGTGGAGGTCCCGGGGGTGGCTCTGTCATCCTTGGGGCTGAAGGAAAGAGAGGGCAGGGAAAGAGGGGGCGCTGGGTGGTTCCCACATGGGGCAAGAGTCCTTGGTCCAATCCATGGCTGGATTGCAGGAAGGCCTTCCCGCAGGAGGTTAGATGCAGCTCTTTAGGGAAAAGCCTATTCCATCGTTTAAGCACAGCGGGCCTTGATGGGCAGAGATAGTCTATGGATTTAGAGCTCTATTGTAGAAAGGCAAAGAGAAAGAGAAAGTGTAAAAGAAAGAGAGAAGCTGGCCATGGTCATGTGGAGAGAAAGGAGGGAAGGGAGAGAAAGAAGGAGGGCTAAAGATGAGAGTAAGAAAGGTGAGAGTTCAATTGTGATTAAAAACTGATGGTACTGGTATAGCGACAGACAGGTATATCAATGGAATAGAATTGAAGACCCAGAGATGAACCCTCATACCTATGGTCACTTGATCTTTGAAAAGGGAGCTAAAACCATCCAGTGGAAAAAAAAGAGAGCATTTTCAACAAATGGTGCTGGTGGTTATCATGTAGAAGAATGCGAATTGATCCATTCTTATTTCCTTGTACAAAGACCAAATCTAAGTGGATCAAAGACCTCCACATAAAACCAGAGAGAGTGAAATTTATAGAGGAGAAAGTGGGGAAAAGCCTTGAACATATGGGCACAGAGGAAAACTTCCTAAACAGAACAACAATGGCCTGTGCTGTAAGATCAAGAATTGACAAATGGGACCTCATAAAATTGCAAAGCTTCTGTAAGGCAAAAGACACCTTCAATTAGACAAAAAGGCCACCAACAGATTGGGAAAGGATTTTTTACCAATCCTAGATCTGATAGGGGACTAATATCCAATATATACAAAGAGCTCAAGATGCTGGACTCCAAAAATTCAAATAACTCCATTAAAAAATGTTTACAGAACTAAACAAAGAATTCTCAACTGAGGAATACCGAAGGGCTGAGAAGCACTTGAAAAAATCTTCAACATCCTTAATCATCAGGGAAATACAAATCAAAATAACCCTGAGATTCCACCTCACACCAGTCAGAATGGCTAAGATCAAAAGTTCAGGTGACAACAAATGCTGGTGAGGATGTGGAGAAAGAGGAACACTCCTCCATTGTTGGTGGGATTGCAAGCTTGTACAACCACTCTAAAAATCAGTCTGGTGGTTCCTCAGAAAATTGGACATAGTACTACTGGAAGATCCAGCAATACCGTAACTCCTGGGCATATACCTAGAAGATGTTCCAACTGCTAATAAGGACACATGCTCCACTATGTTCATAGCAGCCTTATTTATAATAGCCAGAAGCTGGAAAGAACCCAGATGTCCCTAAACAGAGGAATGGATACAGAAAATGTGGTACATTTATATAATAGAGTACTACTCAGCTATTAAAAACAATGAATTTATGAAATTCTTGTGCAAATGGGTGTATCCGGAGGATATCCTCCTGAGTGAGGTAACAGAATCACAAAAGAAGTCACTTGATATGCACTCACCGATAAGTCGATATTAGCCCAGAAACTTAGAATACCTAAGATACTATTTGCAAAACACAAGAAAATCAAGAAGAAGGAGGACCAGTGTGTGGATACTTCATTCCTCCTTAGAATAGGGAACAAAATACCCATTGAAGGAGTTTCAGAGACAAAGTGTGGAGCTAAAATGAATGGATGGACCATCCAGAGACTCCCCAACCTGGGGATCTATCCCATAATCAGCGACCAAACACAGACACTATTGCATATACCAGCAAGATTTTGCTGAAAGGACCCTGATATAGTTGTCTCGTGTGAGGCTATGCCAGTGCCTGGCAAATAAAGAAGTGGATGCTCACAGTCATCTATTGGATGGAACACAGGGCCCACAATGGAGGAGCTAGAGAAAGTATCCAAGGAGCTGAAGGGGTCTGCAACCCTAAAGGTGGAACAACAATATGAACTAATCAGTACCCCCAGAGCTCATTTCTCTAGCTGCATATGTAGCAGAAGACGGCCTAGTCAGTCATCACTGGGAACAGAGGCCCCTTGGTCTTGCAAACTTTATATGCCCCAGTACAGGTGACGCCAGGACCAAGAAGTGGGAGTGGGTGGGTAGGGGAGCAGAGCACGGGGAGGGTATAGGGTATTTTTGGGATAACATTTGAAATGTAAATGAAGAAAATATCTAATAAAAAATTGAAAAAAAAAGAAAGGTGAGAGCTTAAAGAGAGAGAGGGGAGGGGCCAAGCAGCCCCTTTTATAGTGGGCTGGGCTACCTTGCTGTTGTCAGGTAACTGTGGGGAGGAGCATACCTGGCTATAGTCAGGTAACTGTGGGGTGGAGTCTAGCCAGAATGCCAGAAATTTGGGACATTGTCTGAGTGACTTATAGACACAGAATTATGGATTTGGGGACTCTGTGGTGGCAGGCACCTGTCTCTGGGAACATGGCTTACTGTTCTGTCTCTTGAAGAGTTTCCTACCGAGTCTCTGGAGCAAGCGTCATTCAGCCAAAACAGGCTGCCTTTCACATCCCCCATAGATTCTATTAAAAACTCACCTTCCTGTGAGAAGAGAACATTGTTTTAGATCCTTGACTTCTGGCAATTCTTGTCCTTGTGAGTCCAAAGAGGAAAAAAAAGTATATGTCATTGTGTAAACTCAGGTATAGCTGGACTTCACACAGGACATTTAGAAGGGATCTGGCAGTGAGTTTGGAGTTGCCCGAAGCTTAATCTCTCGAGAAGTGTACGCTTGAGTGCTTGAGTTCCTGGAGGCATGTTTTCCACTAAACCCAAACATGATACTTAGGTTTTAATATTCATGTATCTGGCAGCCAAAGCTTCATGAAACTTATACACTAGTACTGACAGGTAAGGCTGTCATCATTCCTCCGCAGAAAGTCTTCCTTATTTTAATTTCTTCTCCATTCCAGGACACTCCTCTATGTTAGGAACATGAGCATTTACTGATTGTCTTAGGGTTTTACTGCTGTGAACAGACACCATGACCAAGGCAACTCTTATAAGGACAACATTGAATTGGGGGATAGCTTACAGATTCAGAAGTTCAGTATATTATCATCAAGGCAGGAGCATGGCAATGTCCAGGCAGGCATGGTGTAGGAGACACTGAGAGTCCTACATCTTGTTACTGAGGCAAACAGGAAAAGATGGCTTTCAGGGAGCTAGGATAAAGGTCTTAAAGCTCAGGAAAGGGGCATGGAATAGGGAGGTTTTCAGAGGGGAAATGAGGAAAGGGAATAACGTTTGCAATGTAAATAAAGAAAGCATCTAATAAAAAAAGCCTTTCTCCAGCCTCTAGTTATGACTAATCTAATTTTGTTTTTTATAAGTTCACTTATTGTAGATACTATTGATAAATGCAATCACACTCAGTATGACAGCCTTTTTTTTCACTTAACATAATACTTTGATGATTCATCCATACTTTACCAGGTTTACTTTTTTATTGACCAGGCATTGTATTGTAAAGAATTATACTGACATGTTATATTCTATTTGTCCATTATCACTTGATCAGTGTTTGGATTGTTTTCTTTTTTGCTATAAATAATGTACCTGTGAATTCTTATGTACAAGTCTTTGGGAAAGCGTTTTCCTTTCTCTCAGCTGCTTCAGAGGGAACTTGCTAGATCACATAGCAGTTTTGTCCAACATTTTAAAATTCTGCAGAACTGTTTTTCAAAGTGGCTGTGTCTTTTTTACATGCCCAAAACACTGTATGACGGAATCACTTACTACCCATGTTTGCCACCATTTGTTATTGCCTGTCATTTTTGACTAGAGTCATCATATTGAGTGTGCAGAGGTGTCTCACTATCACACTCCCGTTCACTAATGGCCACTAAATATCTTTATATTAGGTTATTAGATAATTATATATGTATATGTATATGTGTATATAGGTAATTAAATAATTATATATATGTATATGTGTGTATATTCTTTGGAAAGATGTCTACTCAAATTCTTGATTCATGTATAAATTCATCTCCTTGACTCTTTGTTATTGGATTTGTAAGGCCTATTATGGATACAAGTCCTTTGTCTTATAGATCTATCATTTATAATTAAACACATGGCCATCATTTGCAGGTGTGACCCTTAAATTATAGGGATGACAATTTTATTTTCTCACAATATGCCAAATTTTGATCATTGTCAGAACTTTCTGTGTGGAAATTTGAACAAATGGCTACTCACTCCAGGTAGATTTCAAAGACAGAACAAAGGATCATCCAACAAATAATTTTGCAAACCACTGAGTTGTCTTGGCTTACTTACAAAGCATAAGTTTCTAAGCATATATTACTCACAGGAACAAGAGTGACCTCAAAGCATCTAGTTTTGTGTCAACTTGAAACAGGCTGGAGTTATCACAGAGAAAGGAGCTTCAGTTGGGGAAATGCCGCCACGAGATCCAGCTGTAAGGCATTTTCTCAATTAGTGATCAAGTGGGGAGGTCCCCTTGTGGGTGGTGCCATCTCTGGGCTAGTAGTCTTGGTTCTATAAGAAAGCAGGTTGAGCAAGCCAGGGGAGGCAAGCCAGTAAAGAAACATCCCTCCATGGCTTCTGCATCAGCTCCTGCTTCCTGACCTGCTTGAGTTCCAGTCCTGACTTCCTTGGTGATGAACAGCAGTATGGAAGTGTAAGCCAAATAAAACCTTTTCTCCCCAACTTGCTTCTTGGTCATGATGTTTGTGCAGGAATAGAAACCCTGACTAAGACAAATTGGTACCAGCATAGTGGGGTATTCTTGTGACAATCTGACCATGTTTGGGGAGGACTGTGTTAGGACTTTGGAACTTTGGGCCAGAAGATCCATTTGGTGTTAAGAGCTCAGTCGAATGCTGTGTAGGAGCTTGGAAGATAATGTTGAGAACAGTGCAGAAGATGGAGGCCTGGCTTGTGAAATTTCAGAGTGAAGATTAAAGACTCTTTTCAGGGCCAATTATATTTTGATTGTGAAGATTCTGTGGTTCTGGTTAGCTGGGGCTGAAGAATCAGCTGTGATTAACAAGACACCAGAACTACTAAAGCAAAACCTTTGCATTACTTGGATTATTGATGCTGGTTAGCTGGAGCTAAGAAATTAGCAGTGATTAAGAGAAGACCAGGAGCTAGAGAAAGTACCCAAGGAGCTAAAGGGATCTGCAACCCTATAGGTGGAACAACATTATGAACTAACCAGTACCCCAGAGCTCTTGTCTCTAGCTGCATATGTATCAAAAGATGGCCTAGTCGGCCATCACTGGAAAGAGAGGCCCATTGGGCACGCAAACTTTATATGCCCTAGTACAGGGGCGCCAGGGCCAAAAAAATGGGAATGGGTGGGTAGGGAAGTGGGGGGGGAGGGTATGGGGGACTTTTGGGATAGCATTGGAAATGTAATAGAGGAAAATACGTAATAAAAATATTAAAAATAAATAAATAAAATAAAAAAATAAAAAAGAAAAGAAAAGACCAGCATCATTGAGGTGACATCTTCTGGGAAATGTTTTCTGAGAGCACAGAGGCTGTGCTCCAGAGATAGCCAAAGTTGTACCTTGTGCTGTGGCTGGATTTGGTAATGTGTAAGTTACCCAGGTGATACTGTGAGAGGCCATGGAAGGCCACTGGTGAAGGTGCAGCCTCAGTTGCAATTGATGGCCCAGGACTGAAGGGGTCATGCAAAGGAGTTGAGGCTTGGTACCATGAAGAGAGCCTATGAGAGGCTAGTGTTGAAGCCAAGTTACAGTGGAAGACAGTGGTGTTTTTGAGATGCCAGGACCATGAGATGACCACCAAGAACAGCAGCAGCAGTGGAGTACAGGCAGCTGGAGCCTAGAAGACAACATGTGTGCTACAAAGGGCATGGCTGGAGAAGTGACCCAAGCCCTTGGAGGGGCCCAGAAGATCGTGAGTTAGATCCCAGACTTTGGACATTTGGAGTTTAATTTTTGCTTTGATTGTGACTGTGCCCTGATATTTCCCATTTTGAAGGAAGAAAATATTTTAGTGGATCCCACAGTTAAGAGACTTAATTGTAAAAAGACTTTGGATTTTAAAAGATATTGGGTATTTTATAAGGATTGAACTTTTAATATGTAAAGACTGTGGAACTTTTAAAGTTATTTAGATCTTGGGGATGAATAAGAACTAAGGGTTGAGGCTTACTAGTGATGTGTTTGTGTGTCAAGTTGACAAGGGGTCAATTGTACTGGCTAGTTTTGTGTCAACTTGACACAGCTGGAGTTATCACAGAGAAAGGAGCTTCAGTTGGGGAAATGCCTCCATGAGATCCAGCTGTAAGGCATTTTCTCAATTAGTGATCAAGTGGGGAGGTCCCCTTGTGGGTGGTACCATCCCTGGGCTGGTATTCTTGGTTCTATAAGAGAGCAGGTTGAGCAAGCCAGGGGAGGCAAGCCAATAAAGAACATCCCTCCATGGCCTCTGCATCAACTCCTGCTTCCTGACCTGCTTGAGTTCCAGTCCTGACTTCCTTGGTGATGAACACCAGTGTGGAAGTGTAAGCCGAATAAACCTTTTCTCTCCAACTTGCTTCTTGGCCATGATGTTTGTGCAGGAATACAAACCCTGACCAAGACAGTGTATATGTGCCTATTATCAGCAATTCTTATCCTGTAAGTTGCCACCCCTGCAGGGGTTACATATCAGATATTCTGTATATCAGATATTTACATTACAATTCAAAACAGCAGCAAAGGTACAATTATGAAGTAGCAACCAAAATAATTTTATAGTGTGTGTGTGTGTGTGTGTGTCACCAAAACATGAGGAACTGTGTCAACGGGTTGCAGTATTAGAAATGTTGAGAACCACTGGCCTATATGCAAATAAGCACAGTTACTGTTGAGTGTTTGAAAAGAGTATTGGATTCTCTGGCACTGGAGTTAAAAGAGTTGTGTGAGCCACCTGATGTCCATGTTGGGAACTGAACTGAGCTTCTCTGTAAGTATACAGGACACGGATATGCACAGTGTTCTCTGTTATTCACTGGGTTATCTCTCTTGCTACCCGGTTATTTATTTGTTTATTAATTAATTAATTAATTAATTAATTTATTAATTTATCAAGACGGGGTCTCATTCTCTAGCCCAGTCTGTCTGCAAACCCAATCCATGTGCTGGCTTTGAACTTGAGTTATCCTCCTGACTAAGCTTTTTAAGTGTTAGGATAACAAGTATTGACACATATATCTATCCTTTGATCCCTTTACACTCCATGATGCTAGAAATTCAGTAAACATGTTTTGAATGCTCTTTTCCAAACTTTCATCTTTGTTGTTTGTTTTCTTCCATTCATACCTGAATACATTTGAAATCTCATGATTTTCTATTTATTGTTCATTAAAAGGCCAGTGAAAAGAATCAGACCCTGAGGTCCCAGCATTTAGACAGTGTTCAGTGAGGTTCACAGATCAAAACTAATGATTTGTGTTACTAAAGGCATAGAGTTCTGATCCAATTTGTCAAGCCAGAGCAGTATTTTCTGAGAAGAGGAATTTGAAGGATTTTATGACAAACTAAAATTTATTAGGTGAAAAGCATGTGAGAGATGTTCTGGGAAGAAGAGATATTGGCATGGCCCATTAGTAGAAGGGTCCTGGTATATTCTAACTCTCAAGAAAGGCAATGGGCCTGAATAAGGAACATCATGAAGAAAAAGTAGCCAGTGAGAAATTTGGGTCTGAAGCAATCTGACACTAGTCAGAGAGGTTCAGAAAAGTTAAGTAGTCTCAGGTATTACCTTGGAAGAGTCAAAGAAAAGAGAACATCATGAAGTTGGTTTTATCAGCAGTTCATAGAGATTGATGTGTGAGAGTCAATTGAAGTGACCAAAGTCTAGACAGATTGGAGAGGTAGTTTAGTGTACTGTCAAGATTCTGGGGATGGGGGATGCCAAGAGATAGGATACGACAACCAAATATTTATTCCTTTCACTGAAAGAGGTGTTGAAAGGGTGGGACAAAGACCAAAGTTTTAGTGTCAATCTTAATACATTTGTGGTATCTTTTAGGTTTATATGGAGGTTTCAAGTAGAATGGCTGATACACCTGTCTATAGAGGAAATGCGGAGAACAAGTGTGGAGTGGAGGCTGAAGGAAAGGCCATCCAGAGACTGACCCACCTGGGGATCCCATCCCATATACAGTTACCAAACCCAGACACTATTGTGGATATCAAGAAGTGCTTGCTGACAGGAGCCTGATATAGCTGTCTCCTGAGAGGCTCTTCCAGAGCCTGACAAATACAGAGGTGGATGCTCAAAGCCAACCATTGGGCTGGGCATGGGGTCCCCAGTGGAGGAATTAGAGAAAGGACTGAAGGAGCTGAAAGAGTTTGCAACCCCATAGGAAGAACAACAATATCAACAAATGAGACCCCCTATAGCTCCTAGGGACTAAACCACTAACCAAAGAGTACACATGGAGGGACTCATGGCTTCAGGTGCATATGTAGCAGCAGATGGACTTGTTGGGCATCAGTGGGAGGGGAGCCCCTTGGTCCTGTGAAGGCTCAATGCCCCAGTGTAGGGAAATGCCAGGGTAGGGAGTGGGAGTGGGTGGGTGTGTGGGAGAAGAGGCTCAGAGAAGCAGGAGGAAGGGAGATGGGATAGAAGGTTTCGGGGGGGGGATTGGTAAAGGGGATAACATTTGCAATGTAAGTAAAAAAAATCCAATAAAAAAGAAAGATAAATAGTAATTTAAAAATATTAAGGGTCAATAAAAAGAAAAAGTTGTAGCCTACAAAATGTTACAAATAGGCAGTTTCCTACTTATTTACAGTAAGGAATGACCTTACTGTAGGCCTTACTAATGTAGTAGGCTTGCTAAACATGATCATTTATAAAATTATGGAATTATCAGTAAGAGTTTAAGAACACAAGAAATATTCCAACATAACACATAACTCCTTCATAAAGCTAGATCAAGCATGTCCCTCTCTTCTAAATCACCTTGATTACGACACTAAATAACTCTTCCCCACTTTTTTTCTTTTTGCAAAAATGTTTTATGATGTACTCCTGATAATTTTGTTTATGAGTTTCAGTGTGTTTAGGTATATTTCTATGTATTTTGTCTTACATTGTTTCTCATTGTATTCATGGTATTATACATTTTTCACTGAGTGGAAAAGTTTGTAACTTTCTAGTGAAATTTCATAATCCCAGATAGGTCACAGACCCTTGAGTACGTGATTTGAATTTCTCAATGATGTGAACCAAGCAAATAGAGTTTGTGTCACTGAGAACCCTCGTGGTGGCATCACTCTCATGCTCATGGCAAGTAGGCCCTCAACTGGCTTCCTAATTTACAAACATCTGTAAATATTTGCACGTCTCAGAAAAGAAATGGTCTCTCTCAAGTGATTATTTGTGGGAATGTGAGTAGGAAATCATAGCTTATTTCAGATGATCACATCTGGATCTCAGATGGAACTTTTGATGGTGTCTGACTGTAGCAAACTTAGAAGCACAGTCTCAGAAGGTAAATGCTGATTCAGTCATGAGACACTAATATAGAGCTCTGTGGAACATTTACATTATGTTTTTAAAAAGATTCTTTTTAAATCACCCTAATTAATAGACTGTAAGAGAGCTAAGAGATATCTAGAGTCTGTGTTTACATAAATTAGAATATCTCTCTCCATTCATTTTGAATCACTACTCTATTTATTCCACTCTGCCACTGCCTCTATGTAATCTCCACACCTCCTCAGCAAACAATTCTTGGAATCACCATTGTTATCTCATTCCTTCATACTAAAGTTACTAATTTTTGAAGCTATACCATATAGTATAGGCTGGCCTTGAGCTTCCTTTGTGGTTGAAGATGAAATATGCATTCCAGGTCTTCCTACCTCTATCTTCCAAGTTCTGGGATTATAGATATATGTTACCACACTCCACAGAATGTGCATTTTTGATGCAAATTCCTCTAAGGATGGTAATTAATAGAAGCTCACTTATTTAAATGCACTTTACTATCACTATAGGAACCAGATAATTTTCCAATACAAGGTCACAACTGGAAAAGAAATAGGAGAAAGCTATTGTCTTAGTCAGGGTTTCTATTCCTGCACAAACATCATGACCAAGAAGCAGTTGGGGAGGAAAGGGTTTATTTGGCTTACACTTCCATACTGCTGTTCATCACCTAGGAAGTCAGGACTGGAACTCAAGCAGGTCAGGAAGCAGGAGCTGATGTAGAAGCCATGGAGGGATGTTTCTTTACTGGCTTGCTTTCCCTGGCTTTCTCAGCCTGTTCTCTTATAGAACCCAAGACTACCAGGCCAGGGATGGTACCACCCACAAGGGGCTCTTCTCCTCTTGATCACTAATTGAGAAAATGCCTTACAGCTGGATCTTGTGAAGGCATTTCCCCAAATGAAGCTCCTTTCTCTGTGAGAACTCCAGCCTGTGTCAAGTGGACACAAAACTAGCCAGTACAACTATGTTAGATAAGAAGAAAGATATCATAAGAGAAGAACAATAATGGAAGCCTGGAGTTCGGGGTACAAGTTTTCAAGTTGTACCTCAAAGAAAGGCTTTCTATTTCTCACACAAAATGCTTCCAAACAATTTTTGTTTTAAGGATTTACTTATTTTTGTTTTATGTATATGACTGTTTTGCCTCCATGTATGTGTATCCAACATGTACATAATAACTGATGCCCACAGGCATTAGAGGAGGACTGTGGTAGTTTGGATGAAAATGGCCCCTATTGGCTACTAGGAAGTGACACTATTAGGAGGTATGGCTTTGTTGGAAGACGTGTGACACTGGGGGTGGGGTGGGGGGTGGAGTGTGCTTTGAGGTCTAAGATGCTCTAGCCAGGCTCAGTGTCTCACTGTTTCTTCCTGCTGCCTATAGATAAAAATGTAGAACTCTTAGCTCCTTCTTCAGTACCATGCCTGTTTACCTACCACCATACTTCCAACCATGATGATAATGGACTAAATCTCTAAACTGTAATCCAATTAAATGTTTTCCCTTATATGCATTGTTGTGGTCATGATGTTTCTTCATATCAATAAAACTCTAATGAATATAAGGGCGTCGGATCCTCTGGAACTGGAGTTACAAAAAAAATCCATTCAATAGATGCTAGGAAATGAATCTACTCCTCTTCATGGGCAGCAAGTACTTTCTGTTAGCTCTCTCTCTCACCTCACAGATGCCCTTTAAAGATTTTTGTCATTTCAATGCTCCAGAATACTCAGTTGTAATAGATAAAAGCAAAGAGGGGCACAGTGGTACAGTCTGGTAATCCCAGAACTTCGTAGGGAGAAACAGGAGGATTAGAAGTTCAAAGTTAACCTTGACTACACAGAATATTCCAAGCCTGCCTAAGCAAGGTAAGGTCCTGTGTCAACCCTGCCCCCGCACCCCCCCCCCGCCAAGTAAACAAAAGTAGGGTCAAGCACACAAGTGCAGATCATCTATAGGTAAACATGTATCAAGTATGACCTTGAAGGGAACGAAGTTCACATTTTCAAAGGATAGACCAATTTGATCAGTCTTTTTTTTTTTTTTAATTGTGAGGGAGAGTCAGTCAGATAACTTAAACTCCTCCAACCATCTCTTTTTCTAAGTTGATTTGATAATGATGGAAAATTTTAAGCTATTGAGATGTACATTTAGGTGTCTTCATGAATGACACAAGAAACATGTTCATCTCTTCAAACACAGATACAATAGACTAGGAAGTAAAATAAGCAAGGAAGTTCTAATCTGGGGTCATTAGTTATATTACTCCTAAATAATAAAAATCATCTCAACTGTGCTTAGGAGCCATTGAGCTAAATATTTAGGGGATCACCTAATTACTTTCAACTCTGGAAGTTCTCCCAGTCAACAAAGTAAATTGTTTATTGTTGCTGATTTGTAGCATCGTAAGGTTGAATCAAGTTGTGACCTGACTGTTTTGAGTTTCTGAGACATAGTCTCTTTCAATAGCCTAGCCTGGCCTTAAAATCACTCAGTAGCTGGGCCTGATGTAAGATTCCTGAAGGGTCATCAAGAAGACTCTGAATAAAGGTGCTCACCACCTAGCCTAGTAACCTGAGTTCATTCCCCACAATCAGCACAGTGGAAGAAGAAAACCAACTTCTCCATGTTGTTCTTTGACCTCAACATTTGTGCCATGGTATGGTCCATATTCTCTAAGGTTCTTTAGAGATTGTGTTTAACATTCAACTAGAGATACAAAAGTGTATAGTGTCTTGTTTGTCAATTCAGGATGGTCTATGATGGCTTACCTGATCCTAGCAGATAAAGCACTTGAATGCATTGTTAAGGTATGTAACAAGAAAAGAAGTCAATCCATGTCTGCGGGGGTTTTCATGAGCCCAGAAGTGCAATTTTATGTGCTGATATGTTTGTAGATATATTTGGGGTCATTTATCTAGAGATAGGGTCTTACATCTGTAGCTAGTTTCACTCTGAACTCATAGAAATGCTCCTCTCTAACCTCCTGAGTGCTGGTGTTATTGACGTGGAACACAACTGGATTCATGTAGACATTTAAAAGAGTAGTAGTTTCTTCATGCAAATTAGAAATGGTCACTACTGTGCTTCTCATCAAGAAGTGTCCATGTTCTCTTACTCACCCTCACTATGGAAGTCTACATTCTTAACCTTGACTCATCTGGTCACTTGCCCATTCAATCACTTACTGAAGTGTGTTTTCAAGACTTAATGAAGTATGTACTGTAACATAGGTGCTGCAATGATCAGGAACTTACCTAGAGACTAGCCTGCTTACCCAGCGTTTTCTCATCTACTGATCTTCTACATTCAGTTGCAGATCTGTAGATTTGACTTCCTTACCTGTATTAGACTCTGCTGTTTTCCTTTCTTCTACTCCTATCAAAGGCTAAGCACATCACTGCTTCTCGTGTAGGCTTTAATGCTCTGGAAAGCAGACAGTGTAATTAGTTCTGAGCCAGACTGTCTATAGTGAGACTCTATCTTCGAATAAACTGATCCTAAATAAACCTAAAAAAATTACCAACTCAGAGTCAGTGTAATGAGTCAGGGCTGGTGTGCTTTTGGTGTATACTGCTCTCTCAAGTTTTAGGGGCAGAATCAATTAAAAGGGCAGACAGAGAAAATGAAAGCATTAGTGTCAATGTTTTCTCTTTCTTTTTACTTCATTTATGGTCTGTTTACTGCTTACAATTACTTTTCAAGGAATGAACCATCTGCATATTAAATTGGTTGCTCATAGAAGTAGAGGTTCCTATGCATGGTGGCTCAAATGGAAGTAGACTCGGATGTTTGAGTGCCTTGTCCCCAGTCAGTAGAACTGTTTTGGAAGTACTAGTAGGTGTGACCTTGTTGGAGAAGGTTTGGCCTGTTGGAGGAGGTGTCTCTGGAGGTGGGCTTTTGAGATTTCACAAGCCCATGCCAGGCCCAGTATTTCTTCCTCCCTGCAACATTGCAGATCAGATCTGAGTTCAACCTGTTGCTCCAGTGCCATGACTGCATGCCTGTCACTACACTTCCTGCCATGATTATTGTGAAACTGGAAGCAAGTTCCCACTTAAATGCCTTCTCCTAAAACTTTCATTGATCATGGTGTCTCCTCATAATAAAACAGTAACTGACATACTATGAGTGAATGTTGCTACATGTATGAATATTTTCAGCCTTCTATTTTCATTTTTAATAGAGTGTTGAGAATAGGAAACAAGAACCATGAAAGGCTGCTCCTAAAGAGGGACATGGTAATGAAGGAGAGGTTAGAGACCTTCCAAAGAGAAACAACCAGTCTGGCTTCTAGCTGATTGTCATTACTTTCTAGAGAAACACAGCCAACTCATGTGTGCCTTTGATACAGCACTATTTAAACCAGGCATGAAAGAGACTCTAAGAACTCATTGGTACATCATCAAATATACTTGAAACTAAAAAAATAAAACAAAACAATCTTCCTTCCTTTTCTTCAAAGCACCCTATAAACTCAAGCATTGATGAAAGCACTTCGGAGACCACATTCAGAACAAGGGAGTTGCAGTCAGCAATTATCCTCAATGAGGGAGGGGTCATGGTGTGGAAGCTGGCAATCCCCAAGCATGATATTGAGGTGTAAGCAGCTCCCCTCCCCTGTGGAAAGAGAAACAGTCCTAGTGTTACTCTTTAACCACCCAGAAGCCTTGAAAGAACTAGGCAGGGCATTCAGAAACCTAATGAACTATGCTGTACATGTAAATGTTCTCAAGACTTCTTTCCCAAGGCGGGGCAGGTTTATTAATACAGTCACAATTTCAAGGGCACACAAGGTTTTTCACTTACAACTCCGTTTAATATTTTTAAAAATCCTTGTACCTGCACTGAACACATTTAGCAGCAAAGTATTTATTTTTATTTGCTTGTTTCGGTTTTTGATGTTTGATTCGGGATTTGACTAGACTCAAACTCAGTATATAGCTAAGGATAACATTGAATGCCTGTTACCACAGCTCAAGTTCTGGGACAAGAGTAATACTTAAAGATTTTTTTAAAAAAAGTTTTTTGTGTTCTGCCTGTATGTATGTCTATAGCTACAGAGGCCTGAAAAAGGCATTGGATCCCTTGGAACTAGAGTAACAGATGCTTGTGAGTCTGTGCTAGGAGTCCAACCCAGGACTAGAAGAGTTAGCCAGTGCTCTTAAACACTGAGTCATCTCTGCAGCCCATGAGTAAAAATTTTAATTCAATACACATACCTTGAAATATCTCTGTTCCTAGAATGTGAGCATCACTCCATCTCCAAGTGAGCTGCTTTGTTAAACACATTGACTTGCCATTGAAATCACTGAAATTCCACTCAACATTCAATGCTTTTTCAGACTCCCTTAGGATATCTCTGGTGAATAGATAGTAAGACGGACTGCTTATGTTGCCTTTGTGTGTATATAGAAATCATTGGGTACAAAGTTAGGTTAAAGAGAACTTTGTTTAATATAGTTGCCAATATTTTTGGGAAAAACAACCATTGCTCAAAAATTGATAAAATATCTTAATAGGTCTCTAGAAAGTGTTTGCCAAGATTATTTTAAGAATAAAAATAACTAACCTGTAAAAATTGCTTTCACTCTTAAAGCTGGAGCAAAGATCAAGTAGTCCAGGAACAGCTCAGCTATTTTTATGTATTAATGTATAAGGCATAGAATATATAACTGTTTAGCTGCTTCCATTTCAGCACACAGGGTGTTAATGTGGAATGGTAAACTCATGGGAGGGGCAGTGAGAGTGGTCATGGAAGCAGCATCAGTAGGTTTCTGGCTTTTATTACTATGCAAAAGGAAATGAAGATTCCCCTTATTATTCTTAAGCATTTCTTTTATCTCTACTTTTAATATTTAGATTTAAAATGAATGGAAATCTCCAACTAATGGGGGTGAGGAGGTTGGGGGCATCTCCAGGATGAGACAGAGATCTGGGATTAGGGAGGCATCCAAAAATCAATGGGACTTAGTTGTGACTCACTACACTGGGGTATGGAACCTGAAAAGGCCACCTCCTATATCTGGACAGAAACCCCAGTGGATTGATAGAAACCCCAACCCACCCATAAAACTTTCAAGTCAAAATTTATCCTGTTGATAAGATATGCAGGCATCGGGGAGGGAGCAGAGACTGACAGAATTGCCAACCAATAACCATCCCAACTCGAAACCCATCCCATAGGCAAGCACTCATCCCTAGCAGTGTTAATGATTCTCTGTTATGCTTGCAGACAGGAACATGTTATCCTCTGTAAGGCTCTACCCAGCAGCTTTATCAGACAGATACAGACACTCACAGCCAAACAGTGGATGGAGATTGGAGACTCTTATGGAAGAACAGGAGGAAGGATTGTGGGCCTCACAGGGGATAGGAGCTGTTTTAGTTAGAATTTTACTGCTGTGAACAGACACTGTGAACAAGGCAACTCTTATAAGGACAACATTTAATTGGGGCTGGCTTATAGGTTCAGAGGTTCAGCCTATTATCACCAAGGTGGGAGCATGGCAGCGTCTGGGCTAACTTGGTGCAGGAGAAACTGAGATTTCTACAAGGTGCGAGCAGAATACCGACTTCCAGGCATCTAGGGGTAGGGTATTAAAGCCCACACCCACAGTGACACACCTACTCCAATAGGGTCACACCTAGTCCAACAGGACCTCTTCTAAAAGTGTCACTCCTTGGACCAAGAATATACAAATCATCACAGGAGCTCTGCAGGAAGACCAACAATGTCAACTAACCTGGACCATTGGGGTTCTCAGTGTCTAAAACACTCACCAAAAAGCTGAACCTAGGCATCCCTGCACACATGTAGCAGATGTTCAGCTTGGTCTTCATGTGGGTCACCAACAACTGGAGCAGGAGCTATCTCAAAAGCTGTTGCCTGGTTGTGGGATATGTTCTTCTAGCTGGGCTGTGTTGTCTGTCCTCAGTGGGAGAGAAAGCACCTAGTCTTGCAGAGACTTAACGTGCCAGTGGGAGAAGGGATCACCAAGGGGACCTCACTGGACAAGAGGAGAAGGGGGTTGGGGGTAAGGATTGTGGGAGGGGGTGACCTAGATGGGGGCAGTGAGTAGGATGTTAAGTGAATAATTTTTTAAAAATTCAATTAAATTTTAAAAAGCTTTTATTTTATATGTTTCTTTTTCCTTTGTTCAGTCTCCCTCATGTCATCTCTATCCCTATTGTCCTCAGACTTCTAAGCATCTTGGTACCATATTCTATGATCATGTGAGCCTTAGGCAGCTTCCCATGTGTTAGGCAAGCATGAAGTATGAAATATTCCAATCTTACTACAAGACTGTGAGCACACTGCTCCTTACTACCCGAGACACTTCTCCTGAGTCTATGTCTTTTGAGGAACATGAGAAATGTGATTCAATCAATCATCTTTAAAATACCAGTTATAGTGACAATGAGGAATAAAAGTGTTTGCAAAGGATGTGATAACATTTTAAGTAGGTCTCAATAGCAATACACTGATTTCTTGCAGACTGCTTGGAAAGTAATTATGGAAATGCAACATTAAATGGAAATACTGAGGAGTCTCAGGTGGGTAAGTTCCACCTGAACTCTTGGCCTGTTTAGTCATTCTGCAATTAGACTTGCTTACTGGCTAAGAAGAAGGGCTGGTGAGGCGACACACCTACCTGCTGACCTATTGGAAAATGCCTGGCTCACTGACCTCCACATGGGTCAAGTCTCTGTTCCTTTCCCATTTGTCATTGTGGTGGTTGGTGAGACATGCCCCTTTATTTTTGGTTTCAATACAAATTAATAACTATAGGAAAGTTTAGGAGGATTAAAATCAAGGCCGTTCTTATTCTGCGCAGTTAGCTTCCTCAAACTTTCTTGCAATTTAAATACAATTTCAACAATTTAAATCATGAATGTGCTTTTCTGGTATACCACAATATCACCAGCCCCACTTTCTAAGTTACTTAGGATGATTTTCTGAAACAAATTTCACAGATATAGAAAATTGAAGATAAGGCTAATGAATGTTTAGCAAGCATTTAGATAAGATGGCCTGCACTTTATGAAAACTTCTTGGCTAGGTGTCTTGATTAATGATGGCTGGCATACACTAACGTCAACGCGCAGACTAAACTTTTGTTTTGTGGTGTCTCTCATTGGGTACTTCCCCCAGACATTCATGTCTGGGTAGTTCTGTATGATCCTTGGTTTGTAACATGAGCTAGTTCAGTATTTTCCTCTAATGAACACAGATATGTGACTCTCTTCCGTTCCCGTCTATGCTTTCTTTAATTCTTGATAGCCCCCTAATGTACTGATTTCTATTATACAACAGTTAAGAAAGTAGGAAAATAGGGTTCTATAAGGAGTTTAAACTAAAAATGTATATTTTTTGCTATAAAAGATTAAATCCTCTGTCAACTACATGGGTTAATATTAAAAATTATGGAGATCTCATGATAGTCAGCCCCATAAATGTGAAGATTTTATTATAGATTGTTAGTTAACATCATCTTAGGTTACTTTTTTTTATGTGTATGGGCATTTTGCCCATATATGTATGTATGTATGTATGTATGTATGTGTGTATTTATGTATGTGTGTGTGTGTATATATATATATATATATATATATGTGTGTGTGTGTGTGTGTGTTTATGTACCATGTACATTCTTGGTGTTCTTAGAGGCCAGAAGAGGGCATCAGACCACTGGGACTAGTGCCAGGGACAATTATATATCTTGTGGATCCTGTTTACTCTGACTTGCTGTCTTTACACTAAGGTAGAATGGGTAAATTGGAGAGTGACTTTTTTCATTACTTATTTTCAATGATTGTCAGACAGTGCTGTAAACAATAAACCATGGAATAAGAAGACCAATTTCAAACTCCACTCGTAGCATAGATAATTCAGATCATGCCATATTCTTGTAGCTTTAAATCTTATGTATCAATGAATCTGGCAGTAGCATGTATCCATAATCACAGATCATTGTGGGCACAAATATGAGAACAGTAAAACTTCATGTATCTGACATGGCTCTACAGAGGACAAAACCTATGGGATAGATGATAGACAGGTAGGTAGGTAGATAGATAGATAACTAGATAGATAGATAGATAGATAGATAGATAGATAGATAGATGGATAAATGATAGATAAATAGATGGTAGATAGGTGAATGATAGATATGTAGATAGATAATTGATAGATAAATAGATGATAGATAAATAAATGATAGATAGATGATAGAAAAAAGATGGTAGATAGGTGATAGATATGTATGTAGATAGATTATAGATAAATAGATGAAAGATATATGATACATATATAGATGATAGATAGATAGATAGATAGATAGATAGATAGATAGATAGATAGACAGACAAAATGATTACTAAGTGATTTCATATGGGAATTGATGCAGTAATATTGAAATCATGAAGTTCCCAAATTGCCATCCCCAAACTAGAGAAATGGGAAAGGTGGTGGGGCAATCCATCCCACGACATGAGCAAAGGCTTGAACACTACTCTATCCTGTAGAGTAACTCTTGTTGGGGTGAAATGTCCCCCAAGCCAAAGCTCTTACGAGCCAGGAGCTCCAATGTCTTAAGGTGTGAGAAGGTATGACCCATCTCTGGAACAGAAAGTTCATTACATTCATACCACCCCTTGGCATATTCTTTTATTGAATATCACAGTGGTAAGGATGTATATTTTTCACTGAATATCTTGATCCAGATGATGACCATCTCGTGAGACACTTTTGCAGTTGTGTTTACTAACTTACATGGCATTCCTAAGCCCAGTCAAATTAACATCAAATTTACTATCACTCTATATAAGAGTGTTTGTTATTAATACAGTCATTGATGCCAATGTTTCAGAGTCTTATGTGTAAATGTGTTTTTATACTCCCAGTAGTTTATGAGATAGTGGAGGAGATGTTGGGATTATTATTTTTTTAATGACTGAATAAACAGTTTATACAAAGATTTGAATAAGTCATGTTGAATATACAAATGAATTTTTATAAAAAGTAAACCTAGGAGGGCTGTGGTAACCCAAAAGTAATTTTCACTTGTTTTCTTTTTTCTTTGTTTTAGAAAAAAATTACAGGGTAGAGAAGAGAGTAAAGTTTTCAATGAGGAGTTGTCTCACAGAGAATAAAATAGTCATACTACTGAAATCCTGTGGACCACAAGAATTTAACAATGATTCCAAGATAAACCATTTGTAGCTCATTCACTTGAGAATGAGGCTGAAATTATGCAGGGAAAGAATGAGCCAAAAGCAGAAGAGAATTAAATATGAATCAACCAGAAAAATGAAACAACACTAAAAAAATAAGTTCAGCTCAATTCTGGGAAGATAGCTTGCCTCTTACACAAAGGAACCTATTAAAAATTCAACCTGATGTCATCTTTATATTTAAACTAGTATTGATTCAAATCAGAAATTAAAAACATATGAGGTCCTGTCATGAAACCATGCTGAGATTAATAAGTCTCACTGCTTGCAGAGTTGTAAGAAATGTTATATAAACCCCAACAATATTCTGGCATAAATCAATACATGCTACAGATAGGATCTTTTAGGGGAGATTTTTACTGTGTATCCCAGGGTAGCCTTGAATTCACAACAATCCTCCTTCCTCGGAATCCTTAGTGATAGGAATACAGACATTAGACAACACAGCAGCTCAGGTATCACTGCATTCTGATCTAATGAGAATGTACAAGGTTAGGAATAAGACTGAAATAAGCTGGCATGGAAAGCAATATAACTCTTGCATATTGTCAGTACTGTACAATGTAATTGCATATTAAAACGTTTACTATAAAACCATCCAAGACCTAAAAAGGGAAGTAGACACAATAAAGAAAACCCAAATTGAGGCTACTCTGGAGATAGAAACCCTAGGAAAGAAATCTGGAACCATAGATGCAAGCATCCGCAACAGAATACAAGAGATGGAAGAGAGAATCTCAGGTGCAGAAGATTCCATAGAGAACATCGGCACAACAATCAAAGAAATGGAAAATGTAAAAAAAGATCCTAACTCTAAACATCCAGGAAATCCAGGACACAATGAGAAGAGCAAACCTACTGATAATAGGAGTGGATGAGAATGAAGATTTTCAACTCAAGGGACCAGCAAACATCTTCAACAAAATTATAGAAGAAAACTTCCCAAAGAGATGCCCATGAACATACAAGAAGCCTACAGAACTCCAAATAGACTGGACGAGAAAAGAAATACCTCCCGACACATAATAATCAGAACAACAAATGCACTAAATAAAGATAGAATACTAAAAGCAGTAAGAGAAAAAGGCCAAGTAACATATAAAGGCAAGCCTATCAGAATTACACCAGATTTTTCACCAGAGACTATGAAAGCCAGAAGATCCTGGACAGATGTTATACAGACACTAAAAGAACACAAATTCCAGCCCAGGCTAATATACCCAGCCAAAGTCTCAATTAACATAGATGGAGAAACCAAAGTATTCCACGACAAAACCAAATTCACACATTATCTCTCCACGAATCCAGCCCTTCAAAGGATAATAACAGAAAAAAACCAATACAAGGACGGAAACCACATCCTAGAAAAAGCAAGAAGGTAATCCCTCAACAAACCTAAAAGAAGACAGCCACAAGAACAGAAAACCAACTCTAACAACAAAAATAAAAGGAAGCAACAATTATTTTTCCTTAATATCTCTTAATATCAATGGACTCAACTCCCCAATAAAAAGACATAGACTAACAGACTGGCTACACAAACAGGTCCCAACATTTTGCTGCTTACAGGAAACTTATCTCAGAGAAAAAGATAGACACTACCTCAGAATGAAAGGCTGTAAAACAATTTTCCAAGCAAATGGTAGGTAGAAACAAGCTGGACTACCCATCCTAATATCTAATAAAATCGACTTCCAACCCAAAGTCATCAAAAAAGACAAGGAAGGGCACTTCATACTTATCAAAGGTAAAATCCTCCAAGAGGAACTATCAATTGTGAATATCTATGCTCCAAATACAAGGGCAGCCACATTCATTAAAGAAACTTTAGTAAATCTCAAAGCACACATTGCACCTCACAAAATAATAGTGGGAGACTTCAACACACCACTTTCACCAATGGACAGATCATGGAAACAGAAACTAACCAGGGACACAGTGAAACTAACAGAAGTTATGAAACAAATAGATCTGACAGATATATACAGAACATTTTATCCTAAAACAAAAGGATATACCTTCTTCTCAGCACCTCATGGTACCTTCTCCAAAATTGACCACATGATTGGTCACAAAACAAGCTTCAACATATACAAAAATATTGAAATTGTCCCATGCATCCTATCAGATCACCATGGACTAAGGCTGATCTTCAATAACAAAATAAATAATAGAAAGCCAACACACACGTGGAAACTAAACAAACTCTTCTCAATTATAGCTTGGTCAAGGAAGGAATAACGAAAGAAATTAAGGATTTTTTTGGAGTTTAATGAAAATGAAGCCACAACATACACAAACTTATGGGACACAATGAAAGCATTCCTAAGAGGAAAACTCATAGCTCTGAGTGCCTCCAAAAAGAAACTAGAGAGCACACACATTAGAAGCTTGACAACACACCTAAACGCTCTAGAACAAAAGGAAGCAAATTCACCCAAGAGGAGTAGACGGCAGGAAATAATCAAACTCAGGGGTGAAATCAACCAAGTGGAAACAAGAAGAACTATTCAAAGAATCAACCAATCGAGGAGCTGGTTCTTTGAGAAAATCAACAAGATAGATAAACCCTTAGCCAGATTCACTAGAGGGCACAGGGAAAGTATTCTAATTAACAAAATCAGAAATGAAAAGGGAGACATAACAACAGATCCTGAAGAAATCCAAAACACCATCAGATCCTTCTACAAAAAGCTATACTCAACAAAAATGGAGAACCTGGATGAAATGGACAAGTTTCTAGACAGATACCAGGTACCAAAGTAAAATCAAGATCAGGTTAATGATCTAAATAGTCCCATATCCCCTAAAGAAATAGAAGCAGTCATTAATAGTCTCCCAACCAAAAAAATCCCAGGACCAGATGTGTTTAGTGCAGAGTTCTATCAGACCTTCAAAGAAGATCTAATCCCAGTTCTTCACAAACTATTCCACAAAATAAAAACAGAAGGTACTCTACCCAACTCATTCTATGAAGCCACAATTACTCTGATACCTAAACCACAAAAAGACCCAACAAAGAAAGAGAACTTCAGACTAATTTCCCTTATGAATATTGATGCAAAAATCCTCAATAAAGTTCTCGCTAACCGAATCCAAGAACACATCAAAACAATCATCCATCCTGACCAAGTAGGTTTCATCCCAGGGATGCAAGGATGGTTCAATATATGGAAATCCATCAACGTAATCCAGTATATAAACAAACTCAAAGACAAAAACCACATGATCATCTCGTTAGATGCTGAGAAAGCATTTGACAAAATCCAACACCCATTCATGATAAAAGTCTTGGTAAGATTAGGAATTCAAGGCCCATACCTAACCATGATGAAAGCAATCTACAGCAAACCAGTAGCCAACATTAAAGTAAATGGTGAGAAGCTGGAAGAAATAACACTAAAATCAGGGACTAGACAAGGCTATCCACTCTCTCACTACCTTTTTCAACATTGTACTTGAAGTCCTAGCCAGAGCAATTAGACAACAAAAGGAGATCAAGGGGATACAAATTGGAAAAGAAGAAGTCAAAATATCACTCTTTGCAGATGATGTGATAGTATATAAAAGTGACCCTAAAAATTCCACCAGAGAACTTCTAAGCCTGATAAACAGCTTCAATGAAGTAGCTGGATATAAAATTAACTCAAGCAAGTCAATGGCCTTTCTGTACACAAAGGATAAACAGGCTGAGAAAGAAATTAGGGAAACAACACCCTTCTCAATAGTCACAAACAATATAAAATACCTTGGCATGACTCTAACTAAGGAAGTGAAAGATCTGTATGACAAGAACTTCAAGTCTCTGAAGAAAGAAATTAAAGAAGATCTCAGAAGATGGAAAGATCTCCCATGCTCATGGATTGGCAGGATCAACATTGTAAAAATGGCTATCTTGCCAAAAGCAATCTACAGATTCAATGCAATCCCCATCAAAATTCCAACTCAATTCTTCAAGGAATTAGAAAGGGAAATCTGCAAATTCATCTGGAACAACAAAAAACCTAGGATAGCAAAAACTCTTCTCAAGGATAAAAGAACCTCTGGTGGAATCACCATGCCTGACCTAAAGCTATACTATAGAGCAATTGTGATAAAAACTGCATGGTACTGGTATAACGACAGACAAGTAGACCAATGGAACAGAATTGAAGACCCCGAGATGAACTCACACACCTATGGTCACTTGATCTTTGACAAGGGAGCAAAAACCATCCAGTGGAAAAAAGACAGCATTTTCAAGAAATGGTCCTGGCACAACTGGCGGTTATCATGTAGAAGAATGCGAATTGATCCATTCCTATCTCCTTGTACTAAGGTCAAATCTAAGTGGATTAAGGAACTCCACATAAAACCAGAGACACTGAAACTTATAGAGGAGAAAGTAGGGAAAAGCCTCGAAGATATGGGTACAGGGGAAAAATTCCTGAATAGAACAGCAATGGCTTGTGCTGTAAGATTGAGAATCGATAAATAGGACCTCATAAAGTTGCAAAGCTTCTGCAAGGCAAAAGACACCGTCAATAAGACAAAAAGACCACCAACAGATTGGGAAAGGATCTTTACCTATCCTAAATCAGATAGGGGACTAATATCCAACATATATAAAGAACTCAAGAAGGTGGACTCCAGAAAATCAAATAAACCCATTAAAAATGGGGCTCAGAACTGAACAAAGAATTCTCACCTGAGGCAGAGAAGCACCTGAAAAAATGTTCAACATCCTTAATCATCAGGGAAATGCAACTCAAAACAACCCTGAGCACTTCACACCAGTCAGAATGGCTAAGATCAAAAATTCAGGTGACAGCAGATGCTGGCAAGGATGTGGAGAAAGAGGAACACTCCTTCATTGTTGGTGGGAATGCAAGCTTGTACAACCACTCTGGAAATCAGTTTGGCAGTTCCTCAGAAAATTGGTCATAATACTACCAGAGGATCCAGCAATAGCTCTCCTGGGCATATATCCAGAAGATGTTCTAACCGGTAAGAAAGACACATGCTCCACTATGTACATAGCAGCCTTATTTATAATAGGCAGAAGCTGGAAAGAACCCAGATACCCCTTAACAGAGGAATGGTTACAGAAAATGTGGTACATTTACACAATGGAGTACTACTCAGCTATTAAAAAGAATGAATTTATGAAATTCCTTGGCAAATGGATGGACCTGGAGGGCATCATCCTGAGTGAGGTAACACAATCACAAATGAACTCACACAATATGTACTCACTGATATTAGCCCAAAAACTTAGGATACCCAAGATATAAGATACAATTAAATGTATGAAACTCAAAAAGAACGAAGACCAAAGTGTGCACACTGTGCCTCTTCTTAGAATTGGGAACAAAACACCGATGGAAAGAGTTACAGAGATAAAGTTTAGAGCTGTGACGAAAGGATGGACCATCGAAAGACTGCCATATCCAGGGATCCATCCCATAATCAGCTTCCAAACGCTGACACCATTGCATACACTAGCAAGATTTTGCTGAAAGGACCCAGATATAGCTGTCTCTTGTGAGACAATGCCGAGGCCTAGCAAACACAGAAGTGGATGCTCACAGTCAGCTATTGGATGGATCACAGGACCCCAATGGAGGAGCTAGAGAAATTACCCAAGGAACTAAACGGATCTGCAACCCTATAGGTGGAACAACATTATGAACTAACCAGTACCCCAGAGCTCTTGACTCTAGCTGCATATGTATCAAAAGATGGCCTAGTCGGCCATCACTGGAAAGAGAGGCCCATTGGACTTGCAAACTTTATATGCCCCGTTACAGGGGAATGCCAGGGCCAAAAAGTAGGAGTGGGTGGGTATGGGAGTGGTGAGGGGGGAGTGTATTGGGGACTTTTTGTATAGCATTGCAAATGTAAATGAGGAAAATACCTAATAAAAATTAATTTAAAAAAAAAGTTTACTATTTGTCTTCTGAGCAGCAATCATGATACTCTGATAAGTGATACGAAAGAATTAATAATCGCTAGCTTAAAAACATATACAATGTAGATGGTGATAATAAACCAACTTGTAAAATAACATAACTAAGATCAACAGTCTAAAAGATTCAAATTGGTACAGCTTGAATAAGCAGCATGCGTGGGTGATTACCCAGGACTACCATGGAAGATGGTTAGGGGAGGCCTGAAACACTTTCCTTAAGGTGATGAAGCCCTATCCACTCCTACAGCCAGTTCTAAGCAATGACCCATGCAAAGGCACAAGGACAAATGATATGACCTTGGGAAGGATGACAATTAGATTTTAGCTGAAGTACAGGTTAGAGTATAGAAAATAATGGGTGACTTATGTGTGAGTGTTGGATTATGGGCAAGTCTTGAGATTTGAAAATTACAGTGTTGGTAAAAATAGGAATCTACTGAGTCTGGGAGTCTAGGGAGCAGGAATCTGTGATTAGAAGTCAGTGAGGAGAATAGAGATACCCATCTGCCCATCTTTCTCTCTCTTTCTCTCCTTCTTTCTCTTTCTTTCTTCCTTCCTTCCTTCCTTCCTTCCTTCCTTCCTTCCTTCCTTCCTTCCTTCCTTCCTTTCTTTCTTTCTTTCTTTCTTACTTTCTTTCTTTCTTTCTTTCTTTCTTTCTTTCTTTCTTTCTTTCTTTCTGTCTTTCTCTCTTCCTCCCTCCCTACCTCCCTCCATCTCTCCATTTCTCTCTCTTTCTTTCTCTCTCTCTTTCTCTCTTTCTCGGTTTCTCTCTTTCTTTCTTTCTTTCTTTCTTTCTTTCTTTCTTTCTTTCTCTCTCTCTCTCTTTCTTTCTCTCTCTCTCTCTGTCTCTCTCTCTCTCTCTTTCTTTCTTTCTTTCTTTCTTTCTTTCTTTCTTTCTTTCTTTCTTTCTTTCTTTCTTTCTTTCTGACAGTCCTAGAACTCACTCTGTAGACCAGGCTAGCCTTGAACTCAGAAATCTGTCTGCCTCTGCCACCCAAGTGCTGGGATTAAAGGCATGTGCCACCACTGCCCAGTGTCTGCACACCTGTTCGTCACTTGCACATGTCTCAGAATGTCCTGTGAATTTGGGGGCAAAACAAAGAATACTCTGAACATATTTAGACACATGGTGCTTATGCCCCAGTGAAAGGATTTACAAACACACAAGACACAAACAAATGCCATAATTACCAGATTACTGCAATGAAGGAAATGAAAGTGAATGAAGATGTGGGAGGTGGGGAGCACGAGCATATGCATGCATGTGTGTCCCCCCAACACAAACACACACACACACACACACACACACACAGAGATACATAGAATACTTGTATGTTTATTAAGACTGACCTCACTTTTCTCTGCTCCCAAGAGTCAAGAGTACAGCTCAGCTATGAGATTTATTTATTTATTTATTTATTTATTTATTTATTTATTTATTTTAAATTTGGAGCTAATGCAAGGAGAATGGAACCTCACCTCAGTGACATCCCCATTTGGATTTGAAGACTTGTTGATAGAATGCTTTCCTGGCATGCACAGGGTCTGAGTTTGATCCCTTCAATTAAAAACAAAGAATAGGTAAAGCTGAATAAAACATATGCAACAAAGAAGAGGAAACAGGAAGGCATAGAGAGATGATACAATTATATTATTATAAAGACTTACACCAAAAAGCATGACCTCAGTTCCAAACTGACGTCTAGTACCCTAACCATCGGCAACCCTACTAATTTACATGACAGAGTCCTCACAGCTATGCCCCACATACTGCCTCTTTATTTGATTTGTGTTTGAAATCATATACTTAGGATGTGGTCTTAGTCTGGTGAAGTGATTCCCAGGAGACAGACAAAATTCAAAACATTGGAGCACACTGGAATTTAGAGGGAGCAGGCAAGAACCAGGTGTTCAAGCAGACAAGATGTGTAATGAGTGAAAAAGGAAGGACCCCAGGTGCTTAAACCTCCTCTGAGGTAAAGAGGCAGTGTGTCACCAGAGCTAGGAGCACCCAGTCCATACATAAATTGAGTAAATGACCAGATGTCAGTTTGGAACTGAGGCTGTGAGTTCTAGCTTAGATCTTTGTAATAATATAATGGTATCCATCTCTCTGTGACTTACTCTTTCCTCTCTTTGTTGCATATGTTTGATTCAGTTTTGCCTACCTTTTGTTTTGTTTTAATTTGTTTTGTTGTGTTTTTGTCGTTATTTTGTGTTTTGTTTTGTCTTGTTTGTTTGTTTTTGAGTCATAGGGATCAAACCCTGCCCCTTCTGCATACTGGGAAATCACTCTATCAGTAATATTTGTGTTTTTCTCCTCAAGAGTTTAAGGATCCTAAAAAAATTCTTAACCCAGAGTGCATTATCAATACCACAGTTATGTGTCTTCATATTTATTTCCTTTTGAATTAAGATCTCATACAGCCTAATCTGCTCACAGGCTCACTGCTGAGGTTGGCCTTGAACTCCTAGTCTTCTGCCCCCACCTCTCAAGTATTGAAATTACAGATGTGTGATGGATATTCTTACTTGAGATGATTTTTCATTATTAATGTTACCATGTTTTAAAAGGTAATTTGCCAATTCAGGGTTGGATATGACCTTAAGTTTAGAATGAGGGATTTCTTTACAAAAGTTTTAAACTGCTAAAGGCTTGGTCTCTCGCTAGGGTGTTATTAAGACTGAGTGGAATGTGAGGGTTCCACCTGCACCAATTGACTCAAGTTACCGGCAATAGGACAGTATTATTATCCCTCATCTCCTCTACCCCCCATTCTGTCACTGTCTCTTTCTTGTTGAGGTTTGGTATTTTGCTGTGTATTGCAATGCTACCAGCAGGTCCCCACAGACAAGATAGAGTCCACAGATCGACCAAAATGATGCTATGTGACCCTGCCCCCAAGTTATTTCTAATTGGTAAACAAAGATGCCAATGGTCAATAGCTGGGCAGAAGAGACAGAGGCAGGGTTTGGATTCCCTGGCTTGGGGTCTGAGGAGAACCTAGAGGGAGAAAAGGAATGAAAGAGAAGCCACCATGAGTTAGGTGAGTGATAAAAATGTGGCCCCGAGGGCTGGCCATTTGGAGTTCAGAGCAGCCCAGATGAAACATAGTACGTATAATTTGGGTCCATCTTTAGGGAAGCAGATGCTAATAGCATAGAAGGTAGATATCTGCCCAGTTCTTGTGCTGTTTAAGGCTTATTGTAAATAATAAAAGTTGCATGTCTTTGATCTGGGAACTGAATGATCAAAGGTGGGGTAGAAACTCCTGATTGGGATTAAAAATTTCTACACTTTCTCCGATTTTCTCTGTCCTTGTGTCTCTCTGTCTCTCTGTTTCTGTCCCTGTCTCTGTCTCTGTGTCTCTATCTCTGTCTCTGTCTCTCTCTGTCTTTCTCTGTCTCTCTCTGTCTCTCTCTGTCTCTCTCTGTCTCTCTCTGTCTCTCTGTCTCTGTCTCTGTCTCTGTCTCTGTCTCTCTGTCTCTCTCTCTCTCTCTCTCTCTCCTCTTTCCCTCTGCTTCCTGGCTACAGTAAGTTGAGTAGATCTGCTCCATTGCACCTCAACACCAGGAAGTTCTG
Organism: Mus caroli; assembly: GCF_978045245.1. NCBI lineage: Eukaryota > Metazoa > Chordata > Mammalia > Rodentia > Muridae > Mus > Mus caroli. Next base: position 147,166,184 of record NW_028227256.1, on the reverse strand, counting down.
CTTCACCACAGGCCCAGAAACAATAGAGCCAGCTGACCATGGACTGAAAATGAAACTCTTTTTTTTTTTTTTATAAATTGTTTCTCTGGACTGGAGAAGTGGCCCAGAGGATCAGAGGAGTGCCTGCTCTTCCAGAGGTCATAGGCTCATTTGTGAGCGTCTCCACCGCTGCTTACAGCCATCTGACCTCCACTTGCAGGGCATCTGATATCCTCCTCTGGACTCCTTGGGCACCACGTATGCTAGCGGTACAAACACACACACATAGGCAAAGATACAATTTGCTAAACGCATGAAACTCAAGAGGAATGAAGACCAAAGTGTGGACAATATGCCCCTTCTTAGAATTGGGAACAAAACACCCATGGAAGGAGTTACAGAGACAAAGTTTCGAGCTGTGATGAAAGGATGGACCATCTAGAGACTGCCATATCCAGGGATCCATCCCATAATCAGCTTCCAAACGCTGACACCATTGCATACACTAGTAAGATTTTGCTGAAAGGACCCAAATATAGCTGTCTCTTGTGAGACCGGGGCCTAGCAAACACAGAAGTGGATGCTCACAGTCAGCAATTGGATGTATCACAGGGCTCCCAATGGAGAAGCTAGAGAAAAGTACCCAAGGAGCTAAAGGGATCTGCAACCCTATAGTTGGAACAACATGATGAACTAACCAGTACCCCGAGCTCTTGTCTCTAGCTGCATATGTATCAAAAGATGGCCTAGTCGGCCATCACTGGAAAGAGAGGCCCATTGGACACGCAAACTTTATATGCCCCAATACAAGGGAATGCCAGGGCCAAAAGAATGGGAATGGGTTGGGTAGGGAAGTGGCAGGGGGGTATGGGGGACTTTTGGGATAGCATTGGAAATGTAATTGAGGAAAATACGTAATAAAAAAAAATAAAATAAAAAGGAGAATTTGCACAAAAAAGGAGAAGGTTTATGGTAGGTATGTGAGAGAGAATCACCAGAGTTGGGGACCTCTGGGAGAGTTCAGGGTGGACACGACTCTGAGCTGGGTCAGGTGAGGAGATGGGGAAGGAAAAGAGGGGAACCAGGTACAGCAACCAGGAGCCCCAAAGGCACAAAAAGAACAGGCAACCAAAATGGTTGGATCATATAGGGAAGAGCAGCCCAGTCCTGTGGGCTGGAGAGTTCAGGATGGTGGGGTGAGGTATGCCAGCCAGGAGAACCCTGCTACAGGTAAGTACTGAAGGGTGCCTGGAGAAACTGGTGGCCAGGTCTGCTTGGATATGTTAAATAGGCACCTCAGCATTTGTCCAGCATTTGAACCCTAACAGGAACCAACTGCCACACATTTTCCACTGACCATCACAATATGCTTTGGCCTGTTTGTCCTACCATTCATAAATAAATAAATAAATAAATAAATAAATAAATAAATAAATAAATAAATCTAATAAGACATTTTATTTTTAAGTCCTGGAAATGGATGAGTGTAGATCAGGGTGTAACCCTTGCAACCAATGCTTCAGTTCCTCACTTGTAAAATAAATGTTCTCTCTCTCTCTTTCTCTCTCTCTCTCCTTCCTTCCTTCCTTCCTTCCTTCCTTCCTTCCTTCCTTCCTTCCTTCCTTCCTTCCTTCCTTCCTTTCTTTCTTTCTTTCTCTCTCTCTTTCTTTCTTTTTGGTTGTTTGTTTGTTTTTGTTTGCTTGAGGCAGTATCTCTGTAATTCTCGCTCTCCTCAAACTCACAGAAATCCTCCTGATTTTGCTTCCTGGGACTCAGACTGGGAAGAGCATTTAGTTATGATGATTTGAAGAGGCACTGTCTTCTCTAAATGTGTAAGATTTTGCAAATCAAAACCAATTTTTTTTTTTGCTCATCCCTTTATCTTTTGTGATTTCAAGATGATGGCCCACAAGATAGTCATCATATGAAAGCAAAGTCTGTTTATAACCAAGGATGAGTTCGTTCTCTCCCTCGGGTGTGTACAAGCAGCATGGTTAGGACTTCAGGCTGCCTCCAGGTTCAGGAGCTTTCCTCAGCACAACTACTGGAGATTATTGCTCTCCCATTTTCTTACCTTCCTCCTGTTCCTCCCAGTATGAATCGTTTCACTACAATATGCTATTCAGACATGACTGGAGAGTCCTGCTTTCTTCAGTCAGCCAGTTCTGGTATGTGGTAAAGTCTATAAAAATCCTAAGGCCACAATAGGAGAAAGAGCAGCATATCAGAATAGGTTAATTGTGATAAGAATTCAAGCCCTGTGCCTTATCTTATAAAAAGTGTTTAATCAAAATTAGAGAACACTGTTAAGCTACACAACAGCAAGCAGTATAGGAACACACATTGTATGTTACATGCAGAAGAGAGGGCTCCTGGCTTTTGGGATATTGGTCCATCATCATGTCCCATTTTCAATTAGTTGATGTGAGCTGTTGATTCAAATTATCAAAACTACAAGTTAATAGAGAATTTTGCTAGTTGGATATTATTGTCAGTTTCATACAATTTAGAGTCATTTGAAAAGAGGGAACCACAGTGGAGGAGTTGATAGTTGATGTGGGAGGGCCCAGTCCACTCTGGGTGGCAGAATAGATTTTTGAGATAGTCCAAGGAATGATACAGGATGCCAAGCTTCCAATCTGAAGCTACTACAAGTAAAGGAATAACAAGAGTCTGTTATACAGCAAATAATGCACACACACACACACACACACACACACACACACACACACACACGTAGTAGTGTGCTAAGTTATGTCCATAGCTCCTCAAATTACTTTGTTACTGTGTCTTGGTTAGCACAGTAAAGCATTTGCTTTACTGTGAACAGACACCATCACCAAGGCAACTCTTATAAAGGACATTTATTTGGGGCTGGCTTACAGGTTCAGAAGTTTACTCCATTATTATCATAGCAGTAAGCATGGCAGCAGGCAGGCAGACATGGTGATGGAGGAGCTGAGAGTTCTACATTTTGATTCAAAGCCAACCAGGAAAAGACTTTCTTCCAGAAGCTAGGAGGAGGGTCTCAAAGATAACACACACAATGACACACTTCCTCCAACAAGACCACACCTCCGAATACTGCCAATTCCTGGGCCAAACATATTCAAACCATCACAACATGGGATAAAGCTTGGTGTGATTAGAGGAAGTGATTGCTTTCCTTGTCATTTTTCCATGAAAAGAGAAGAAAACGAGAAGCATTCGGTTAGTTTTTAAACCAACTTTTCAATGAATGTACTGTCTTAAGGTCAGAAATTTCCTAAATCAAAATCAAAAACAAAAACAAAAACGAGGTTGTTCATAGAAATATTGGGTTCACTGATGCATCATTAAATTGTATTATTAACCTCTTGTTGCTTAAGTCTACTACTCAGCCTTCACTGCCCAAAGCCTAGCCTACTCAGATAGTTGGAGAAGGATGGTGTCACCTATTGCTGAGTCTACATCTCAGCATCTGTGGTGTTTCTAAGCAAAAGCAATATGGGCTCTGCAGACTAGTTTGAGATCCATCCAGTGTTATAGTGACTATAGAGACCACTTATGCCATTTATAGTCTATCAGTTTCTTGGTGTGAGCCTGGTCCCTCATGGATACATGGCAGATTTAAGTTCTGGGAGCTTTGTGTGGCTTGTTTGATCTCCCGGCCAGACTGGACCCAGGTGGAAATCAGCCTCCACTCTGAATAGATACCACACATCATTAGTAATGAGCTAACAGAGCATGTTAGCATTACCACAATACCTGCTGTAACTATGGGCATGCTTTGAAGGTTCTTGAGTCTTGAAGTTGAGAAAAATTTATTCTGATGACAGAATTAGTAAAACAATCCTATGTTCACTTTATCAGTTTCCTATTATATCAGTATTTAGTAGGTTGATAATATGACAATATTATTTTTAAAATTTTTCTTCTTTAGATTTATCTTAATTTTTGTGTGTTTACATGAATACATGTATGCATGTATGCTTGGATGCATGTAACCATGAAAGCTGGCAGGGGTGTTGGCTTTCCCTGAAAGTGGAGTTATAAGGCAGTTGGGAGCCACTGTAAGGATTCCAGGAACTGAACTCAGGTTCTCTAAAAGTGTTCTTAGCCACTGAGCTCCGTCTTCAAGCCTCAAGTGTCATGCTATTCATAAAGATTCTCAGGAGTGTTCTAGTGACAAATAATAGTTGGGAAAGCAAAGTATTTCCATGGTTGTCTACTTGAAACGTTCTTGAATGATAAGAACCACTGTTCCTGAACCAGAGAGAAGCATGCTGCTTTCTTCTCTGAAGCCTGCCCTTGTAGTTCCCATTTCTAGTCAGGTCTTTTGAGCAGACTTGCTCTGAGTTCAAGTCCCCAAATTCTACTTAGAAGATCCCTTGCCTTCCTACAAGTGACCAATTCAGCCATGCCTGTTTTGCACACCAACATTGGGGTGGCGTGTCTGGCAGAATGTGGACCATGTGTTTAGCTCATAAAGACCCCAGTTCCTAGGATTCCCACTCTCAACTCCTAGGGATTGGACTCTCAGCCATAGTCATGGGTTTTGTGCCAGATGATAACTTAATCTTGTGATCTTATGTTCATTAACTTCTTACAATGAAGGAGTGGGCAGGTATGCTAGAACATTGAGTTTGCTATCACTCTCTGCTGAATTCCTTTGAGACATAGTCTCTCCCTGACCTAGAGGGAGTGTTGTTTAGCTAGGCCAGCAGCCAAAAAGCCTCAGCACTTCTTCAATCTCTATGCTCCACTGCACTGCAGTTTCAGGTATACAAGTCTGTCGCTTGTATAAAAACATATGCCTTGTTGTAGGGCCTGCTGGGATCTGTACTCAGGTCTTCCTGGTTCAATAGTAAGCAGTTGTAACCACTGTGCCATCACAGTTGCTGCTTTTATACTCTAAAGAACTACAAGGAGAGGTCCCTGAAAAATGAACCACAGTCTTGCCTCTGGATTGTCTTCATTGTGTCTTTTAAACAACAATGTAAAATCTTGATATGTATAACTTAAAGATCACAAAGTCCAAGCAATAATTTTTGCTGTATAAACTTTTAAAAATCTCTTTGGCAGTTGTAGCTTGCTTTGTTTTGTGTTATAGAATGAATGGTAGTAATTATAGTCTTAGAAAGGGTATTTAAAACAAAACATGATTTGTAGTGCCAAATATTCCCCCTCAGTATTTTTTTTTCTATAATTTTTAGATGACAGAACTGATCCCACCTAAGATTAAACTCTTTACTTGTTTGGGCATAGTTTTTCAATGTAAACAGCATCTTGAAGATATACATCTCAGACTTTGGACAGGATGTGTTAGTGCCTGTCTGTAATTCCAGAACTTGCAATGTGGAGGTGGGAGGGTCAGGAGTTCAAGGTCAGTCTGAACTATAGGACACTGTCTCAGCAAATTAACAACAAACAGACAAAACCATAAGTCATGCATATTGTGTAAGCCTGTACCAAGTATGTGTAAGACATCAAGTCTAAACTGACTCTGAACTGTGGGTCTTATATTAACTAACGTGCACAGTACAGAATTGCAGCTAACTTCAATCTAGTTTATTACCAGCCTGTTCCACCCTGAGGGGCCCCCTCCTATCATGCCCTAGTGCACTATGCCTGCTTGATAGTGTTCGATGTTTCTCTTTTAACATCACCATCTATCCCATTCCCATCTAATCTGCTTTTAAGAAGTCTAGCTACTGCAGTCCCTGCAAAAGCTCAAAGAGACCAATGACAGCAGCCTCTGAATTCAGAGCAGAATGTTCTAAATAACCCAGAGCATCTCATTCTAGCTCCAAATCTAGAAGTCTGTCAAAACTTTTAAAAACCTCACCTCCGACATACATTTCTAAAGTTGCCTCCAGCTACTTTCCCCATAAGCTCTGCTGTATGCGAGAGATGCTTTTTCACTACACTGGGTTAGATCTGACCTCCTCTTCTGTTGTTTGTTTCCCCACCAAATTCCAACAGTGGCTTCAGGATCCCCATTGGATTCCTGATTTAATTTAGCCCTTGTTTCTTCCTCATTCACCTCAGTGCTTGTTGTTCAGGCTCTACTTCACCCCCTAGCCCTCCCCTTCCCACTGTCCACCCCTCCTAATTCCCCAACCCCCAGCCCTCCCTCCTCCCTCTCCAGCCCCCAGCACCCCCCCAACTCCTGCTGGAATTCTCATGCATGTCTTTCAAGTTTCATGGGCCAATTTAGATTTCATGGGCCTACCTCCTGGTTCTTTTGTCTGGAACATTCCTCCTATATTTGGTTTCCTCCTCCAAGCCTCAGCCAAAATGTCACTTCCTTAGACAGGCTTTCCAGGACCACCATAGCTTCTAGAGTCCATCTTGTTCTCATCCAATACCTTTCAAAGTCCATCATCTAGGATATAGGTCCAGGAAGACATGGAGCCTGTCTGCCCTGGCTGTTCTCTCTCTCTCTCTCTCTCTCTCTCTCTCTCTCTCTCTCCAGTACCTCCTAGAATGCTATTTCATTTCACTCCTTTGCCCCCATGGATTAAGGAGGATGTCTATTGATTTAAAGGTTGATCTCTGCTAGTAACCCCACAGGGATCCACTCAGAAATGATGTTTTCCCAACAATCTGCTTTCCCAATAACCCTAGACTAGTTCATACATAAGGTTTATGTACCAACACAGTAGTGTGTGACAAGATATTTAACTTGGCTGTATCATCAATGCTTTTCTTAATGGGCCACCAACAGGAAAAACAATTGGATTATTTTACTGATTTGTGTGTGTGTGTGTGTGTGCATTCGAACAGTGCATGGTGTGTATATGTGGATGTTTATATATGTTATAAGTATATACCTGCAGGCTAAAGGTTGATATCTACTGCCTTCCTAGGTTACTTTCCACCTTATATATTTCTAAAAGTTATTTTACTTTTTTCTGTCACTTATCTGTGGATGGCCTAAAAGATATGAGATTTTCTGGAGCTGAGATATAGGCAGTTGTTTGCTGCTCAACATGGGTTCTGGAAATCTAGCATCAATTCTCTGAAAGAGCAGCAAGGGCTCTTGAGCCATTTTCACCGACCCCTCCTCCTTATTTATTTATTTATTTATTTATTTATTTATTTATTTATAGGCATGATCTTTTAATAATCTTGGAGCTCACCAACTCAGTAGATTATCTGGCCAGCTTACTCCAGAGAGCTACATGATTCTACTCTCCAGTGCTGTGGTTGTAGAAATGAATTGGCATTAATAGGGATTCGAGGGACAAGGACCCAGATCCTTGTGCCTCCTTGGCCAATACTTTTAGCAGCTGTGTCATCGCCCCAGACACTCATTTAGCTTATTTGGAGCAAGTATCAGTCTCTCATTAATTAAATGTTTCATTATTTATTTTTCTATGTTTATATTTACTCCTATTAAAATTGTGTTTATTATATGAAATCATATATTATTCAATATCTTGCACATGCATGTGCACATGTGTACTTCTGGAGGTAAGACGATAACTTTCTAGAGTCAGTTTTCTTATTCCATCATAGTGTGGGATCCAAGGATCAAACTTGGGTCAACACAGTTTTAGTTTTTGTTTTTTTTTTTAAACCTACTGAGCCAGTTGGGCAGCCTTGTTTGTTTGTTTGTTTGTTTGTTTGTTTTTCCTTTTCCTCTCTCCTCTCTCCCCTCTCCCTTTTCCTCTTTCTCTGAGCCTAGGGCTCATGCAGCTGTAGGTGGCCTGGAACTGCCTATGTAGACCAGACTGACCTTCAACTCACTGAGACCTGCCTGCCTCTGTCTCCCTCTGGAGGGCTAAGATTTAAGGGTCATCCCATGACCAGCAATTTTTGGAAAAAGCGGTTTGCGGTATATATTTATTGCAAGTTGTCACATTTTTTTACTTTACTTACAAAAATAAATGGGATAACTGTAGACTTTGAAGCCATGTGATAAATAAAATGAAATGAAGTCCTGGCATATGACTATTTTTTGTTATTTGGGTAAAAATCAAATTATCCGTTTTGTAGTGTGTCTAATTGAAGAAAAATGACGTGAATGTAAAGAATGAGGATTTTTCAAAGTAGGTGCTGAGGCCTGATTATGTATTTGAGAGACTGAACAGTAGACTGTTCCTGAGCTTGCAGGCAGTGGTGTTATAAACATACATATAAGAATTCTGTTATTATCTTGGCCCTAGGCAACTGATGTGCTAAAGAAAAACCTTCTAGTGACATCTTTCAAGGCTTGGCTACTTGAGAAATACAGGAAACTTACTCAGAGATAATTCTCTCTACTCAGAATTGCCTCAACACAGAGGCAATGGGCTTAGACTACACACTGTTGTCAGCACATTTAAATTCCAACAGCATAAATATTTTCAAAACCCTGCAGTGCCTGGAAGTCCTTCTGTGAGATGAGTAATGGGGTTTGTGCCCATTGTGACAGAGTCACTAAAATTGGATAGGCATTCACTGCACCAAATTTAGAGGGATCTTGGAGAGCAAAAAACAACTCGTGAAATTATTGCTGCAAGTGGATAGAAGGAATTAGGGCAACCTAATTCCTAACCCAAATGTTGGTGAACACAACTTACGTGTAGCCATATTTTCTGCAGTGGATTACCATATTTATCTTAACTGCGTGAATCTTTCTATTCATACCACATAAACTTGTACTTTGTGATAGAATGGAGGTGTCAGATTTGCCTTTTACTTTACTCATGAATGGAAAAGGAGCCTTTAAAAGTGCAACTGCTAGGCATGTGCTTTTGATTTCACGGAGGTGGTGGCAGGAAAGTTAGGAGTTCAAAGTCATCTGTTGCTAGCCAGTTCACTTTGAGTCCAGCCTTGGCTGCATGAGAGCCTGCCTCCTACATCAAAACGGAGTAAATTATGAAACGAGAACAAAAATGCATCCCTCCTTGGCTTATGCTTCAGGTCTTGCCTCCCGTCTTCTGCTTTGAATTTCTACTCTGACTTAGCTTCCTGATGGACTGTCAGGACCTGTATGCCCAAATAAAACTTTCCCTTCGCAAGTTGCTTCCGGCCAGAAAATTTTATCCCAGCAATAGAAAGCAAACAGAAGAAGAAAAGATGTGCTTTTAAGAAATATTGAGGATATTAATTAGGAGATAAATGGTGGAGTTGTAGAGAGGAAGGGGCTCTGCTAACTGCCGTTGATATGGAGAAAGCCCTGAAAACTTTCTAACCAGGGTACTTAGAGTAACAGGATTTCATGAATTGTCAGGACGTCTGTTTGCCTTGAGATATGGCTTCACTATGTAACATAGGCTGACCTTGAACTCATACATGATTATTTTTTTCTACTTCACACATGCTGGGATGACAGTTGTGAGCTACCAAGCTTGTAATAGATACAATACTTTCCTCACATAGATGTTATTATATGCTTCAAATTAGATTGCAGATTCTTCCTGATTTGTTGTTATTTCTACGTCGGAACTTATGGGTTCTATTCTTTGAAATGGCTTAAACAACTCAGAGGTTTTGAGTTTGGGGAGAAAAGCTTGAACAGGTTTGCTTTTCAAGGTTGTCCAACACTGTTCAACTGTAAAATGTATATGCATTTTGTATTTGCGGTTTGTTTAAAACTTCACCTTTTAAAGACTCTAAAAATTCTCAACATAATTCATTATCTTTTCAATTTCACTTTTAGTCTTTTGGAAAAAAGAGGAAGTAGTGACTGCTTAAGGGCAAGCAGCAGCAGCAGTCTCTCTCTCTCTCTCTCTCTCTCACACACACACACACACACATACACACACACAAACAGGCACGCACATGCATACCCCCAGGACCAGTTAGGTCACATGTTTTTAAAGCATATTTTTATGCACACCCCTAGGACCAGTTAGATCACATGTTTTTAAAGTATATTTTCTGACTTGAAAGGCCTGTTTCTGAAAACTAAACATGTCCATTTAGAATGGTAGGCTTCACCAGAGGAGCTCGCTTGAATTCCACCTTAACATCCACAGAGACCAGCCCACTTCTTAGCCCCTCCTACCAGCGGGAGAAGACTTTCTTGAAGTCGGAACTGTGAAGGGCTCCCGACTGAGAGCCAGAAGGCACAGAGAAGCCTGAGGATTCTCTTTTAATTCTGGGAACTGTAAGCAATGCATTTACTCTCCCTGCCTGCTTCCTCTTGCACTTTCCATCGCTATCCGTGGGCAGCTTCCCAGGAGGAAGGCAGCCACGCGTGCTACAACTTCACTTCTTTCACTCCTCTGCGTCTGGGAAAGGGTCACAAAGCAGGCTTCAGTTTCCTTCTAAGTGATGAGGGTTTGGTTTCCTGTGTTTAAGAGCAGATTGGAATAAAGGTATAGGTTGTTTCCTTCAGCGGGTGCTGGGAAATTGAGTCTTTATAGAGAAGTGAGTTGGCGCGCCTTTGTGTCCCACGTGATGCTACCCAGTGATTCCTGACTCCTGAGTTTGAGTGCTGCTTGTAAAGATGTTTAGGGGCAGTTTGGTGACTCATTTAAATTTTAATTGATAAAAATAGTTATATACGCAGAGCATTCCTGGGTATTTAATGGTTTGCTGTGTGATGTGACATATAACACTGAAAAACTAACCTTGAGCTAACAAGCACCCTTGCTCTCAGGCTTTGGGTAACTTGTAACAGGAGAACAGGTCAAACTTTTTTTTGGAAAATACTCTATCAAGTTGCACGCTTGAATTTTGAATGTGAATATCATTTTAAAACTGGGGTTCAAAAGATGGAAGGGGGAAAGGGACTTGGTTTTGAAATAAGTGACTTAACCTCTTTACGTCTTTTACAATTTGTAATGATTTAAATAGATTCATCACTTCAGAAACTTGGTTATGAAAAATGCTCCTGATGTTAGCTGTTGGTTTAAACTGTTTTCACTGAAGGCTGGTGAAGAGCATTAGAGATGTGCCACTTAGAAGGGGTGGATTCGCCGGGTGTGGTGGCGCACGCCTTTAATCCCAGCACTTGGGAGGCAGAGGCAGGAGGATTTCTGAGTTCGAGGCCAGCCTGGTCTAAAAAGTGAGTTCTAGGACAGCCAGAGCTATACAGAGAAACCCGGTTTCAAAAAACAAACAAACAAAAGAAACAACAACAAAAAAAGAAGGGGTGGATTCTAGTATTATATTTGGGATTCTAATTTGGGAAAAGGAGTGTATTTTGTGTTGCTTCTATTTGTTGGATACATTTGAAATTGCAGTCAAAGAGATTCACAGAGAATTTAATGAAATAGACCTATCCAGTCTGAAATTATATCACAAATATAGTGAGACCTTGCCAATGAAGCTGGTCTCTGTTTTCATTGAGCTCACGAAGAGTTAAATTTTAAATTAAGCAATAATTGTGAAATGCATAGAGAAGTTTAATGGCCTTCTCTCAAAGTTTTACAAAACTTCCTCTAAGAAAAACATATTTTATGGGACGAGACACTTTCATTTTAACTGTATATGTTTTTTAAATAGCATTTCATATTTATTTTTAAATAGAAGAAATAAAATTATGAAACACATGCCTTAGCCTTTGATAAGGTTCATGTCAGAGAACTAAATTGGCTTGTCTTTAACCCTTGTCTTTCCTAGTGTTGTTCCTAGTCCTGAAGCTGATTGTTCCATTGTTTAAATATTAATAAACATGCTTGAGGAGTATAAAAAGAGTAAGACAAAAGTTTCCATGTTTGTTTTCCCTCCCTTTCTGTATATCACCACATCTCCCCACAGTACTCTATCATGCTGGTAAAATTATATATATATATATTTTTTTCTTTTTCTTTCTTTTTGATCACTAACTCCTTTACAAACATTTTGAGGACTCAGAAGTTCTCCTAAGGTAATGAACATATGCTTGTCCAGTGCACACAAATTTGAAAGAAAGAAAGCAATTCACATATTTGCCAAAGACATGGCCATTTCATAAACCTCTGGATTTTCTTATCATTTATCAAAGTTAAGCAGCAAACGCTTTCATGTGTGAGTAGGAGCTGCCTCACTGTCATACTGAGAATCTCAAGGGGCGCTTGTTCACTGATAGGCACGCTAAGCACCCTACTACCATGAATAGAACCACTTCCTAGAAAGCTAGTGACCTAGATTCTAGACTCAATTCCAACAATGATCTCCATGAAATATTAGGCCTATCATTGTCTTCAACTTTTGATGAGTCTTTTTGCTTAAACACAATAAGCATAAGGGAGAAATAGATGCAAGTTTTTCATTGGATTCTGAAGTATATCTGTATATTCTGCTTTTGTCCTAACATTCTGAACTGTATTTCTCAGATTGATTGTGTTTTTTAATATTATTTTTATTACAAAAATAATTCACACTTATTGTCAAAAATCTTGTTAAATAATAGAAAAATTGCAAACATATTTTTAAATAACTGTGACTCTATATTCATCCATACTTTTAGCAAATACTATTAAGTCTCTGCTCTGAGTCATATATCATGTAGGGGATGATAACCTATGAACTAAAGACTATGAGCTGTCTTCAGTCTGTGGAGATGTTGAACTGACCAATCATACATTATTGAATATTTAGATTGATTGTAAATATTAATCTAGAACCATTATATTAGTTTGTATAGCTCAGTATGGTTCAGCCTTACAAGTGCATTTCTAGATAGCAATGAGATCATAAACTACCTAGTTACTTAATCTCCATATTGTTATTTTTTAGCTGTAAAATAGGAACAAAAATAAAATAAAAATGAAATTCAGTATGCTGACAGTTCTCAAAATATTTAACTAAATGGCACTGAGTACTAGTTCATCTTTGCCATTTTGCTTTGGAAGAGTGTATCCATTCTTAAGGAGCTTGAGTAAGCTTAAGTAGCTTAAGTATTGGAGTTTGCCTAAGATAACATTGAATGGTATCATGCAGAATAAGAAGAGAATCCGGTCATTCAGACAGCTGCTACCTTATTTACAGTTGTATCTCTTTCTTAACCAAGTTTGGCAAATGTTCAGAATGGTTACTTATAAGGGTGTGTTCCATGTGACTTTAACAATTTTTTTCTCAGTGTTAACTTTCAGCCTAGCAAATCTGAACGGCTATAGTTCACATTATCAAACATCTTTTAGAATTCTCATAGATCTCGGAGAATGTCAAGGGTCTTAACAATACAGGTGTAATTCCAAAGTAGAAATAGTAACCCTGTAGACACTCTTCCTTATTTATTTATTTATTTATTTATTTATTTATTTATTTTTGGAGTTTGTCTCAGTGTTGAATGGAACTTCCCTTCACAACAGATGGTAATGCACAAGAATGTGAGAGCAAATCATGTTCTCAGAGAGTCATAGTTCAACAAAATTGAGGAAATGCAAGAGAATTCTGAGAAGATGCCTCAAGATTTCTGTAGCATCTTTCACAGCACTGGAGAGATCCAGGCTTGCTTAAGAGAAAGTAGAGCAAAAGCCAAGAGCTTGTTATGTGATGGCTGCCAATAAGAACGTTTGTAAAAAGAATGCCCACGTTTGTTTGTCAATAATCAACTTTGACCAACTCATCATCTTTTACATCTTGAATACTGGGGTAGCAAACTGGGATCAAAAAACAAAGCTGGGAACAGACCATGATTAAGGGTTTCTTTTTAGAAAAGGCAGCTGGCAGCTAGCAGGGAAAGTATTCTTCCGATCTTTTGATACCATCACCTGTGTGTGTGTGTGTGTGTGTGTGTGTATTGCAGGTGGGGCTGCAGCATGCTTTTGCTGCTCTTGGTGTGTAGACCTCAGTGTTTTACTGTTCCTGACTCTTAAACCACTCATAGTAATCTTTAAATACAATTTCCTTCTCTTCTTAAACAAATGTAAATAACTCAATGCTGACCAGAAGCAGTTTTGAAAACCTGTACTACCAGTTTACTCATTTAATTAATTCAAATGTCTTTACGGAAACTCAACAGGCATTTGTTGAGTAAACTGGGACTAAAAGACAGTAGACAAGGCAGACTTTATCTTTCTCTTCTTTCTCATTAGCATGTGCAGCTGTGAACAATTTGCTTAGTCTTCCACTCCTTTGCTTGGCCTTGGAGTCTACAGGCAATTTTATCTATTTTAAGTAAAGAGTAGGTTTTGAGTTAGCAGAAAGTGTCCCAAATATGTCTATTTTTTTGTATTCTTATCAAATATAGAAAACTTGTGTGTCTGCAAAACTCAACTTATATTTTCTTGCTCATTTGTTTGTGTTTATGAACCATTTTGCAGTTGTTTAGTTTGAAGAAAAATATGAGTTCTATTATTATCTCCTATTTATATAGTGCTAAATGGTTTATAGGAAGGCTACATAAGAACTTTATTCTTAACTGAGTCTGGTAATCCCAGCTATTTGGGAAACTGACACAGAAGTTTAGCAAATTCAAGGCCTACTTGGGCTACACATTAAGGTCCTTTGCTTGTCAAGCATTCTCTACACTGTAGATTCTTCCCCAAATACTGAAAAAGAAAAACGAAACAAAACAAAACTAAAAAACAAACACCACAAACAGAACAGAAAATTCCATTCATTTTTTGTTTTTTGTTGATGTTGTTGTTGATGAACTAACTCAGCAGAGCACTACTGTTGACATTTACAGATATGAAAAGATAAATTGGGGGGAAAATCAAATCTCTCTCTGTACAAGCTTGTGTTCATGGCATCCACCTGATATACTTTGTATACTTTTTATTGGAGCAGCCAAGTTGTTCTTATTCCCTCTTCTTGATGTGCCTTATTCGTGATTGTTAGCCTTCTCCAGCTGGGGTTAACAGAAAAACTCTAACAGGAGGCTCAGCACAGATCATGGTCCCAAAGCCCAGTCCCACAGAAGCTCATTGCTCTGTCCTTGCCAGCTGCTCAGTGATTGACAGGACACTGCTCCGACATCCCAGAATGACTGAAAAGATTAGTTTCAGATTTGTAATTTCAGGGTGAACTACTTAGTATTTTGTATAGGCACATAATGCTTTAAAGAAAATAAGGCACATGATATTTTATCAAATCTACAAAATAGACATATTAAAGACTGATTTTTTTTTATGAATCACAATAAGAAATACTTATTTAACGGAAGGATTTACATCCAGGTAGCAACAGAAAAATTTTTTTAGATTATGTGGAGTCTTAAGGTTCTTTCAGTCTCTGATTATGCTGGACCGTATAAGGCATTTGCATTTACTCTTTGTAGAACAAAGTGAGAAGTTGACTTTTCCGTGCAATCTAGAAGCTTACAGGCAAGAGGACAGATGCTCTTCGCAGGGCTTATAAACTTCAATTACGAACTATTCTCAGTATGCACATGCATGACTTGGTCATAAGCAACAGCCAATGCCTGGATGCTGGGTGCAACTCCGTCTTTAGAAACATTAGGTCAGCAAATAGCTTTAGAATTTCAGCCAGTGAATTGGCACACTTCCTATTTGCACCACACTTCATACCCACAGCTTTGACAAGATAAGCAAGTTGAATGCAGTGTAAAAGCAGCGAACTGGTTGTTAACCCCTGGGTGAAAGATATGTCCTTGTTGGATTCAAGGATCTGAAATTTCAGAAGATATTACTCATTTGGGGTCATCTAGGGGAAGAAAAAGTGTGCCTTAAATTTTTTAGGTTCTGATGTTTATTTATGGAAACAAAAAGGCAATTGATTCTGTGGATTTTTTAGCCCGTATTTTATGCAATATTTTGAAAGCATTGAAAGAAGTAATTTAGAGCAATTATGTGAGAATTTATAAAAAAAAATCAATTTAGAGGAAAATGCATTAAGATGTATACATGTATAACGATATAGATCACTAATACATACTATTTCATCTATAATTATGGTGTCGTATTAACAATCAACTACTTATTCTGTCCACCATAACCTTAAATAGCTTTCTATATCCTTTTCATCCCACTGTCATAAAGAAGAGGGGGATGATTTTAAAATCAACTGAGTTTATGAAGATAGATTAAGGAATAAAAACTGGCATTTTTATAATTCATGGAAGAGAGTTTTACTCTCACTGTACAATGCACATTCCCAAAGAACATCTTCTAAGTATTGGTAGAGTCCTGATTCTCAGAAGGTACAACTTACACACTTTACAAAGATTCGTTGTAGCAAAAATTATAATTTAAATACATTTCTTGAAATCAAGAGTTAGATGCATGCCTGTAGTCCCAGGCAGGGAAATCACAACTTGAAGGATTACCTGTGATACAGTGTGAGTTCAAGGCTCGCCTGGTCAATTTAAGGAGGTCATAAGTCACAGTGAGGAGAGAAACAATAGGGATAGGACAGAGCTCAGCTGTAGTGTATTTGCTGAACCCTTATATCAAAACTAAAAAATAAGTATCAAAACAAAAAGGGTTACTTTAAAGCTATTAAACAGCTATTATAATCTATTACTTATAGTTATTTCTTGAGTCAGCAACACACAGGGATTTAAATTTAAAAAATATAAACATTTACAATATGGAAACAGAACTTCCTCCTTCCTTTGCATTGTCTCCAGTGATGCCTCTCTCTCTTGTCAATGGCAAATGATGAAATGGTCGACGTAAGAAGACTGGAGGGATGAGAGGCCTTGAGCTTGAGGTGCATAGAACAAGGGTAGCACGGCTCATACACGCTCCTGGCAGAGAACAGCATTTGTAAAGGAACCTGCAAAGAAGCAACCATAAAATCAGATGGGAAAACAGGGGTTTAGGGTAATGTGGGAGCTCGGGAAGGATGGTGGTTCCAGAGGAAACTTAAGTTGGGTAGGATGCGGGTGAAGAATTGGCTTCTATGTTAGAGAAGGTGGAGGTTGTTCCTGATCTTCCCCAGTTCCGTCTCAGGGCAGTGATGGAGACACACTTAGAGGAGAAAGCAGACGTGGAATAGAGATACCGGAAGCAGAGGGCAGGGCAGATCTGAATACAAGGAAAGGATCCTTTCTAGAAGGATCAGGGACTGGTGGAGACTATAGTACGCTGTCCATTAGATGATCTGGTTGAAGCTAATGTTTGATGATTCAGGAAAGAAAATCTTTGCCATCAGAGAAGAGTCCTTGAGGGGTAAGGAGGTAGAAATCTCCCATTCAGAGCCATGTGCACTAGGTCTATCCAGGGGGTGGAAGGTTGCCTCTTCCGTGAGTGATCTTCATGTATAGGACGGTCCTAAGCTAAGAGAGTATAGGAGGGTGAGGTCCTGGAAGGTGAGACGGAAGTCAAATCACTTCCATGAGTGGGGATGCCTCTTCACGTTCTGAGGATGGGAATCTAAGATACACCCGTGGCTTGGGTGGGTGGGTGGTGTCTCGGTAGCAGTTGATTTTAGAGTGAGTGTGTCTTCTGTTTTAGTTTTTTGTTCCAAAAAGGAGAAGGAAGGAAAGAGAAAGGGAGAAAGAAAGAAGAGAGAAAGAAAAAAAGAAAGAAAGAAAGAAAGGAATGACAAAGGAAGAAATGAAAATCTTGAAAATAAAAGTGTATTAAGTAAAACAAAGAGCCAAATAGTACCAGACCTTAAACATAAAACACCTCAAACAAAAATACATAGAAATCCAGGAACGTTTAGGACTCAGGTTCTTTAATGCAAGTTAGTTAGTAACTGGCAGGGTTTGCCACACTTTGGCTTGGTTTCCAGTAGGCAGGAATGGAGCCTTTGTTCTTCTCAAACCTCTGTTGGATTCATGCCTCTCCCTGTCCATGTTAGGCCTGCTTCCACACTTCATCGAATCTCAATGACTTTCGACCTGTTCCAAGAGCCGACACACTCTGGAATCTATTTTCTTCATGTACCCAATTGGTAGAATTACTGCTGAAGTTGATTTGAGTTCTGAGTTCTGTTTGCCTCCTCCCTGGCTCCTGGTAGTTCCCAAGTGATGTCCTTGGGTCCCACTTGAAGTGCATTGAAAGCCTTTTGTCTACCACGTCAGTTTCAGAGGTAAAATTAAAAATACATTATTATTTTAAGACAGCAATTTTGGGCTGGAACTCAATATTTAGCACACTGTGGAGCCTCAGCTTCCTCCTGCTGTGATTACAGGTCTGTGTAACACCTGGTTCTGGAGTGTGGGTGGATCTGATAAGAATTTGATTACACTCATGGAATTCTACCGTACCTGGTTGGGAATTAGCAGAAGAGTCCTTGCCTGGCACGTGTGAGATTCTGGGGTCTATCCCTAGTACCACCATAAGCAAAAGTAAATCCAAACTGAACCAATCATATTATACTTGAGACAATTAGTAATAAAACAATAATCAAAAAGAGAAGCTTTCTCAGAATCCTACTATTAGACTGTGCTGTTTTCAACCTGACTTCTTTTCTTTTCTTTTCTTTTCTTTTTTTCTTCTCTTCTCTTCTCTTCTCTTCTCTTCTCTTCTCTTCTCTTCTCTTCTCTTCTCTTCTCTTCTCTTCTCTTCTCTTCTCTTCTCTTCTTTCTTTCTTTCTTTCTTTCTTTCTTTCTTTCTTTCTCTCTCTCTCTTTCTCTCTCTCTTTCTCTCTTTCTCTTTCTTTCTTTCATACTTTCTTTCTTTTTTTTTAAATCTGAAAGTCATTTCTTTTGCTTTTTTTTCAAGCACCAGAGTCTTGGGGAACAGCTGGCTATCATAAGCAAAGTGATGGGTTCTTCCTACTCATGACAAAAACAGTATTATTGAAATATTGACTCATATATTTCTTCAAAGCTAAAAATAAATCACATTTTTAAAAGTCCATTAGCCATTTTCATAAATTCTCTGTACATAAAAGAGCCTTACTTCTGAAATAATTAGAACCTAAGTCTGAGAGGCTCAAGCTGTCCAGCATGTAAGAGGAGTGGACACACTGGTCAGAGGCTGTGAAATTTTCTCTGGCCTTGCATTGAATAACTGTACTGCCCTGTGCTTAAGAACCCCTTCCCTTCCCTTCTTTCCCTCTCCCTCCTTCCCTCCCCCTTTCATGAGAATCATGAAATGGAAAGTCACTGTATGCTTCTCTCCTAGTTTGGGCCGTGTTCCTTAGGTTATATCTTGGTTAACAGTCAGCCAACTCCTCATCTGTAAAACTAAAGAGAATGTCAGACAGTTTTGTTTTATATATATATATATATATATATATATATATATATGTATATATATATATATATATTGAAAGAAACTCACCTGAGACCCTACAGATTTGATTAAAACCTCTGGTATAGCTTTTTAGCTCAGTCACAACGGTGGAGGAGATACACAGCTGATATTTGGAAGAAATTATAGTTATTTTAGTCATCTAATTCAATCCACCTTTGTATAATATTCAAGGTGTAGAACAGGAGCATTACGGTGCCAGCAAAGGACAGTGGCACAGAGAGAATTCCTTTTCTCTCACTTTACCCAATATAGTTCTGCCAAGGTACTGTATCTCATCATAATGGCTTCCCTTTATAATCTGATGGCTTTGTTAAATGGATTTCACCTCAGGCTGTATTGAGGAGTTCCTTCCTAACCTTCACTAGACTGCCACCAGGTACCAAAACCAAAAGGTGAGTAAGAACGATTGAGAACACTTCCCTCTAGTATAAACTTTATCTTTACAGACACCTTAATCCTACAAAAGACTGGGTTTGTTCCTCATTTCAAAAGGGAATTGCCTTTCATAGTATCTGGAGATATATTTTTAAGATTTCTTACATTTGAAAAGAAAATTGTGTCTTCAAACCCCTTTTCCATGTTACAAAATACTGGACCCTCAGACTTGTGTTCTCATGTCTAATGATTAAACTTCATCATGATGCTTAGACAGCTGTGTGAAGTGCTCCCCCAAGTTTGCACACCCCCCTTACAGTTTTTAGTTCAGTTGTTCCACTTAAAGATTCTGTTGACATCACATTTTAAAGTACAAACAAGACCAGTATCCCAAATTTCCAAATTAGTTGCTAATTTATGCTGGTCAAAAAGCCAAGCACAGAAATTCATTTTGAATGAAAATGGAGACAGTTCTTGTCATCAGATAGATTTCCAGAAGGATTTGCCTGGACTTTGTAGGGCTAGGAACAAAACAAAACAGAATCCCAAAGCTCATTGGTTAAAGAGCCACTGGGTCCCAAAGAAGGATTTCCATAGAGCCATATTTGCAACTTCCAGTCTGTAGAGAACTCACAGCCTTGGCTTCAAAGCACACCCAACTTCTTGGCACTTTGTGCCACTTTGTTAGATGTGTTTTAAAGGGTTGACACTGCCTGAATCACCTTCTCAGTGTCTATACGGGGAAGGCAGAGCAATCTTCTCTATATTTTCTGAAAGTGAGTGTCCAGCTGTCCCCTAGCTAAGCTAACTTGTCTGGGCTTGTCTGTTTCTTAGGCTGCTGGTTATAAACTTGATGCACAATGATGACTAGCATGATAAGTGTGTTTCCTCCAATTTCAAAATTTTACAACTTTAAAATATGGCAAGAATGGGCACTTGCTTAGGTGAAAAGATGGAAAATAACAGCCAACATGAAAGTCAAGGAAAGAACATGAGAAAATTGTCTGGGGACTGAGGTGGTTTGCTTTGTTTGTAATTCACTATGTAACTGGGCTGGCCAGTTTGCTTACTCTGAAATGCACAGGTCTCCCCTCTCACCCTCCCCCACCCACACCCCACACCCCACCCCCAGTCAGTGTTTCCTAGTGGCAAGGTGGTGTAGGAAAATCCTACTGGGAGGGAAGCAGTAACTAGTGTTCATTGATGTGGAATGCCCAGGGCTGTGCATTGGAGCTTGCTGAATGGTCAGGTCTGGTGGCTGCCCCAGGGAAATGGTGAGTTCTGCCTTCTAACCAAAACTCTGGCTCAGTGATGGACTCAAAACAGGTAGGCTTCTCATTGCAATGCCTACTTCAGCAATTAACCCCTAAGCATCCACAATCCATTCCTCTTTGCTGAATTCTGGATTGCTATGCCTATGTTATTGAACTGTGTTTTAAAGGGATGATCAATTTAGAAAAAAGATCCATCAGATGGGCCATAATCCAGCCAGCCAGATGTTCTCCTAGCAGAAAATTTGAACACACAGACACATGGGGCATTTGGGAAGAGGGAAGAGACATGTGGGGGCTGAGTGACAAGACCAGCACCTGTATGCAACAAGGGGTGCTGAAGGCACAAACATGCAGTGCTTTGAGTTTGGACTTCTACTTTCTAGAACTTTAAGAAAATGAATAATTATCACAAATCTGTAGTCTGTGTCTCTCTCTCTCTCCCTCCCTACCTCCCTTCCTTTCTCTCTCTCTCTCTCTCTCTCTCTCTCTCTCTCTCTCTCTCTCTCTCTCTCTCTCTTTCTGTGAGACAGGACATTTCTGGCATGTCTCTAAGGCTTCCCACTATTTCATTTCTTCTTTTGCAATTTCCAAATTCTTCTGGATATTGTCTTTTAAAAACTGTTTATTTTGTGAGCATATGTGTGTATGTAGATATTTCTTGTGTTCAACAGCTGTATGTGCTCACTCTCCTTTCCTCTGTTTCTGTCTCTCTGTCTCTCTGTCTGTCTGTCTGTCTCACTGTGTGTGTGTGTGTGTGTATTTTGGTCAGAGTACAGCTTAGAGTTAGCTTTCTTCCTTCCGCCATGTGGGTCCTGGTTATTGAACCCAAGTCATCAGGCTTGGCAGCCAGTGACTTCCCCACTGAGTCATCTTGCTTGCCCTTTAGAATCTTATTTGCCATGTCAGAATGATATAGAAAGAAACAATTGCTACCAAACAGGTCAGAACTCTAGGGCTGGCTTAGTCCTGTTAATGTTTCAACCTACTTGGGAGAAATGTTTTATATCGCATGGATGTAGAGTTTGCCTGAGTTCAAACTGTCAATTTGACCAGTTATTTGGCCTGCTAAACCCATTTTGTTTTAATCTCAAAATTGTGAATAATAATTACTATCTTGTAAAGAAAAATAAATGTGGAAGTATGTATACATTACTTAATAAAGTAGCTGGGGAATGATTAACAAGTGTGTATTTAATCTTATTGTAACTTGTTGTGTTGTATTCCATTGATATTCCTGGGAGGCCTGCTCTTTTCTTATGGGAAACAGAGGAGTGGATCAGAGATAAAGGGGAGGCAGAGGGGAGAACTGTGGGTGGGGACTGGGGGGAGAGGAAACTGTGGTCAGTATGTATTTATTGTATGAGAGAAGAATAAACAGAGAAGAATAAAAAAGTCCAAAATATTTAAGTAGACATTTAATGAAATCAATTTGATCGATCATATATCTATCACAAAAATAAAGTTTGATATGGAAAAAAATTAGTACTAAAACAAGCAACTGCTTAGATACCTAGTAGTTTATTGTTCTAGGTTCTATGAATAGAGAATCCCCTTACATGTATTCTCAGTGCATGATTCATTTATACTCTGGAAAGTTTTCTCCAGTATACTATGAAAAGTCATCATTTGCTTATTTGTCCTTTTAATCGAGAGTAATTAAATAATTGCTCCTGGTCCAAGTTGAGAACGTGGGGAAGGAAGCAGAACTCTCCTTGTGCTTTTCAGAGTCAGGGCCACCACTGTGTAATGAAGTACACAGCTGTGCTGAGCTATCACATGGAAACACAAGGGTCCGAACTAGTAGATATATCAAGAATGCTTCCTCACATTGCATTTATGAAGAACACGGAATAGCTGGCAGACAGCTCCAGGGAGGACCTGGAATCTTTAGCACTAAGTCTTTCCTTAACGTTTCCTTGCCACCTTCCTGTGTATCTTCCTACTTTGTGCTTCTCAGAAGTCTTAGTTTAGGCCAATAGACTGTGTTCTGCTGGCTGGTGCATGCTCTGTATGTGGTTGTGGGTTTAGAGTGAGCTTTAGGAAGGCACATGTGAGTGATCAGGAAGAAGCATTAGAGACCTAAAAGAGAAAGCAGGGAGAAAAAAATACATCAGCGCCAAAGGAAGAGCATGGGTTCCAGCGTATGGCAACAGGTGCCTCGTCTTGATATGCTGGGTAGGCTCTTCCTCCACATGCCTGCTGGGAACCTAGTTGATAACCTGTGTCTTCGAGACTGAGAATGCGCATTTACATCTTCAAGGGAACAAGAAAGCGCTCAGGCTTTCTGTGCTAAAGTAATGTGGCTTGGAGGACATTTCTTATACATGCCTTCTTAACTACCTTTTTATTTGTTTGTTTTGAGACAGGGTTTTGTTATGTATCCTTGGCTTACCTGGAACCCATTATATAGACCAGGCTAGTCTCTAACTCAGAGACCTACGTGCCTCTGCCTCCTGAATGATGATGAGATTAAAGGCCTATGCCACCATGCCTGGCACATTTACTGTTTGATTCCTATTACTCATTTTTCTCTGTCTGTGGTTGATAGAATGCTTTGGTTAGCTCTAGTTTAAAAAGGAGAAGCATCATTCCTACCATTCCAGAACAGAACTTTAGTAATGCCTGAGTGGTTATGCATATCTAGGGAAGATGCTGATAGGACCCAGAACCAAGTTCTTTTGTTTCCAAAGCAACTGCTTATCCACCATACTGAAGAAAACCTTGGTTCTAGTTAGCATCAGACAAGCCAGTGGACCAGTGTTTTTACTTTTTAAAGAACTAGTTGATTCGAAATGTAAGCACTTTATATTTTCTAGTAAAACTCAATGTTGACCATTAAAAAAAAAGCACAAAATCCTTAAATAAAAGAATTGCTCCACAAACTGTCCAACTTCAGACTTCTTAAAACTCCCCATAGAGCCGAACACCTCCTATAAAGTTGAGGCAGCTTGGGAAAGCATACAACAATACATTATTTTCTTCATTTCATTGGATTGTGGTTGGAGTTGACATATATTTGCTCATTTTGTCCAATGAGTCTGTGAGATGGAAGAGCCACCTCTTCATTTTATACAACAGAATACACAGGGGATCAAGACAGGAGAGGGAGCAAGCTCTATTTGGCTCTGGCTGAGGAGGTGGTGCTATGCTGTGAAAGCTCATGTCACTACACAGGAAATGCAATTCCTGTCCTTCGTGCCACCAGATGCCACAGCTCTAATTATACCATGCTCTCCCTTTGTTACATCATCTTCTGCAGAGAGACAGAAGTGACAAAGCACTTCAGGGCAGACTTTTTGTTTTTATTCACTTCTTCTGAGAAGCCTGTGTTGCTCCAACATGACTAAATGGATTTTGGTCACAGCATACGATATTAATCACTTATTGAAAGCCAACAGAAGCAAGTGGGCGTTGGGAAGTGTATCCCAACCCTGAGTATTCCAGAGGTTTCTAATTATAGGGCATTGGGGTGGGGCATAGGGATGTATAAAAGACCAAGTGAAAACAAAAAACATAAAAAATAAAACCAAAACCCTCCCAAATCAACCAAACTGTGAGGTTCATATCTCTTACTACAGGCTTGGAGGTAGTCTTTACGCAGGAAGATTGGTTGTTTAGCCTAGTTAGAAGAAATGAGGAAAAACCTTCTGTTTTGTGAAGAGTCATTATAGCAGTTGTGCAACTTGGCTGTAGCAAGATTTCCAGGACTGAGCTAATTGTGGGGGTAAAGGCATTTTCCTAGTGTTTACTATGGATAGTTGGGTAGAGATGGCTTGATACCACAGAAACCTAAGGTATCTGCTGCTGTTCCTGTCAGTCACGGGCGGGGGAAAGTGGGTGAGAGGAAGCTGACTCCTAACCAGAACTATACAAGTGGACTCACTGACAGTAACTACTGAGGAAAAGTGACTGTATCCTAACCCAATTACCTTAGGACTGCTTCACTTCCTGGAGTGAAAATTGTACATATAAATGAGGTCTGTTGACATTTCTTTTTAGAGACACAGCCTCACTATGTAGCCTTGGCTGATTTTGAACTCACAGATTCACTTTCCTTTGATTCCAGAGCCCTGGGATTAAGGGCATACATCACCACAGCCCCCATAACATGTACTGGGTTTTAAAATAAACTAGAGATAGTTAAGATAAGAAATCATTAAAGTGCTATACAGAGTTTTTGTGTGCCTTTTACTAAAGTTCCCCATTGTATATAACCAAAGCCAGGACACTAACATTGGTATAGTAGCATAAATAGGCTGCCACGCTCAAGTATTACAGACTTTGTTTATATGCTTACAAGTCTTTGGTAATATTTAGTCTGAAAGCTATTGACTTTTGACTGCAAATAAATTTGCTGTTTTGTTTTTGAGAACATTTCTTACTATGTAGGTGTTCTTTATTGTTTTTTTTATTTGTGCATGTGTTTATTATTATTTACTTAAATGTTTAGGTTTTTATTAGCCTGTTCCATGATGTGATTTACGGTGATATTTTCAAATATGTTTATAATACATTTTGACTACATTCACACCTCATTACCCTTGGTTCCTTCCCACTTCTGCCGATTCCTTTTCTTTTTTTTCCCCACTTTTTTTAAAATTAGGTATTTTCTTCATTTACATTCCCAATGCTATCCCAAAAGTCCCCCATACCCTCCCCTCACTCTGCTCCCCTACCCACTCACTCCCACTTCTTGGCCCTGGCATTCCCCTGTACTGAGGCATATAAAGTTTGCAAGACCAAGGGACCTCTCTTCCCAATGATGACCGGCTAGGCCATCTTCTGATACATATGCAGCTAGAGACATGAGCTCCAGGGGCTACTGGTTAGTTCATATCGTTGTTCCATCTACAGGGTTGCAGACCTTTTCAGTACTCCTTGAGTACTTTCTCTATCTCCTCCATTATGGGCCCTGTGTTCCATCCAATAGATGACTTCTATATTTGCCAGGCACTGGCATAGCCTCACAAGAGACAGCTATATCAGGGTCCTTTCAGCAAAATCTTGCTGGTGTATGCAATGGTGTCAGCGTTTGGAGGCTGATTATGGGATGAATTCCCTGGTGCAGTAGTCTCTAGATGGTCCATCCTTTCCTCTCAGCTCCAAACTTTGTCTCTGTAACTCCTTCCATGGGTGTTTTGTTCCCAATTCTAAGAATTGAATGGGGTACAGAGCTAAACAAAGAATTCTCACCTGAAAGAAACTCTGAATGGCTGAGAAGCACCTGAAAAAAATGTTCAGCATCCTTAATCCTTTGTTCTTCTTCAGTTTCATGTGTTTTGCAACTTGTATCTTGGGTATTCTAAGTTTCTGGGCTAATATCAACTTATCAGTGAGTGCATATCATGTGAGCTCTTTTGTGATTGGGTTATCTCACTCAGGAGGATACCTTCCAGGTCCATCCATTTGCCTAGGAATTTCATTAATAGCTGAGTAGTACTCCAATAAACACATTAGAGTTACAGCATAGGCTATTTAATAGGCTATTTACAAAAGTATGAAAAACTGACCAGTGGTTCTACCTCTCAAGAAAATGTTTCTCTCGTTTAGCACCCACTAAGTTCTTCTAGGTCTCCAGAGAGACGCTGGGGCTCCTAACACTATCCTATTCTAGGACACGATATTGTACATCCCCATCTTGTTCATGTCCTGTGATGGTGATCACAGATGCTGAGTGCTCAGGAGGATGATGACCCTGTCATGTCCAAACGACAGACTCCACACCACTCTACTCCCTTTCCCCAGCTATTAAATTCTTTCCATCTTCTGGTCTACAGTGTCCCTTGAGCCTCTGGGAAAGGTGATATAGATGACTGTGCATTTAGGGATGCCTTATTCTTAGCATTTTGACTAGGTATGAGTCTATACAGTAACCTCTACACACTACACAAAGTGAGCTACTTGATCAAAACTGACACCAGCCTTGTTTATGGGTAAAAGCATAAATATTTTAAGGCAATTTGGCAGACCATCATATCTATCTCTCTCCCTATCCCTATCCCTATCCCTATCCCTATCCCTATCCCTATCCCATCCCTAACCCTATCTTAATCTAATCTATATCTATCTTATCTCTATTTATCTCTATATCTTTATCTCTATCTCTGTGTATATCTCTATCTCAAAAACAAACTAACCCCCCCCCCAAAAAAAAACCCAAAGCAATAACGACAACAAATAAACAAAACAAACCAGGGTATCATCACCAGTAAGGCCCATGACTTCACTGACCATTGACTTTGATCACGTTTTCAGTACCAGACATGAATTCCTTCTTGTGGAGAGAAGACCTCAGTTCCAATTAGAAAGTAATTTGTTAGCCCACAGTCATGCCAATATTGTCTCATTTTGCCTTGCAGGTTGGTAATACAACATACAGGGTCCATAGCTGAGAATGTTGATGATAATTATTCCCTAGCAGCCCAAGAGCCTGTATAGTATCTGTGAAAACTATAAAACGAGCTGTCTGGGAGGAAGAATCACTTTCGTCTTGAATTCTCTAGTCTTGTATGCTGTGCCTTAAGCAATAGAGTCTTATGATTTACTCCTGGCAGGCAACCAGCAGCAGATACAGTAGCTCTCAGGGTTCTCTCTGGCCAGGCTGACCTTGAACCTATAATCTTCCTGACATAGCCTACCAAGTGCTGGGATTACAGATCTGTGATGCCTCATCTGGTTTCATATTTATTATTGATAGAGATAGGGTTTGAAATTTTCTCTGCCATTGAGGTTTCTGTTTAACTGCATCTCATTTCTCTATTGACTTATTTTTAGTCTTCTGATCCCTGTAATCAGTAGCTACTTTCTGGTGATCCTGTTTGTTTGTTTGTTTGATTTTGGCCTGGTGGTTCATTTAGATAATTTTGTTAATATTTCAATGATATTTGAATGAGTTTGTTAGTAGTTCTAGGAATTAAGCTAATGTATTAATTTATTACAGTCTTCTTCACGTGAGTAGTAACTTATTCTTGTAAAATAGTCTTTCCATGTAGTTACAGTGCTTCTCTACTTATTTGGCTATTGCTGTTCCATGTATCATATCTGCATTGTTATAAATCATGTTTCTATAAACCTCATCCTTCTATAAAATATAGAGATAAAACTAAAACTTATATTGAATCTGATATTCTTCATTTCTTCCTGTGAATTCAGATCATCTGTTGTCATTTCCTTACTCCAATATAGCTACATTTATAACTATATATATAGTGGTAAATAAAAAATGATCAACAGAATAGGCCATTATACTGATATTCTGTCTGCTCATATTTCTGAAAGAGTTTGGTGGCTCTGTTTTTCTCAATGTACAGCTTGATTCTTTGTGTACTTTGACCATGTGGTCCCACTGTCTTCAGGATGTTGTTGGTTCCAATGAGAAGGCATTTGTTGATCTTTGGTTATCTCATGCATGTGCAGTTGTTATTTCCTTGCTCTTAAAATTCTTCTCTCTATCTTTGAATTTCACCAGGTTGATTATGTGTCTAGACAACATTCTTCTTTGTATTTACCCTACTTGGAGGAACTGAGCTTTATTGAAATGTTTTTAAATCAGGTCCAATGGAATTTCAGCCAATTATTTGTTAGCATTTTTTTTTTCTTTTCCTCTTTCTCCTTGGAAATTTTTGGTGTATGATTAACACTATTTTTTGTTGTCCTTTTTATTATTCATTTGTTTGTTTTAAAAACCTTGTTACATTTTATTTATTTATTTATTTATTTATTTATTTATTTATGTATTTATTTAGCGTGTTTATGTGTGTGCTTGCCATGGAGCTTGTGTGGAGGATGTCAGAGAACAATGTGCAGAAGGGGGTTCTTCCTTCCACCATGGGGATCCTGGGGTCTGAATTCAGGTCCTCACGCTTGGTGGCAGTCATCTCTACCAGCTGAGCCCTCTTCCTGGCCTTCTTATGTTTACTTCTGAAAATGAAAGTCTAGATTACACACCAAAGTGTAAATTGTATGTGATGGTGTCTTTTGATTCTGAAATGTTCTATGGGTAAGTTATTGCTACTGTTGAGTTGTTTCAGTGACGGTCCTCAACTTTTTCACAGACGTGCTCTCTTGTGGTCAAGCTTAGGAATGTTTGCTCAGGTTACCTCTGTCCCCATTCTTGCGTTTGCTTTCTGTGTCCTTTTCTTAAGGTTCTTTCTGGGTTAGCATGGTTTAGTTGTCAGCCAGTGCTTGGGCAAAGATTTACTTAAGGATCTTAAATAAGTAGTACATCTCTGCTATGACATCTGTCTTGCAAGTGGCTTGAAGAATACCTTCTAACTTCGGACAGTTTATAAGTCCCTGGCTATGTTTTCCTCTCTGCCTTTAGGATCCTCACATGGCATAACTTTACCCACTTTCTTTTTTTTAAACATATTTTTATTATTATTATTTTTAATTAGGTATTTTCTTCATTTACATTTCCAATGCTATCCCAAAAGTCCCCCATACCCTCCCCCCTTCCCCTACCCACTCACTCCCACTTCGTGGTCCTGGCGTTCCTCTGTACTGAGGCATATAAAGTTTGCAAGACCAATGGGCCTCTCTTTCCACTGATGGCCGACTAGGCCATCTTCTTCTACATATGCAGCTAGAGACAAGAGCTCCGGGGGGTACTGGTTAGTTCATATTGTTGTTCCACCTATAGGGTTGAATCTAAGTGGATCAAGGAACTCCACATAAAACCAGAGACAGTGAACCTTATATGGGCATTTGCCCATCTTCTTTCAGTACATCAGGAATATGCTGGACATCACCAAGGCCTTTCTCCATCAACCTTTCCACATCTGTTTTGTTGGAAATTGTATCTGGAGCCTTACACATTGTTCTTTTTGCCATATTTAATTTTCTGGCTAGTCTATTGTCTGGTTTTGTTGTTGTCTCAGACAGTATGGATCACATTATAGCATAAGATGTATCTGGTGGTTGCTTCTGTGATCTTTGGTTTCTCTGACAACCTCTGGGGTGTGGAATTTTCCATGTTCTGTCCAGTAACAACCAGCAAGGCAGCAGAGATGTGTGTATTCACAAGGCTGCACTGCCTTACTAGTTAGAATTTCATGCTGAGAAACTGGGGAGGGTAGGAACAACTCCTTCCTAAAATGCCAAAGGTCTTCATTCTCTCTGGTTCTTGGCATGTTGGAAGATATGTTCCTATGCCTTATATTCTTTTGAAGAGTTGTTAATTGATTACTTATGACATTTCTGCTTTGTCAGTGTTTCTGTAGCAAGAACTTTTCAACTTCTTTTCTCTGCTGTTCTGGAAGCTTGTTTAGCTTGATATTCAACCTTTAAGTGGAACTTTTAGCCAAGATGCTAACATATTTTTGTAAAATAAAAAATACTAAATTTGGATTATTGGTGTACTTTATATATTGTGCATGGTTTTGTTGTTTGTTCTGTTGGTTTTTGTTTTGATTTTGAGATAGTGTCTCATTTATGACAAACTGACTTCAAACTCATGTAGCTGAAGATGACCTTGGATTCCTGATGTTTCTATCTCCTGACTACTAGGATACAGATGTGTATCATTAGTTGATTTGGTTCTAGGGAGTTGACTATAGATGTGGTGTGACTATTTGATGTCTCACCTTGATTTCTCCTTAATAATGGTCTGGAGCCTATGATTGTAAGCCAAATAACCATTTTCCTCATCTAAATTGCTCTTTGTAAGTGCATTTTGCCATAGAAAAAGAAGTTTAAAAAATGGAGCAGAAATATTAGATCTAAGGAAGGGAGAAGGAAAGTAAGTGATCCACTTTCTCTTCCTGCAATAGTTTCTGCTTTCCATTCTAAATGGACCTGGTATCTAAATCCATGAGTTCATTACTTTGGCTCATTGCAAAGGTTAACGGAAATCTTCTAAGGCAGCCTGAAATTTCATGAGAGATGGAAAAAGTTTAGACCTGGGTGGAATTAAAGGAGACAAGAAAAAGGAAGTTGTTCTAGGACTAAAGGATTAATGCCATGAGTCATGTTTGTCTATTATCTAGTTATCTCGTAGTTCTTAATGCTGTAGCTTTAGAGAGGTGGAGACAAGGAAAGATGGGGGTGGATTTAATAATATTAGTTGCATCTAAGTACACTGTATGCATATATGAAATTACCACAGAATAATATAAACATTTAGAAAGAATATTAGTTGGATACTTAACCTGTTAACTGTCTCAAACACATTTCCTGCCAGGGAAGTGTCTGTCCAGGTCTGGCTGGAGGATGTGGTTTTGGCTAATAGTCGGATGGTGAACATGGTAGTTATGAATGGAGTTACTGGATGGGAAAAGAGGAAATAAAGTTGCTGACACCAGGCTTTGGTCCCCAGCAACAGATTTCCTCTAAATGAAGAGTCATCTCAGTTCTTGTGGAATTTTCCTTCTTCCTCTTTTTATTTTTTAAAGTGCAGGCTCATTTATAGCATCTTTTTTGCTGTTAAATATAGTTAGGAATGAACAGGAGGACCATTGAAAGAGTGTTATTGTGAGAACTTCCTATATGCACACGCTTGCCATTATTCCTAGTTCTGTCCATCATCCATCATCCATTGAACACATCTTTATCTTGAACCTGCTCTGCTGTAGGCACCGTGCTATGCACACAGAACAGCAAGGTGAACATGGCCACTGACTATAAGTCTGGCTTTAGTTCCATAAAGGAAGGCAGACATGTTGGAATGGGAATTAAAGGCTTGAAGAAATATAAAACACAAACATAATCAGACATGCTTTGAAGGTCACCGAAAAATCTCTCAGTGGTAGTGACCTTGAAGCTGAGTTCTGACGCTTAGGTCTCTTTTAGCTGGTATACAAGTGATGCCTACCGAGGCCTGCAGGATCTAACCCAGCTTCCTTTGTAACCTCACCACCAACCATTTTTGCTGTTGGTTTTTATTTAGTAGCCACAGGTTCTCTCTCACTTCCTCCACATGCCTGCTGGGAACATTATCTTCTAAATCCACTCGTTTACCCTCTTCACAGCCTCGCTTTAGGAGACGCTTGCCTTTTCCTGTTACGTTATTTGCTTTGTGATTGTTCTGTAAAATATAAGTTCTTACAATGATGAGCAGCTATGTCAATTGTCGCTTTATCTCTGGGACCTTGGAATATGATTGATAGACATAGCTAAATATTCTACTTGAATATTTGTTAAATAAGTGGATGGACAAAAGAAGCAGATTATAGTTTTGCACCTGAGAGAACTTCCTACACTTGGAGAAAGGGAAGGTGATCTGTATGGTTGTGAATAGAAAAGAGGAAGGAAATGGGACGGGAATGGGGATGTAGATGAAAATCTAATCTTGAAGTCTCCTACATCAGTGTTCGTCAAATGGTGTGAGTTGAGCCATAAAACGATTTTGGTGGGCTTCTCTTATCATTTAATCAAACGGGACAATACAATACTGTACCATGTTCCTAGTGAAAGCATCACATTAAGCTTTCTTCCACATATATATGTATGTGTACACATTCATATTATGGTATGGCAGAAAAAGTTTTCTTGTTTTAGTGTGAAGTAAATAAGTATGAAAAAATCATTTACTGATCAAGTGAAGACGATCTGATTTTCTGCTATAAGACTAAAGGACTCATGAAAACTATTTTCACAGAGGAGGTAGATTTCAAGGTGCCCTTCCATCAGAAGGCATCAATCCGAGAAGATGATCCTGCTTTTAGTAACATAGAAGCGTTAGGTGTTGTGCAGCACTATGTTGTTCTTTGCTTTGTCTACAATCTCTAGGTTTCTGGGAGGCAGGAGCTCTGCCTTGTTTACTGTATCTGGTGCCTAACATATGCTCGTACTTAGCAATGACCTAGGGGTTGCATGAATGACCAGATTAGTCTACCGAGAAATGTTTGTTTCTCTAAAGCTGCAGTTTGTGAATTCAATAGCTATAGAAGTCAACACACATGCAAGACAGCCATTCTGCCACAGAACTACACCATAGCCCACCTACAGCTTTTAACATGAATAATTTGGGTGAGAATAATTTTCGTGAAAATACCAGTCATAACCCTCTTTGCTTTCACAGATTCCAATATGGATCTACTATAACAACAACAAAAAAAACCTAAACATTAAAAAAGAAACAAAACAAAACAAAACAAAAACCCATAGTAAGCATAAAAAAACTACCAAAACAAAACAAAACAAAGCAAAAAGTGCATTTTGTGTTAGCCAGTTTCTCCTGGAATGTGGCCTGCCCTGACTTATAGGTTATATACCCAGAGATAGTCTATTGGAGAAAATAATTTTCCCTTTCTCAGAAGGTATCGATTGATTGTAATAGCTTCTAGGTTAGGAGTAGAACTCTGTGTTCATCTCCCCTTCTTAGAGCTGGGATTTTTTTTTTCCCTTTTTGAACCTGTATAGGTATTGTGTATGTTATCACAATCTTTGTGAGTTTTGGACTTATGTATTATTTTCAATTGTAATTATGTTCATGTGTTTATGTTTATGTGAGAATATGTGTACATTTAAGTATTGGTGCTTGAAAACTCCAGAATACAATGTTGGATGCCCCCTTGAGTTGGATTAGCCTCGTGGTTAGGGATTAGCAGAGTGAGATAGGGTTGCAGTTTACATGTAGTTTATCTCTTCCAAACCTCAGGTTGTGTGTTAGTCATACCCTTAGTTTGCTTCTTTCTTACTAAGATAAAGACCGTGGGCAAGGGCAACTAGAGGAGGAAGCAGTTAATTTGACCTCCAAGTTCATGTTACAGAGTATCATTTAGAGAAGCAGGACAGGAATTCAAGGCTTCCTGGAGGGAGAAGCTGAGCAAGATGAATAATAATCTGAAATCATCAATTGCATTTTCTTTTTTAAAATTTTAAATATAGGGTCTCATGTTGCCCAGGGTGATCTCAAATTTTGAAGGAGTAGATAACTGACCTTGAATTGCTAATCTGATTATATCTACCTCCCAAGTGTTGGAATTATAGGCATGTAGCATTCCATCTGACTTTTGGAAACTAAATGTCAAAATTAACTTCTGTGAGCCCAAACATTAAAACTGTAACACAGAGGTCCTTGGTGATAGCCTCATTTATCATCACATTTTTCTATGGGTGGTGAAAGAAAATAAAGACAAATATCTCACGAAGCCCAGGTTGGACTTGAACTCCTACTGTTCTTGCCTCTACCGGTGAGTCCTGGGAATGTGTGTTTTGCCATGCCTGGAAAATGTTTCATTTAAGTTTAAAGTAAGGCAATGAAAAACAGAAACACACAAACAAACAAAACCCACAACAGCTTTATATTGGTTTATTGAAACAAAACCAGAAAGATGGTTTAAAGTTGATTTAAAATTCTGTATACATGCTAGGCAATGATGGTTCAGCCTTTAATCCCAGCTTTTGGGAGGCAGAGGGAGGTGGAAATCTGTGAGTTTGGGGCCAGTCTGATCTACAGAGATAGTTTTAAGACAGCTAGGGATACCCAGAGAAAACCTGTCTTGGAAACAAACATGCTTTGTGCAGCCTGATAGAAATATATGATAAGCAGGACCAGCGACGTGGTTTGCTGAGTTAATATGCTCAATTCCAAGCCTGCAACATGAATTTGGTTCATGGAACCGACATGGTAGAAGAACCATTCCTATAAGTAACCCTTTGACCTTCACCTACAAGTGACACATTTGCATGGATATACACATAAACACTCACACACATTCTCTCTCCTGCACAAATAAGAAAATGTTAAAAATGCACAGCTAAAAGTAAACATAATTATCTTTAAGCTGGGCATGATGATATGCTGTTTTAATCTCAGCCTTAGGGAGGTGGAGACAGGACCAAGAACTCAAGCTCATGTCCAGGTATATAATGTTCAGGCCTTATAAGCCCCATTCACTCATGATGAAATATTGATGAACTTGGTACTGGCAGGTTGTAGCATGTAACAATTAAAAATCAATCCACGCTGATGCCAGCTATGCTCCAGTAATGCAGTTTCCCCTCCCCCATTGGTAACTGCAAACTGTGATGGTCTTCCCTGTTTCCCCTGGGTGGTTC
This sequence comes from Mus caroli, assembly GCF_978045245.1. Lineage (NCBI taxonomy): Eukaryota > Metazoa > Chordata > Mammalia > Rodentia > Muridae > Mus > Mus caroli. Next base: position 147,131,533 of record NW_028227256.1, on the reverse strand, counting down.
TTCCCTGTCCCTCCCTCCCCCCATCGCTCATATCTTCCCAACCATCGGCCCCTTGTGGCTAGCTGTCCCAAATCCCCATAACCTAGTAAAATCAAAACTCTAGAGGCTTGTAATTTATCAGTCAGATTTATAGCAATAAATTCTCAACCCACAAAATGCCCACGCAATGAACTCAGAGCCAATTGATATTGACACAAGCTGCCCACCTAGATTGGTCAAATTGCCCTATATTATTCTATGCTCTTCTATGATATCCATAGCTACCTGTGGCTATTTAAAGCCACATGGATCCAGTTTGTCCTCTTCCTCTATCTTTCTCTCATCTCTGTCCTTTCTGTTCCCTCTCCTCTCTCTCTAAAATTCATTGCCCTGCCTTCCTTTTTTATTGCCCAATCATAGACTCTACCCTTATATTTCACCTGCTCTCATCTGCATAGATAGCAATCCACAGCATGTAGCCACAACTGTTATGAGTTCCTGTGTACAGGAGCCATGTCATGTTTACAAGACAGTGTTTCACAATATTCCTTCACAACCTTCAACTCTTATATTCTTTCTGTTCCATCTTCCACAATGTTCCCAGAGCCTTAGTGCCAGGGGTTAATATAGATGCTCCACTGAAGGCTAAGGATTTAACAGTCAATTGTTCTAGCACTTTGACCAGTTAAGAATACTGCCTACTAAAAAATGAAATCTGGTGATGCCTGAGATCAGCACTGATATGTAGTATAAACAGAAATATTTAGAAGTCCGTTCTATATGCTCATTTAAGAAAATAGGGAGAGTAGACACTGTCTTAGGACTCATGATTTTCTTAGCCACAGGGTTTTGACCAGGTTGTTAGTACCAGGCATAGATTTCCTCCTGTGGAGCAGGATTCAAATTCAACCAGAAGAAAGCAGTTGGACACCCCTTTCACAGTCATGCTACTATTACATGAATGGGTACATCTTATTGGCAGGTTGTCACAGCTGTGTAAGAGCGTTGATTGACATAAATCGATCAATTAATAAATAAACTGGAAGTCTACTTTCACTTAACTGTTTCCATTTAAACTGGAGGCTTAGATGTAAAAGGAAATTCTATCAGCAAAATTCACATTTAATATGAATGCATTTTAAGACTCCTAATAAATACCTAAGGTGAGAAAGCTATTATTTTCCTATTGTGAATTTATGTAATGCTAAGGAACTGAAAATGCAAAGAATATGCATCATTTAAGTATTCTTGAGGTAATAATTTTAGAAAGAACTTTACTCCTTTTAGTTATGCATATGTGTGAGTGAGTGTGGATTTGCACTAGTGAGTGTAGATATGCTTGAAGGCCAGAGGAGGGCTTTGTATGTCTTGGACCTGGAGTTAGTGGTGGTTGGGAGATGCCTCATGTGGGTGGGGTGAGGTGTACCAGGTCTTCTGCAAGAGTATTACAGTGCTGTTAAGTGCTGAGCTATCTTTCTAGTCCCTCATTAATAATTTTAATTTTCTAAAATTCAGTAAATTTCTCATCATGTACTTGGCAAGTAGAAGTAAACTAAGACAAAAATCTTTTGAAAAAATTTGAACGAATAAATATAGAAGTTAAATGCAAACTATGCTTAACCTTCCCCTATAAGCTGTACATAAATAAAAAATATATACTGAAAAGTCATATAGAGAGAGCTCAGTAGACCTGGTCTACTTCTGTAGACTTGCATATCCTAAGATGCCTAGTCACCATGGTTTAACCTTGGAACTTAGTCGAGGAGGAAACTTAATGATAATGATTGCTTGTTTTGTAGGTTTCAAGAAGCTACAGTACCAGAGAAGACCTGGGAAGTGTGAGAATTTCTGCAGCTGGGACCAAAATGTCTTTCATAGATCCTTATCAGCACATTATAGTAAGTGGTACATTCCTTCTGGGAGGGAAACTTATGTGGTGTGTGTGTGTGTGTGTGTGTGTGGCACACACACACACATGGGTGCCAGCAAACAGAGCCCATCACAATTATTAATTACTTAACTATAATACAGAGGATAAGACAACAAGATTGCAAGGTATGAGAAGCCTCATCATCTGTTTTCTCAAGATGGAGACACAGAATATGTGGAGGCATAATTTAGTGCTAATATAAAGTCCTGTCTTAATTTCATTTCCAACTGCTGTGATAAATTACTCTAACAAAAGCAAATTAAAGGAGAAAGGGTGTGTGTGGCTCATAATTCCAGATTAGCAGTCCATCATAGTGGGGAAATAAAGATGGAGTGATATGAAGTAGTTGGTCATATCCACAGTCTAGAGCAGAGAGAATGAATGCATGCATCTTTGTGTTCATTGAATTTTCTCATTCAAATAACATAGTTAAGATAATACCCATAAGACACATCCCCAGGTCAACTGATCTAGACAGCCCTTCACTGAGACTCTTCTCCCAAGTGATTCTAGTATGTCAGGTTGACAGTTAAGATTAACCATCACAGGGCTTGAGAATGAAGGGGATATGTTAGTGTTAATTACAGTCCAAGAACTCATCTTAGGCGAGATGAGACTTCTCAGCTCAAATAGCAAGACAAGGAAAAAGAAAGCACCCTCTATATTCTGTTCTATTCAAGTTCCATCAACAGATTGGGTGATGGAAATCCTATCACAGTGAGGATGGTCTAGTTTAGGCAGTTCACTAATTCAAATTAGGAATCATATTAAGTTGATTGTCAAAAGATCCACCGTAGTTGATGATTCTTCTCTTTTACCCATGTCTGGCCACAAGCTCTCTTTTTACTGGAAAAAAATGTAGACATTGCAATTACTATTCATGTTTTTGCTTTTGTACCATGAAATGTATTTCAGAAATCCAGAGGCTACCAAGATTTTTAAAAAGATAATTAATTCATTTTTAATTTTGTGTCTGTGTGGGTATGTGAAGGTGAGCTCAGGTATCCAAGATGGCCAGAGGTGTCCAATCACCTGGAGCTGGAGATAAGACAATTGGGAACCAACTGATTACAGAGCTGGGAAGCTTATCATGGTTCTCTAGAAGAGCAGGATGCCTTCTTAACCATTGAACCATCTGTCCAGACTAAGGCTATTAATGTTTATCTTTCACTTCTCAAATTTCTCCTTAGTTCTTTATAAAATCTCATCAAGTTTTATAACTTCCATTCCATGTGGTTGTGGTCCTATGCACTTCCACTTCTTGAGATTTTCTTTTAAGGACTTTTAAGGACTATGGCAAGAATATGGGTAAGTCTATCTTTGGGTCATTGTCTTGATGTCTTACCTCTTCATGCTACTAATTGCCTCAGAGTTTGCTCATGAAGAAATCTAAAGGTAGAATTATTTCTCAAGGACAGAGCTTGGTTTGCTCCTATCAGATGCTGTTGTAATAACAGCTTCCTCCAAGATTGAAGTGTTCTGTTCTGTAGGGATTCTCCTTAAGCAGGAAGGAGCTAAACAACCCATAGTAGGTTCAGGAAGATCCAGCTTCCTGGAAGGAAATTTAAAACTAGAGTGACTTCCAAAGGACTTTCTCCAACCTGGTGAGCTGTGTGCAGGCTGTGCAGAGTGCTCCAGGTTCCAAGCTTTTGGAAACTGTCACCCATGCTGGGGTGGGTTTTGGTGATGCTGATGTCTTTGATATATTTCTGCTCCTGTAAGGAACCTGGCACTGATACTCCTGTAGTTGCAGAAAAACTCATTAGTCCACTGTGAGTTGGATTGTGGTAGCATCTGTGTTTTGGTCTGTCATAGACTCACTGTCTTGGAAGAATAGATATGTTTGTTGCATCTCCCTAGGGAAAGTTTTGTCAAACAACAGATGCCTAGAGAAAGTGACACACTGAATCTTAGTTCCATAGTGGTTGTTTTCTGGATGGCCTGGGCTGCATTAAAATGTCTGCCAGTGCATGGGAGGGTTTTATATGTTATCCCCATGGTACACATTGTGTAATTTCTTTCTGTTCTTTTTTTTTTTTTTTGAGACAAGCTCATGAACTCACAGTCTTTCTGTTTCTGTTTCAAGGGCTAGGATAGTCTTAACTGAATTTTCTCCCATCAGTTGTTGCAGCTATTGGACATTTTAATCAGTTTGGAATGGTATTTCCAAACATCCATACAGCATGCATTCATCATATCTGTCTATCTCTCCTCTACCATCTACCCCACATGCCCTTCTGAGTCCCCAGTTATCAATTGTTTAGTGTGACCATGAAAGGGAGTCTGTGTGCTCCTACAAGAATGAGACAATGCTGATCATTCCTTTAGAGAGAAGGAACAGGATGGGGCAGTACCCACACTAGGTACTTGTCCTACAGTGAAACTGCACATCAGGAAGTGAAACTGAAAATAAGCAAGAAAGGTGAGGGTAATATCAGGGTGGAGGTTTTTTTACGGCTCTGAAATCAGTTGGAATTGCTAGTTGCTGATCAAAGATCACTATCTCTCTTCTCAGTAGTAAGATTCTGTCCGTCCTGACTGTAATATCATCCTTAGTGCAGCCTTCAGATTAGGGTTTGGTTAAAGTGCATCTGTTTATGTATAGTCTCTATCTTCTCTTCCACCTGATTAGTTTTAGGTTAGTTTCTTTAGCTCTTTTAACAGTACAATTTTGACTCTAGGCAAACCATCACAGTGATCATATTGGCTTGATCTAAGTTGGTTGACTTTTCAATGTTAATCATCTTAGTTACCAATGTCAACATAATTGTACAGAATCAACTGAGTACACTGGCTTTTTTTCCCCCTATTGTTTGGTAAAGTTTAATTCACTATGGAAAAGATTAAGGATGAGGACAGACACTCAAAGTAAGGTAATTCTAGACCTGCAGGCAAGGCTTAATTTTGGTGACTAAGTCAGAGACTGGGGCTTAGATTTGACATCTCAATAGAAATAGAGCCAGCTCCTGCCTAGTACTGTCCTGAGTCACTGGTTTCCCCTGGAGAATGTTAGTTATGGAGTCAATGTCATTTCCTTTGGCGGCATCTCCAAGCCATAAGCAGCCGTCTATCATCCAAGTTAGGACCCAGCCCAGACTAAGCTCCTTTGAAATGATATGTGATACTGGATACTGGCTTTGGGATGCCATGACAAGACACTCCTAGACTATAGGGATAATCATTTATCAACAATGAACACACATTTCTCCAACAGTGCAAGCTCTGTCTGCTTTATAGCTACTCCCTTCTTCATGCTTACAACTCTGAGGATGAGACGGTGGAGACTGTGGTGGCAGTGTTTAGGAAACAGTGCGACATCTGAAGCTTTTTTAGTGTTTCCAAAGTTAACTTGGGTAAATCAAGAAAGTGGTCTGTTTGGACTGATTTCTTATGAGGAATATGGGAGTGCGCCTTACTTGTAATTAAGATGAATTGAGACTAATGCAAATAGGCACAGATTAGAACAGAGGGCTGGAAGGGTCAGAGTAAGACTAGCTTCGAGATCTCTAGGTAGGTCAACTACACATGCAGAAACAGGACTTTTTCTAATGTAGGAAACCATCTATTCTCTTCCAGTAAGTGGAAGCCATCGTAATTACTATTGGTTTGGCTTTGGTCTCTGTTCAAGCCAGGAGTGTACAAAGGAGAAGACACAGAGGATAGTCATACTGGAATCTAACAATGGTTTACCTTTTATGAAAGATAACTCACCAATAAATCATTTAACCTAACAGAATTATACTTTATTGATCTTTAAATGTAAGTATTAATACACAGGGCTGGAGAGACGGTTCAGTGGGTAAGACCACTTGCTGTTGTTCCCAAGTACCAGAGTTTGATGACCAGAGTTCTAGCAATGTAACTCACAACCATCTGTAACTCCAGTTCCAGGGCACCCAACAACCTCTTCTGGCCTCTCTGTGCTGCCCACACACATGGCATACACACACACACACACACACACACACACACACACACTCACTCACTCACTCACAAATAAATTATCTTAGATACTAAAGCCTAATATAATTTATAGTAATACATATTATTTTTATAAAATCTGTTATAAAATAATGTTGTCTCATGGAGTCGACAGAAGGCATCTTGGGAAGACTGAGAGGCAGCATCCAGTAGAATGCCTTGAATTTGATGTGTGCTCAACAAGCCCTTGTGATGATAATATTTTTCTTCTGTGCTTTATTAAGAAGCACTTGTGCTGGGCAGTGGTGGTGCATGCCTTTAATCTCAGTACTTGGGATGCAGAGGTAGGAGGATTTCTGAGTTCGAGGCTGGCCTTGTCTACAGAGTGAGTTCCAGGGCAGCAGGACTACACTTGAAAAACCAAAAAGAAGAAGAAGAAGAAGAAGAAGAAGAAGAAGAAGAAGAAGAAGAAGAAGAAGAAGAAGAAGAAGAAGAAGAAGAAGAAGAAGAAGAAGAAGAAGAAGAAGAAAGAAGAAGAAAGAGAAGGAGGAGGAGGAGGAGGGGAAGGGGAAGGAGAAGGAGGAGGAGGAGAAGAGGAGGAGGAGGAGGAGAAGAGGAGGAGGAGGAGGAGGAGAAGAAGAAGGAGGAGGAGGAGGAGGAGGAGGAGGAGGAGGAGAAGCAGCAGAAGCACTTTCTGTGAATATCCTTGCAACAATTTAAGGATTAAGGTAGAGATAGATAAAAGTATTGCTCATAAGTTTCATACTACAGGGGAATTTTAGACATTGAATATTCATAGGCCATTACATGTTCAAAGACATAGATGAGCACAGATTTTTGGCAGGTAAGCAAGCTTACATGTAAGAATAATTTTATGTGTGTGATCTCTTCTTCCTCCTTCCCTCCCTCCCTTTCTTCCTCCCTTCCTTTCTTCCTTCCATTCTTCCTTCCTCTCTCTTTCTCATTTTCCTTCTCCTTCTACCCTCCCTCTTCTTCTACTTCTTTCTCTTTTTCCTCTATCTTTTCCTCCCCTCCTGTCCTTCTCCCTCCTCTTTCTTCCTCTTCCTTCTCATTTTTCCTTCTTCCTTTTTCTTCATCCCTCTCCTACTTTCCTTTTCTTTCTTTCTCCTCATTATCTTTTTTCTTCTTCCTCTTTTTCTTCCTGTTCTTTAACAAGGATCCCACGAAGGTTAGCCTAGTCTCACCTTATGGCAAGGGCTGGTTTTGAATCCTTATTCTCCTGTATCCATCTCTTGTGTGCTAGAGTTCTAGCAGACATCTAAACTAGTTAATTTTGAGGTCTCTTAGGTAGAAAAATCCAGTTCCCAAGGTTGGATTTTCCAAGGCATTTTTCATTTTATTTTAAGCCTAAGTATTATTAGTCTTGGTTTGTCTTTATCTAGATGTCTAGTTGTTATAACATCCAAATTTATGAAAAGGCAAAATCTCTTGCATTGTTAACTTGTCTGTTATTTTAGAAGTACCATACCCTCAACTTTCTCCCTCTTCCTTAATATCCTTTTCTCCTGTCTTGTGATCTTTTGTCTAAATTTATGTGTTAAACATGCAGGGAGATAAAAGCAAACACCTATGCATACATTTACATGTAAAAATTTAAGTCTAAAATATGCATATGAAAGAAAATTTATTTTTCCTGTTAAGTTTGAATCATTTTACTTAAGATAATGGCTTCTAGTCCCAGCCATTGCCTGCCAAGTTCCATGGCTTGTGACTCTATAAATATTAGACTAAGTTTGCCAATATTTTGCTGAATACTTTTGCATCTATGGTAATGAGGGACATTAGTCTATAATTTTCTATTGTTGTAATATTTTTATCTGGTTTTGAAGTTCAAGTAATGCTGCTGCCAGCAGTGAATTAAGTACTACTCTGCCTGTTTCTATCCTCTGGAATTCGATTGTACATAACTCTTATAGTTTTTCATTTGGTAGAACTCACGAGTGGATTAGGTCCTTTCTCTTTGGGAACGTTATCTATCCCTGACTCACTTTGTTTTGTCAAATGTGTGGTATTCAGAATCTTTTCTTTTGATGGATTGTCCAATGAATTGTTCTAGTTTACCTACTTTTGTCAATTTTGAATCAATTTTTTAAGAATTCCTTTTACTATCATTTTGTTGTCCATGAAATTTATTGCTTTTTGATTTCTGAAACTAAATAACCCACATTCTCATTTCTGAAATGCCTTGGTTAAAGGTTTATTGAATTTATGCTATTTTGTTTTATTTATTTACTTTTCTGAGACAGGGTTTTACTATGTAACCCTGGCTATCCTAGAACTCACTATATAGTACAAGTTTGCCTTGAACTCACAGAAATCTCCCTGTCTCAGCCCTTTAATGTGGAGATTAAATGCATGCAATACCACACCTGGGCTAGTGTTTTCAAAGAAGGAAGGTTTTTTTGTTTGTTTGTTTGTTTTTGTTTTTGTTTTTGTTTTTGTTTTTGTTTTTGTTTTTGGATATTGCTTTTTCTCTTCTCATTTTGAATTTCAATTTTATTGATATTGGCTTTAATTTACTATTGTTTGCTTATTTGTATTCGAACCTGTTCCTTTTTTGTGTTTCCTTTTTTTGTTGTTTTTTGTTTTTTGTTTTTTGAGACAGGTTTCTCTGTATAGCCCTGACAGTCCTGGAACTCACTTTGTAGACCAGGCTCGCCTTGAACTCAGAAATCCGCCTGTCTCTGACTCCAAAGTGCTGGGATTAACGATGTGTGCCACTACTGCCGGGCTTTTGTGTTTCTTAATATGGAGGATTAGTTTACTTATTTTGGATGTTTGTCTTCGTTTTAGTCAAAGAATTGGATACTATAGATTACCCTCTCAGTTAGATAAATTTTCCTAAGCTGTATTCTATTTTTCCTTTAATTCCTGCTATTTGTGATTTTCTTTTATTATTTCTTTGACTCACCTGTTATGTGTGCACTTGTCTCTGTGTATTTGGGGGACTTTATGAATCTTCAATCTTTAATTTTTAGTTCATTTAATTTCCTGCCTTATGAAAACAGTTTTATTTCTGTATTTTAAATACATTGGGGAGTGCTTATTGTTTGCTTTGGTGAATGTGCATATGAGATTGAGAAGAATGAGTGTACTGATGGTAGATGAGATGCTCTGTAGATATTTACATGGTTGACTGACTGAGCTCTAAGGTAATATGTCTTTACTAGGTTTGGGCTTGCTGTATCTTACTGGTAGAGGGCTATTAAAATCTCAAGCTGCGATAACAGATCTTGCTCTTTCTTCTTGCTCTTATATATTATATTTTGCCTCATGTATTCATGATATATTACTTGACACATACATATTAAGAATTATTATGACTTCTTGAAGAATTTACTCCTTAATCCTAAGTAATGCTCCTCTTTATTCCTGATCATTTTTCTTCCTTAATGTTTGGTCTGTCTGAAATTAAAATTAAAATAGCAAACCTGTTTTTTTTTTTTTTTTTTGGATTAATGTCCACCTGGCATATCATTCACCATTTTTCACATTTGTAGTGGGCTTACTCCATACAGCTAATGCAACCTAATTTTTAACACACACTAGAGAAATGACAACCATTTTAACAAATGTTCACACACGCACACACACACACATATGCACACACACACACACACACACACACACACACACACACACACACTGAATCAAAAACCCTATTGAAAGACCTGGAATTTCAATAGTACTAATTAATAAACTTTATAATGTAAGACATAAACAATGACATTTTCAAAACAACTCTATAAGCACAAGAAATAGTACTAAGAATTAGCTTAGGGAATAAAGTGTTTGCTGTGCAAGCATGAAGATCTGAGTTTAGATTCCAGCATCCATATTAGTTGGGCACAGCAGTAGCACACATCTGTAACTCTAGTACTGGGGAATGAGTGATGGAGACTAATAGATCCTGGGGGCTGATGGACCAGCCTTTTTCTTTTTTTTCCAAAATGAAGAGCTCCAGGTTCACAGAGAGACACTGAATTAAAAAATTAAGGTACAGAGAAGGTTGAGAAAACACTAGATACTGGCCTTTGTCTTCCATCAGTACATAAGAGTAAATACACTCAAATGCAGATGTGCACACATGCAAACACACACACACACAGAGAGAGAGAGAGAGAAAGAGAGAGAGAGAGAAAGAGAGAGAGAGAGAAATACAAATGGCTAGTAAATCTGGAAAACATGTTCAGCATCTTTAGCTATAATGATAACAATCCTGGCATGGATATGGACAAAGAGGAGTGTTGATTCACTACTGGAGGGAGTGGAAGCTGACATGGGTGATATGGAAGTAGAGACTCTTCAGAAAGTTGAAAACAGTATTGCCATATTACCCAGATCTGTCATGCCTTAGTATGTATCTGAAAGACTTTACATCCTACCACAGAGATATTGCACACAAATATTTATTGCTGTCTTCTTCACAATAGCTAGTAAATGGGAGCAACCAAAATATCCATCAAGAGATGAATGAGTAAATTGTGTTACATATACATTTAAAAAGTTTTGTTTGGGCATAAAAATGAAATAATGACCTTTGCTGGAAATTAGGTGAAACTGAAAATAGCTATGTTACATGCAATAACCCAGATCAAGAAAGTACCACATGCCTCTCATACCTGGAAGCTAGCCTTAAATTTATGCACAAACACGTGTGTGTGTGTGTGTGTGTGTGTGTGTGTGTGTACATCTTGAAAGTAAAGGGGAAGTTATCAGAGGGTATGCAAAGCTCAGGAGGGAGGTGAAAAAGACAGGGTGATGGCTTGTATGTGCCATGAGAACAGAAGGGAGGATGCTGATATGGAAAGGAAGGGGGACAGGCAGAAGTTTATGGAGGGCTCTAGGAGAGGAGTATGAACCAGGACAGTCTATAATCACATGTGTGTTTAAGAATGCCATGATAAAACACATTACTTAGTGTGTTTATTTAAATTAAGTGACTTGATCCTTGGCACTGCCTAACAGGAGCTGGAGGAGACACACAGGCCTGTAGTAATAGCTATTCCACAGGCAGAAGCTGGAGGACTCAGAGGCTCACCTGGGCTACATAAGACCCTGTTAATCTGTGAGTCAGCCTCAGTTATCTTTTAAGCCTTTTGCCTATAAATTACCACTACTCCATAATATTGCCATTATCTCAGATTTTTTAAAAAATTAATTTTAAAAGTGATTCGTTTGTTTTATATATTTGAGTGGTTTGCCTGCACATGTGCTTGTGTATCAGATACCCGCAGAGATGAAGGCCTCAGAGACCCCAGGACTGGAATTACAGGAAATTGTAGGCTGCCATGTGGGTGTTGGGAATTGCAACAAGCACTCGTAATTGCTGAGGCGTCCTTCCAGTCTAGCTTTTAAAAAAATAACTGTAGACATTTTATCTTCCTGGTAGGTGTATTAATATTAACTGAAGTAGACTTCCATAAGCTTGAAACAAGCAAGAAACAAAACGTGTTTTAACTATTTTTCTCTTCCTTCCTACTTTCTTTCTTCCTTCCTTCTTTCCTTTCTTTCTTTCTTCCTCCCTTTCTTTCTTTCTTTCTTTCTTTCTTTCTTTCTTTCTTTCTTTCTTTCTTTCTTTCTCTCTCTTCCTTTCTTTCTTTCTTCTTTTCTTTCTCTTTCTTTCTTCTTTTCTTCCTCTTTCTTTCTTTCTTTCTTTCTTTCTTTTTTTCTTTTTTTCTTTCTTTCTTCTTTCCTCTTTTCTTTGTCTTTTTTTTTTTAGTTGCTCTGAAAACTATGTACATTCCTACTTCCCTGTTTGTTTTAGTGAGTAAGGTTGTGAGATATCCGGTTTCCATTTCAGCCAGGTGTTTAATGACCCCCCTCCCTGTTAACTTTATTATGTGCGTGCAGACTTCCAAGCTCTTAAAAAACAGAACACTGTTTTGAACATAGTTTATAACAAATGCATTTAAATCAATAAAAGTAGTTCATTTATCATTGCTTTGGGTCCAGAGTATTTTGACCGCTGCCTCAGAAATGTCATGCAGAAGACTTCTGGTGGGTTCTGGGTAGCAGCAAGAGAAGCAAACAAGCCTGAGTGATAAAACCTTCTTGCTAGGGTTCACCTCTCTGAGCAACACTTCCTAGTCAGAGGACAAAGCCCAATTGTGCTCCTTCTGCCTGCAATCCCGATTTACATTTTCCCCTCCAAGTAGCAAAGACTATCTCATGCTCACAGTTAAGCTGTAGTGAAGGCTTAAGGCAAGAGCTAACCTCCTCAATGATTCTGTGGTGGGTGAAAAGAGAGAGTGAAGAGAGGAGCAAACCCTAGCATCACAAAATGTTTCTGGTATGTGTGTGCTGGTTTTCAGCGAGCCTATTCTTAATCTGTCTCAGGGAAACAATGAGATTCCTTGGGAAATACTTGTTTTATGTTTCTTATTATTTGATTTCTAGGTGGAACACCAGTATTCCCATAAGTTTACTGTTGTGGTTCTACGTGCCACCAAAGTAACGAAGGGGACCTTTGGCGATATGCGTGAGTACTTGATTTGTTGTGCGATTGGAGATGGGGATTATGTATGTCTCAGGAGGTGGGGGACTTACTGTTCAGTAGCTTGATTCCTTGATAAGCCAGGGGTTTTTCCTCCTTAAGTGCAATTACCTGTGAATGTCTGAACCATCCTGAGGCTGTTTGTCATCTGTCGGGATAGCCATTTACTTTGTCTTTACATTAGCTGAGAGCAACTGCAGTCCGACAAAATGACAATCTCGTGACATAGCTCTGTGGAATTCAACATTCTATTTCATCCTATTTGGAAAGAGTGCTGAGTCAGGACTTCAAACAGGTTGCCTTTGTGAGGTATTGTGCTTATAGGATTAAAAAGTGCAGTGCTCGGAATTCTTCTGCCTCTGAGTGTTTATTATGTATGGGATAGCTATAGAAACTGGTGTAGGACACAGCCTGGGGATCAGGTTGCATTAACTTGTTGGCTGTCTCCTTCGCCATGCTCAGCAGCACTTTTCCTTGTTCTTCTGAGAAGACCAAAGCTCAAGGGTGTGGAGTGCAAAGAAAAAAAAATGTGTAAATATGGTGAAGGTGAATTTGTGTTTGAGTATTGCTATAGTGGGGTAATGGGTGGCTGAACCCTCAGAAGTCTTGGAGAAAGGATAAAAAGCATACCTTTAAAACGGCCGGGCACATGGGCAGCAACCCACTGCACGTGTCAGAAACACATTTGTTTTGTTTCTCCTCAGCCCACATATCACTCTCAGCTAAGACCTCTGACACCAGGTGTGTGGGGGTTTTCACCATCAGCAAGGAAGCAAATTGGTTGTGAAGTAGACATCAGCAGTGTCTCTTCCGACTCAATTCAGTGTGTCTGATTTTGGCTGTGGCTAACTTTGGATCACACAGGACTGCGTTCCCAAGACTTCTCTTCTCTCCCCACACTTACAAGCATGGGGCAAGCTCCCACTTTTTAACTTGGGCTTCTGAGCAACTGGTGAACGAGTAGTGCTTCCTTAGCTCCCAATTCATTTGATGGGAAAATGGCTCATGGAGCCAGGGAAATATGTACATTTATCACTTTGTTATGGAGACATCTTTAAGGCACTTAAATGAAGAGATAGACCCAACATGGTGGCAAATACATTTAATTCCAACATAGTGAGTTCCAGGAAAGCCAGGACTATATAGATATGTAGAGAGACTATCTCTAAAGAGAGAGAGAGAGAGAAAGAGAGAGAGAGAGAGAGAGAGACAGAGAGAGAGACAGAGACAGAGACAGAGACAGACAGACGGACAGACAGAGGGGGTAGGGAGACAGAGAGACAGATCAGGGTGCAGAGTTCCCTGACTTCTTTGGGCATCACCCTTTGAGAGCCTCTCTAGTTCAGCAGATCTGATGGGTGTTTTTCTAGTCCTGTGCTTTGGGTTTTTGTGGGGACTATATCATGTCTCCTGCTGATAAAACTGGAACCCAGCAAGGCTTGTCTCCTTAAGTGTTTTTCTTGACCTATCTGGACATAATTGTCCCCTCCAAGGTGTGAGGCAAGCCTCTTCTGGAATCAGTTGCATCTTATGACTTACTGTTATACTAGACTGGGTGGCCAAAGAATTTCTTAATGGTCAGAGGGAAGAATAAAGTTCCTGTGATCTGCTGAGAGGGTGGGAAATGCTAGTTTCTGTGGCTTGTCTTGGAGAAGAGGTCATGATTCAGGAACCATGGAGGAGAACAGAATGTGCTTGACCACAGCACATCTGCAGAGTGACGCTCCATGATGGTGAGCAGGGGGAATCTCAGGCAGAAGGAATCTTGGGTGGAGAGTGGCTAGCATTGGTCCAGCATTGCTAGTCAGTAATAGAGACTAGATGAGTATGCATGGCTAGGACAGCAAGCACTAAGGAATCCAGGGTCTGGGAGGGAGACCATTGTCTAAGTGGTAGGAAGAATTGGATGGCATTGAAGTGGCCAATCACAGGACCAAGTTTTCACTGAAAATGTTCGGACAACAATAGATTAGATGTTTAAACAAATGAAGTAGTTTGGTGGAGAATCAGGAAATGGTTTTGTTTTTAAAGACTAGGAAGGACTTGTGCTTGCTTGAAGTAGTAGTGAAAAGGCCGAGAGAGGAGAAAATTAAATACTAAAAAAGAATGACTGTAAAGACTTAGCACATTCCATCAGTAAACGCAGAAGAAGCAGGAGGTTGGTGGAAGTCAACATTAAGAAGAATGGGGCTGACTCTAATGGTGTTGGTAGAGCTGAACAGTAGAACTGAGCATAAGAATAGCAATTTCTTCAAAACTAATGAGACTCACTGGTTTAGTGCCTTGAACATCATGCTTCTGTCTAGCCTGCCTAATCCTGCTTGTCACTGTGGTCCTTTTATTCTTATTTGACCTTTTACAATTCTTTGCCCTTCTGTCATTTTAAGTCAGAATTTTCCGTGAAAAAAAAAAAAGCATATACTAAGTACATGGCCAACACTTACCGCTTCTGATATTAGCAACCATGTCCCGGAGAGACCGGCAGCTGCCTTGTTCTTGCCTGATCCAGAACCCTTAGTCAAAAATCCTGGGAGTGGAATGGGTCAACTGTTAAATGAAAAGGCCTTTCTTCCTCTTGTGAAGCCCTGTGCCAATAACTTGCCAGCCATGCAAACAATAGTCCTGATTTGACTTTTACAAATATGGCTTTTATCTCTTAGACAAAGCAGCCGCGGTCCTCTTCCACCAATAATCGTTCTGTTGTGTAGAGACAATGGGTGTGGCTACACTTGGGATGTGACTCGGACTCACTGTGCATATGTGTATATTAACTAGAGCTGTGTGGCCTCTGATAGTCTAGACTGATAGGAAAGCCTCTGATAGTGTCACCTGGTGTGGACTGGATTCCTTTGGAACCTGAGGCATTTACTGTAATTACTCCAGGAAGTAGACTAATGAGAATAGTGCTGAGTTGATTTCCGTGCCTACAGTGGATTTGACACAGGTTAGACCATTGGGCTCCAGATATGTTCTTTTAAAAGTAGGGTTAATGAGAGGAACTGCCATTGAATATAGGTGAAAGGCTCAATGATCAAGTGTTTAGTCAGTGTTCCCAAGACCTGGAACACATGAAGAGCAGAAATCCCTATTCCATGTTTATTTTACATATGTGAGTGTTTTGCTTATGTGTATGCATGTGTCTGTAGAAGTTAGAAGAGGAGGTATGCTTCCCTGGAACTGTGGGTGCTGGGAACCAAGCTTACAAAAGCAACAAGTGCTCTTAATTGCAGAGGTATGTCTCCAGCCCCACCATATTTCCATTTTATGCTTCCTGCATTTATTTGAAAAGAAAATGTTAGCTCTACATGTTGGTATAGAAGAATGATGGCTAGCATTTTGACTACATTTTTAAAGGGGTGGGGCATTGTTGCCAGCTTCTAATATCAGGTAATGATGTGACAGAAGTAGGAATACACAAGGAGGAGAACCAGAACCCTAAGGCAAACAAGAACAAGATAGTTGTCAGTCTCTTTTGGGCATGGCTGATGATCTTAGAAGCATTAAATGTTGATACTACTGTGCATTGTTTGTATCTAATGTCCCAGAACCAAACACATTCTGCATCAGTGTGGTCAAGGTTGTTAGAAATGCAGCATAAAGTTCAAATTTGCACCTGGCTAAAGATCATCACCATACTCTCATTTCTAAAATAGGTAGTTTGCATTAAATTGATATACTCTTATTTTGAAGTCATAGTCAGTTATCTTACATGTTGCACGTAACAGGCAGCATGAATGCATAGGTTGGGAGCTGAGTCTTGGTGGGTGTGACACTTATTCCATGACTTTTCTCACAGAAGTTGTACCTGCGAGGAACGGCTGCACTGGTGGCAGGATTTCAGTAAGTTCTCCCTATGTCAACAGAACCATGATGGTGAACTAATTGTGGAACCAAACACATAGCAGAGCAGAACTATTTGAGTTCCTGTACTGAATTCTTGCTTCTTAATTTTAAAAAGTGCCAGGGAATACATAAGTCATGGGACAGCAGAGGCCAGTTCTAGAGTTTAGATGCAGGTAAAGCCAAGCTTCATTCTCTTAGAAGAGATGAGACAACAAGTCTATTGGGCTTTGTTCAAGGGGGTCTTTAAAAACTAATGTAGAGATTTTAATATGTAATTATTGTTGGTATCTATGGAAGAGGATTTTGTGTTTATTTGTTATTGAGACATGGCTATGTAGCACTGGCTAACCTTGAACTCATTACAGAACTCCTCCTGCCTCAGCCTTCCCAGTGCTGGGACTCCAGGTATGTTATAGCATACCAAACTCTTAAGGCTTTTCTTGGCCTCTTTATTGGACACTGAGAACTTTCCTCTGCGGATTTTACCCTAAAAATATCGGGCTTCTAAAGATACTTATAGAATCATAGGTAGGCCTTCCTTTTCATTGCTCAGGAGACAGCAGAGCTTAATGAGGACTTTTAAACAGAACAAAACAATTTAAGAGTGATATGTACATGTTTACAGGGTCATAGTATTTATATGATTACCAGAAAATTTTATTAAAAATTGAGAAGTTTCATCAAGGAGATGAAGATCAAGCATGTAAGTGATGTAGGCATGGACGATCCATTGAGCACTTTCAGCAGGCAGGATGCTTCTGTTGGTTTTCATTCTTCCTTATGTGTACAGCTTCAATATTGAATAGTGGAGTAAACGTCCAAGTGTTTTTAGTTTTTACTGCTTGTACTTATTAAAACAAATACCATAAGCCCCTTACCACCTTTATTTTGCTTTCTAATTCCTATAACGACTGCGCAATTCCACGACTAAGCATTTTCACCTAGAAGACTAACAGAAACAAACACAGAGATTTAAATCCTGCATCACAATTCCATTCTTTGATCCTGAAATTCATTAGACTGGAACCATGATTAAGCCAGGATACTAGTAGCAAAAGTGCATTGTTTCTTTTTATTGCTCCAAGGACCTCAGTGCCTACTCAAACTCAAGTGGTCGCCTTTTTGTCAGGTCCTGTATACACATGAATATTCCCAAGCACCTAAGTGCTGCATCTCCTATCCCAAGGGATTCCTAGTGCTTAATGCTCCTTCATCTTAGTTTGTGACTAGACTATATCATATTTGCCTGGTATTTCCTCTGCTTTTAACCACTGCAGCATTATAAACATTGTTTTATTCACCTCTGCAAGTAGCTTTGGTTGAGACAAGGCAAATCTTGTTAAGAATGTGTTGTCTGTGTGAAATTTAAATAAATATCATCATTTGTACAAATTGCCAGAGAATATGAGGTGTAAAATCAAGTTTACTGTCAGAATGTAAATGTGTTTTTGAAGATTTGTATGTATGTATATATGTATTCGTGTGTGCCTGCATGTGTGTGTGTGTGTGTGTGTGTGTGTGTGTGTGTGGGTGTGGGTGTGTGTGTGCTTGTGCCCTTGTGGAGGTTAGAAGAAGGTGTCAGATGTCCTCCTCTATTTATTCCATTTCTTCCTTTGCAATAGGGGCTCTTTTAGAACTAAGAGATTGCATTTTCTTGGCTAAGCCGAAAGCCAGAAAGCCCTATTGATTGTCCTGTCTCTGCCCCTCTTAAATGTGGACTTAAAGATGTATGCAGGGAACCTGATCCTTGCATAGTTTTGATCTCAGCTTCAGGCATCAGGAATTCACAGCAAGTATTCTTAACAGCTGAGCCATTTCTTTAGTGCCATGGAAGAGTTTTTATGGACATTCATGGTATGCCTTGATTTTACTAGCTTCTGAGAAAAGAGATACTCTAAAGTTCCACTTCCATCTTCAAGAGAGATGCTCACTTATGAGTCAGCAACAATTCTGAATTGGCACTTAAACAATGCAGAACAACCACCCATGACATTCCAGAAATAATGATCAAAATGCCTCTAAAATTAAGTTTTAACTACATGTCCATGTACAAAGTGATTATTAAGCATACGATATTTGCAAATGCTCAGTGAGTCTTGAATCTACTGTGTTGTATATTTTGCATTCTAGTGATCAATCATTCTTAACACACCAATGAGTGGTCATGTGACTTTTTATGCTCACACTCAGGGAAAGCAACACTCAATTAGCACATTTCTAAGTCACTTTGGGTTTGACTCTGGGTCTGTTTTGGTCAGTGTGACACAAGTTGAGGTCATATGGAAACCACTGCACAGGTGATTCTGGGTCATATTATAAATCTGACTGAGCAAGCCATTATGAGCAAGTCAGTAAGCAACATTCCTCTATGGCCTCTACTTTAGTTCCCACCTTTAGATTCCTGCCCTGCCTTCCCTTTGTGATGGACTGAAATAAGTAGGAAATGAAATAAGGCCTTTCTCCCCCAAGTTGCTTTTGGTCTTGGTCTTTGACCATAGCAAGAAAAAGCAAACTTAAGACCAAGCCCCAACTCATTAAAGGTAATGAGTGTGGGTGGTCTCCCTTATTCCCTAAGAAACTACAAGAATTCTAGGTGTTTAGAATTTCCTATAGTGCAGAAGGAAAGCCTGCAGCAAGCATTGATGATGACTTCACTGGCCTCCATCTTCAGTTCCATGGTTTTATGGGTCCTGGCCTTCTGCTTTTGTCAGGAAATGAAATCCCTAAGGGAAGACTTCTTCTTAGTTTGTGCAACAATAAAGAGCACTTGTGAACCTCCATAGGATAATGATGTTGACCCCAGACCCATGGCTACCAGATCAGGCCTCACACAGTGGGTGAGAAGCATAGCTTTCTAGCCCTTTGGAATGCAAGAAAGTTAAAACTCAGGTGAATTTCAGGAAAGATTGCCATCTTTTTTACAACTGATTTTAAAATTGTGTGTGTGTATGTGTGTGTGTAAAATACAAATGTATGCTCATGTGTGTTAATGTTTTTCATGCATACCACAGCCCATATGTATAGTCATAGAGCTCTACAAGTGTCAGTCAGTTATACTTTCCACCTTGTTTGATCAGCTCTTGTTCATAGCTTCAGACCCTGGCTACCTGACATACAAGCTTCCAGGAAATCTCCTTCTTTCTGTGAGGACATTGTGACACTTAGTGGCTTGCCTGACTTTATGTGTTCTGTGGATCCATAATTACATCACCACGACTGCACAAAATGCTTTTGTTTTCAACCTACCAAGCCATCTCCCGACTGACCTTTTTCAGTCTTGTTTTTAAAGCATCAAGGTAAATTCCTCCTTTAAGTCCACCTGGTTAAAGCCTCTTCAAAAGACCACAAGTCCTAGTGATTCCCCATTACAAGCACCCTGTTTCTAGACAACCTACATGCCCTCCCTCTGACTTTGTTTACTTTGTCTTGGAAATGTGAACATATCAGTTAGCATTAAGTTACTTATCTGTGTGCTCGATACACTGCCTGTTGTTGTGGAACCATTTCCTGTATCCACATAAAAATGTAAATATTCTCAAACATCTCAACTAAGAACTTAAGGAGTACTGGGGAAATAAATCAAGTTGATGAGCTTCTTTTTGCTGCCTCAGTGAGGAGAAAATTGGAAAAATAGCTTTATGTTACTCCTCCTGTCCAGATTATAAATGTCTGTGTTATTTCTGTCCACATTTTATTAGAAGTTTTCTGAAGCACACAATATAGAGATTTTTATTAGTAATTATGTACTTTAATTACAGAATTTCAAATCTTATTCTTTGGAACTGACTGACCTTGCTCTTTCCCATCTGCTACCCTGACGTGTGTATTTGGTAATTTCTTTCTCTAGGGTCAACCTTTAGGATATGACTGAATATGAGTTTTTAAAGAGTTTACTAATATGTTTGGAATGTTTTTGAGTCCACCCAAAAGTTTAAAGGGCTCTAAATCTAATGAAATTATTCCCCAGCGGTCATTTCAGAGGAGATAATTTCAAGATGAGTCAAGTGTCTCCTAACATGTTTATCTCACATGTCTTCACTCTATGTGACAACGAAGAGAATGTGTTAGGCATGGAGAAGTACCAGGTGCTAAAGTGGAATGTTTTCCTCGTCTGCTTAGATCCTCACATTCTATGTGAGTTTTCAAATAACTTTAGGAGTCCATTTAGGCATTTTCCTCTGCACTTAAATTTGAAGAGGTTTGTGTGTGTGTGTGTGTGTGTGTGTGTGTGTGTGTGTGTGTGTATTAATTTAAGTCTTAGGGGTTCAGTTAACAATGCCATTGTCTATTTCAGTAACCTTGGCTAGGTGGGATTTCACCCAGTTTAGAGAATTTCACCCTTTATTTAATAGAGTACGCAGAAGAGGGTTACAGCAGTATAGGTATATATAGGTGGCATTGAAGAGAAAGTTCATTACCTGTCCCAGTAGGGATCCCTGCACCCAGCCCATGTGCTGCTTTGAAGGCTCAGCCATCATCTACTCATTTTGGCCCTCATCACTCCTGTCTCATTCAGGAGCATCCTTGAGTTCCTGCTTTTACTTTTATGTACACTTTGAAAGGCCAATGTTCAGTCAAGTGAGAACAAAAGCTTATTTTCCAAATCTCTCTTACAGTTCAGTTATGTTCTCAGTCTTCTTTGCATGGACTAAAAGCATTCTTTTTTTGCTGAAAAAGTTATAAAAGGCTATGATTAAAATGTAAAGGAATTAACTTTTTTTAAAAAAAATGAGATTAACCTTTCTTAAGTTCCCAAAGTACTTTCTTAAAATTTCTGTGTCAAATAAAATAGCCCCATGACTCTAGAATTTTAAACATTTGTATAAACATGTCTAGCATATTATTTTTAATGTTTTAAAGTTTTTTTCCTGAAAATAAAAAACTTTTATGTTTTTAGAGTTGTGTAGAACTGGAATGGGTAATTAAATATAACACAGATATAGTTGGAATATCACCTAGTATCACATCTCCATCCTTGGAAGTTATTTTCTGTTTTTACAGCTCCTTTGATATATCAAAATACTTCAAGTTTTGCTGTTGTTGTTGATGATGTTTTGTTTTGTTTTGTTTTGTTTTTGTTGTTGTTGTTTTGTTTTGGCCAAGGTTGATCTTGAACTCTATGTGCTGGGGATGAACTTAAACATCAAACATCTTATCATTCCGTCTCTACCTCTCAAGTGTTGGGATCACAGGCATGCACTGTCATGTCTGGCTTCAGTGAAATCACTTACGTAAATTTTCAGATAAAATTCAAACATAAACTGTAATAGCAACATGGGAATTTTGACTTTGGAAAAGAAATATTAAGGAAACATAACCAAGGCTTATTGTAGCAACTTTCTTTCACTAAGGTCCTTACTGATAAATGCTTAGTGTCCCTGTGTAGTCAGGGCTTGCCAAGTCCCTCGAAAAAAATAAGAGAAGCTTCCTATCTGTGGCAAGGAACTACACTGAATGTGGCTTTCCCACCAAAGAGGAAGCTGTGCAGAGGCCAGAGCCAGCACTCTGTGTATTGCTAGGCTCACGTGGCCACTGTTTGTCAACTGTGTGACCTGGGGGAAGCTGCTCAGCCATTTCATGTCTATTCACTATTGACTGTTACCTGAAGTGACAGTTACATCTTCTTCTCAGGTTCCTTCACAGCATAACTATTTGTTAAATAACCAGAGGGGCTGAGCGAAGTTCTCAAGACTTATACTTCATGTCTTTCTGTGACTCTATGAAACGTGGTGGGTTGTTGTTGTTGTTTTGGAGACATGGCCTCATGTAGCACAGATTGGCCTTGAACTCACTACATAGGCTAGGATGACCTTGAATTTCGGATCCTCCTGCCTTCCCCGAGTGTTAAGATAGCAGGCCTGTCTGGTTTGGGCAGAACTGAGATTTAAGTGGGGATTGAGCTCAGGGCTTTGTGCATATTGGGTAAACTAAGGTCCTTAAGTGTATGCAGCAAGGACTTAACCAACTAAGCTGTCTCCCAAGACCTAAGAGTTACAACAAAAGCATTTTGTTCCCTTCTAAATGGTACCACAGAGACTTAAATAAAATGGTCATACAAAAGCAACAAAAGTTGAATTTTGTTGGAGATCTGCAGATACCATGTATTTTTTTTTCCACTTCAGTATTTTCCACCATTCATTGGTGTTACCTTTCAGTACTTTTAGCCCGAAGGATTCCAGTTCTTAGCCTTTTCTGGAGGGAGCATGGGCTGATACCTATAAACACCTACCCTGATGCATTCCTGTTCTGGTAAGGAACTATTCAGGGAGACTCAGAATTTGTTTTTCAGTCTTTCTTTGAAATACAGATGAAATACAAATACACTTGGAAGAAGTGGCTGGCACTAATTTTTTTTGAGATACAAATCAAAAACAATGGGGGCTATATTACGAGAGTTATGGCATATTACTGAGGAGTAGAATGGAGATAAGATTGAGCCAATAGTGAGACCTACCTGTTCCTCAGTGTCTCTCATTATTAGATAACCTTTTATGATATTCATTATATTCTTGTGATGTTTTGTATTTCATAATTTGCTGTTGGCTTCGCCATTCTACCATTCAATACTGGATAAGAAGTAATGGATCCCTGTTAGGATTTACAGTGTAGTACAGACAGAAAATACTTAAAATTGCTTTATTTGCTGCAGCTGTGGCTTAGAGAGACTGAGTTAAAGCCTGTTGTTTGTTTTCTGTCCATATATACTTCTGTGCATGTGTGTAATATGCATGTCAGTGTGTGATATAATGTGTACTTGTACACATACACTTGTATAGACCAAAGGATGCTGCAGAGCATCCTTCTCTATCATAGTGTGTCTGATTTCTTTGAGGCAACGTCTCTCACTGAATATGGAGCTTGTGATTTTAGGTCAGCCTGGTAGCCTGTAAGCTCTACAGATCCTCCACTCTCAGTGGAGTATAGAGATTCGGGCATGCAAGGGAACACAGTAGGCTTTTGATGTCAGTCCTAAGATTCAAAGTCCACCCTCATACATGTGCAACTAGTATTGTTAACCACTCAGCTATCTGTTCAGCTGAGTTGAAGCCTGTTTCTGAAGGATCTTGTTTGACTCGGTACATGTCCACAGGTCTGTCTTTTTCTCTGTGGTGGGAGTAGTTGTGTCTAATGAGTAACTTGCATCAAGTTACTTGTCTGTAGATGCATATATACTAAGCTTGCTGGGAAAATGAATTTTAGTTGCCAGTTTCACCCTACTGGAAAGCAGAACAGTCAATTCTTTGCCTAGGAAAGTACAAACTAAATTAAGAGCATGACGAGAAGACCTTATTCCCTTTAGTCCCAACTCTCCTGTCTTTGAGCTCTTTTCTTGAACATTCTTAGGACAATAGCAGTGGCTGGATAACTTTTTAACTTTCAATCTGGAGAGAAAACAATGAGAGGTGCAAATCTGAAGTACAGCTCTGCTGTGTTAGAACAAAGATTTCTACTCCCAGCCTGCATGGGCAGAATGTTTGAAACAAGGGGGATCTCAGGGTGCTCTTTGGTTTCA
The DNA here is from genome assembly GCF_978045245.1 of Mus caroli. Lineage (NCBI taxonomy): Eukaryota > Metazoa > Chordata > Mammalia > Rodentia > Muridae > Mus > Mus caroli. The sequence goes on along the minus strand of NW_028227256.1, from coordinate 147,107,830 downwards.
CTGTTAAAGACAAACAATAGCATTGCAGTGTGTGCTAGAGGAAGAGTCGCTGACCACAGGGGAACTTGGGAGTTGGTGAAGGGTCTTTCTGGTTTATTTTTGTCCCCCGCCTCACCATGTTTAGCCCTGGCTCTGCAGGAAGTAAAGTTAAATACTGTGTTCCAGAAATCCAACTGTGTGGTGTTGTGAAGAGTGCCTGCTGAGTTATCCACTGCAGGTTTTGGATTATATTATGTTCACGGTAACCTTGGTGCTTGGTGAACGAGGGCAGCAGTGTGTGTGGAATTATTACTGACGAGCTAGATAGAAGGTTCATTTTTAAGGTGTAAGAAACAAGAACTGTGGAGAAAATTGGATGTAAAAAGCTCAGAGGGAAGGGAAGCCACTCTGCTTTCTAATTCCCGCAGCTGTAAATGATGGTGGTGCAAAGTCAAAAAGCAAAGCCAGGGAAGAGTACAAGGTTTACGTCTAGTTTTTGTTTTGTGTTGTGTTGCATTTTGAGAAAGAGAGATGGAAAGGATATGGGTTTGGTTTCTGCATACTGAAGGATTTTTCCAGGTAGTAAGAACAGATTTATGGCCTCACAATGGAGATAGAAGATGTGGATGAGAGAGACACCAGTGCTCTGTGTAAGCCAGAGCCCTTGAGGGACGGTTAAATGGTGTTGCTGACCACCCTGTCCTAGGAGCTGTGGGAGCCACTCAGCTATCTTAGAATATCAGTACGGAAGAGACTGGCTATCCTCAAACCTGCTGATTATCATAACAATTTCAAAGAAATGGCTACATTTGGAAACATCCACAGTCAGGCTTTTAAGCAAATTCCTCCTTAAGTCCTGACCTTTCTGGTTTGGGGGTAGTTGAAAACTAAAGTTTAAATAACAGCTCAAAACCTCAAACAAATTGCTGACCATCATACCTGCTTTACTTTATTCTTGGAGATGGTTTTCATGTGGCTACTTGAAAATAAATAAGTGTTACACAGCATCAGTAGTGGTTAGCTGGACTGTGCTTAACAGTGTATGGCTGGGTAATTCCTGTACAGGAGGGCAAGATAACATTTGTTACGTTCCTTATGCCAAGTGTTTATATGGGTATTATTAGACTGTCATTGTTTAGTTTATTCTAACCCTATAGTGTATAAGTCCTTGGTTTTGAAAGGTGTGTAAAACAATCACCTGATTATGTTACTAGAAATGGAGATTTCTAAACCAATCTGAAGATTCTGATGGGAGCTGCATTTTCCTTCCTTCCTTCCTTCCTTCCTTCCTTCCTTCCTTCCTTCCTTCCTTCCTTCCCTCCCTCCCTCCCTCCCCCTTCCCTCTCCCTTCTTTCCTCTCTCCATTTCTTTCTTCCTTTGTTCCTATGTGTTTCTGGGATGCACTTAAGGCTTTGCACATTCAGATGAGTCCTCAGATATCCCCAGTTCCAGTTTGCATTTTAAACCCACCACTGTAGATGATTCTGGCATAGTAACCAATGGTCTCAAAAAAGAGAAACAAACTTTTTTTGTTGTTCTGTTTTGTTTTGTTTTCCAGACAGGGTTTCTCTCTGTAGCCCTTGCTGTCCTGGAACTCACTCTGTAGACCAGGCTGGCCTTGAACTCAGAAATCCGCTTGCCTCTGCCTCCCAAGTGCTGGGATTAAAGGTGTGCGCCACCACTGCCCGGCGAGAAACAAACTTTTAAGCTCTCTACCACTTATGGTAAAATGGATTCTGCATTTTTGGGAACCCTCTTTTTGAAATCTTTGGGGTTTGTTCGTGCCTCACCTCCAAATCAGTAAATTACTCATCAATTTTATTTCAAGCAAGGAGTTTAGATTGTCTTGGGGTAAAGTGGAAGAGAAAAAATAGATTTTTTTTTTTTTTTAATAAAATTGGGAGTTAAGGAGCTGCACCCGTTCTTGTCATGAATCACATAGTCTGTGACCTGGATAAAGCTGAGTGACAGATGGGACTGTTATGACTTCAGGCAGGCGCTCCTAGAGTTTATGAGTAAGTTTCAGAGCCATGGAATTGTGAAGCTATTTCTGGAGCATGTAGCTTCATGTCATCTTTATGATAATAAAGATGGTCTTTATCCTACACCCCCATCATTTTTTGTTTGTCAAGAGGTAGATAAAGGATGAGAAGCAGGAGAGTTTCTGCCCACACATATTTTCGCTTCATTACTTCTTTAACTGGAAACAATTCAGGTGTTCACTGGTTAATGATTAGTGGTGCAGCATAAATGAATGGACCTGTGGGTATTAATTTATAAGATATTAAATAGACAGGGGGTTCTGTTCTTTTCTTGCCTTTTATTGATTCTTTTTTTTAAATTATTTTTAAATGCATTTCTAGGAAATTCTCTTAAAGCATTGGGCTAAGTTTTTGCCATCAAAATGGACTGATTTCCCTTCCCACAGATTCTAACTGTGCTACTCTTCCAGCCATTATTATAGTTCCTATAGCATGGACATGAACTTTAAAACTCATACCTTAAAGTTTCCTTTCATTCTGGAGATTCTCCCAGGGATGGTGTCTCCTGCCTTTCATGATTAGCAGAAAATGAGACTAAAACATCAGAGTTTGGAGCTGTTAGTAGTCCTCATTCTGACAGCTGCTCTCGTCAGCCCATCAACTTTTGACATCTTAACTTTCAAATCTCTTGCTGAAGAAACAATAGGAGAAACAAACAAACACAAACAAAACACCAAAACCAAGCAACAACAAAAAAAACCCCAATAAACATGTCCCTCTTTTCAAGCATTTTAAGCTGTTCACTTTGACTTTATTTAAAAATAAAGTAAATATTTGCAAGGCAAAGGAATTGAACGAGATTCTAATTTTCAAGATGTTTTCGATAGTTTGACATATGAAGATGGAACAGATGTCTTTAAATATGATTTTTCCTTTCATTTTGTCTAATTTAAAATGGTTTAAACCAAGGCAGGCACTGAGAGTCCAAACTCACTAAAAAAAAATGGTCCTGTTATTAATTGAGACCTTACACTTTACTAATTGCTACTTCTTGTTTCTCTTTGGTGTCTTCCAAGGAACTTTACCTTCTGTTTCCTTTCCCTGTCTGCTCTGTGATCTCTCCTTCTTCCTCTGAGACTCATAGGAAAGGATGGAGAGATAACTGGATGGTCAAGAGCAACTTGTTGTTCTTACACTCTGTATCTTACACCCGGTGCAATTCCTAGTACCCACTTGGTAGCTCATAACCATCCTTCACTGCTGATCTAAGGGATTCGGTGCCTCTTTTCACCTTCAAGGATATCAGGCACACATGCAGTGGGTGCACATTAAGTAGGCAAAATGCTCATACACATAAAATGAAATAAAATAAAATAAAAACATCTCTGATATAAGACTCAAATATCAAGCCTCAAATAACAATCCCTCCACCTACGACTTGACCTGGTTTTTGCATAACCACTTGGGTGAGTGAGCGGGGAGTCACCAGTGTGATGTATCTGCTTGTCTCCCATTTATCTTGCTGTTAAAATTAGGCTATTTGTTTTTGACTCACTTTCATAATTCAAATCTACAGTTTAGGGCTTGGCTCTTTATCAAAGCCAAAGTACCTTTTGACAGGCAATCCTGGCCTACAGTGTGAGCTTGAAAGTGCATTGCGTGAATGAATGATTATCACCCACATGCCTGCCCTTCCCATATAGCTTTTATGTTCCAGAGTGGGTTTTCTTAAGTTTCTCCCCTAATAGTCTGGGGAATATATTTGAAAATGAACAAACACACAAAGGGCCCAGTGAGAAAGGACAGGCCTAATGGGGTGACAAATAGCAATGTTCCTTTCTTCGTTTCATTTGCTGTATCATATTCTCATAGAATGTATTTACTTGTCTTCCACAGAGGAAAGCCTGCTTCTCCTTACATTCTCTGTATGCCATAACTGTTCTAAATATGCTGATTTGCTTCTTGTTTGGCCTCTAAAGCTCTGGCTAATTGTGTAGAGTCAAAGGAGCAAGTTGAGGGGACAGAACCACCCCAGTGCCTTTCTCTTATCACACTTCATGGATGCCTTGCTGTCCTATAGCTCTTCTTGCTTGGTCTGGGAAACATACATGCTGTCTTAGAAAAGGCAAGAGCTGCCTGTTCTCCAGAGTGGGATTTCACCTGTGTCGTCAGAAGCTGTCCTATGTTGGTGATGTCAGCTAGACAGTACATTAATGCATTAATGATGAAGCCAGCACCCTGCCTGCTCATTGTCGGTTTAGGGGCTGAGATGAGTTTTTACAAAAGCTCTGGACATTTATATGTCACACTTGCCTTGAGACTCGCTGTCCTTGTCCAATGTCCCATGAGGTCTGAGGTAGAAATTTAAACATAAAACAATTCTTTGTGTATCTTTATACAATTAGGACAAAAAGAAAAAAAAACCTAATAAAACAAACTGTGAGCAGTGTTTCAAAGAGTAAGTGAAGAACATTGGTTATGTTATTTGATGTGATGATTATGGAACACATGATATATATGGATAAAAATTTATTTATATCTATGAAACAACACTGGTCTTTCTTATGCAAGCTCTAGATGCTGACTTATATGCCTTTCTAGCTTTTGCTCCTTTGATCTTCCTCAAATGTCTTGCTCCTTGTCGTCCAGCACACAGCCATCTGTTCACCACACTGGTCCAAGGTTGATGGGCCGCCAGCAAGAAGCTCATCTCATTGGATCTGCTCTTTCATAAGACTGCCACCTCTTCCACTCTTTCTTTTCATAATATATCTCTTTTTAAATATTTTTCATTAATCACTTTTTTTTAAAAAAAAAATATTTCCTCCTTAAGAGCCAGGTTGGCCCTCTTCTCTCAATGTAAGCAGAATGAGTAGTGAGACACCTCCCACTGGCTGTAGGGTGTGTTGTCAGCTAGCACCATACAGTTATTCATGAGGGGTTTGGTGCAGACCAGCTCATTATTAGATGTGTTGTAGACAATATGAGTGGTCATCATTCTGAGTATAACACAGGGTCTTAGGTGAAGCTCCTGAGGTGCAGTTGCAGGACGCTGTACTGTTTCCTTCCTTAAACTTGGGCTGCTGTATATGGGAGGGGTCAATTTTAGTGTTGGTAGCAGAATAGCTCAGCTTATTCTTTCTTTCCTCTGGTAGGGCTTCCTCTTGACCCCAGTCTCCCAGTTCTTGTGCCAGTTGTTCTGAGTGATGCCCGTTGCTGAGTTGATGGTGTTGGCTGAAAAGATATTTATATTTCCTTATTTCCTTGCCTCTCACTCTTTGTCCAGCTCTTCTCTTCATGGAAATCTGTGTTTTATGTTCTCATCCTGTTTCTTAGGGACAAGATATCATTAAGGCTTCAGCTGATGAAATTAGATGACCCAAGTTCAAGGTGTTTCTCTGGAGCTTAGCTGTAGGTCAGAGGCCTGACACATGTCAGTTCCTGTTGCTTTCTTCATATGGAGTATTAAGATAGAGTACATATTGTATTGTGATGTGAGAGTTAAATGAGATAAATGTGTATTGAAAAAGTTTATCAAGAACCATCACTAATTATTATTGGTGGCCACATAGGAAAGGTTGTGTTAAAGACAAATGCAGACCTTATATTTTACTGTGGCAGGTTTTAGTTGAGAGATTCTGAAAGCATGAAAGGAACATATTATGATCCTTGGCCTCAAGGTATTTATGGTCTTAAAGGAAACAAACAGAGGTATCGTTTCACACATACAATAAAAGTACAAACAGTGGTATAACATTATCAGGGGAGTCAGTGTACTCAAGGAAGAGGGGCCAATCACCATGTATATGATTTGAGTAACTTAGTTAAGTATAAACATAGTAGGAATAAAGTAAAATAGTTCCTTTACACGCTTCTCTTTCTTTGTCGTTAAGGGAGCATGAATAGGCATGACTCAAGTGGACTTTTATGTGACATAAAAAGGGCTTTCATTGTTTTAGACATCTCATTTTAGTTTGATACTGCCACAGTAAAGACAGGCTAAGGGCTAATACGAGTGCTGCATCTTAAAGCTGCCCAGCCTAATTTCAGGATACCTGTTCATTTTGGAGATGATGGAGTTTCTGTCAGTAGCAGTACTCATTTTGCCGTGCCTTTTACTGTGGTGTTAGGTAAGCAAAATAAGCAAGATGATTTTTCTCATGTAGACCAATACGAGGATCTTGAATTTGTGATCTTGTTACCGTTACAGCCCTGTAGTGAGGGTCGTGCTGTAGAGTTAGATAAATGCCATTCCTCTCATTGTGGGGTAGCTGGATCCAGCAAGATGCTGGCCCTCCAGGTGGGTGAATTTCTGAATAGATTGCTCTATAAATGATTCCTTCTCATTCTTCTGTAATGAAAGGAAGGGACAGATGATGGAAAAAAGATACCACCTGGTGATGTTCTGTTGTATGTTATCACATTTTGATGTATAATACTGCACACTTACTGGAAGTAACTTAACATCTGACATTAACAAAAAGGTGAGACTGTGAGACAATTTTGTCTTCTTCTCTTCCATTGATTTCCATAGTGGACACTCCAGATCCTTATGTGGAACTTTTCATCTCTACAACCCCTGACAGCAGGAAGCGAACGAGACACTTCAATAATGATATAAACCCCGTGTGGAATGAGACCTTTGAGTTCATTTTGGATCCTAATCAGGAAAATGTTTTGGAGGTAAGTGAATCATCTGGGGGATGTGAACAATGCTCGTTCCCATGCAGCAAGACATCAAGGATCTTCCTCACTGACTTCCTTCTCCTCAAATTACTGTGATTGCCTGTGAGCTGGGTGTCATGCTTGCTGAGTGTCTGGATGGTATGCATGGAGGTATGTGAGGATCCAGGTAGAATTTCAGGATACTTGTGCACTTTCGAGAAAATGTGGTTTCTGTTCTAAAGATGGGAATTCTTTAAACAAAAAAACAAAACAAATAAACAAACTAGAATATAAATACTGTCAATTGCTCATAAGGTCTATTTATAGAGATTTTAAAAAGTAGACACATTGATTTTCTGTATTTCTTTTATATATTTCAAAACAAAGAGGTAATAATATTCCATTTTTATAAATATTGGTCAGTCAGGAATATGTAAAATTTATTGCTTTCAATAGAAATGTAGTTTTAAGAGGGAGAAAAAAGACTATTTTTGTGTATTAATTATTGAGACTTCTAGGGGATATGTGTATAGCTTACTTGTCTAGAATGGACTAAAATTAAAAACAAAACAAAAACATGAAATCCTTAAGGGACTATGAAATATTATTTTAGATAATTTTAAAATAATTTTTGAGACAGGTTCTTGCTACATAGACCTGGCTGACATGGAACCTACTTTTTAGAGAAGACTGGCCCCAAACTCCTAATATCTGCCTGCCCTGCCCCTTGATGCTGGTATTAAAGGTTTTGTGTTACCTTACCTGATCTAGAACTTTATATGATAAACAGGTTCTTTAAAAATACCTTATTTTTTGATATAATGTGTTGAGTGTTTGGATGGTATTATGTCTGTACACTATGTACATGCAATGCCCATGTAAGCAAGACAAGGACATTAGATTCCCTAGAACTGGAGGTACAGACAGTGTGACATGCCACAAGGGTGTGGGGAATTGAGCCGAGGTCCTTTTGGAAGAATATCTAGTGCCCTTAACTGATGTACCATCACTCTTGTCCTCTGAGACAGACATTTTAGAGAGTGCTTCTAAAGATTCCGAGAAACATCTTACGTTCTGCTTTGCTTTGTAGATCACACTGATGGATGCCAACTATGTCATGGATGAAACCCTAGGCACAGCTACATTCCCTGTATCTTCAATGAAAGTGGGAGAGAAGAAAGAAGTCCCTTTTATTTTCAACCAAGTAAGTAGCAGCATAATCATGTTCCACTCCATATTCCAGATGCATTGATTTATTTTCAAAAGTTGGGCTTAATGTTTGGAAATATATTTTTTCTTATCAACTTTATCTTTCATCTTGTTTGCTCTTTTGCTCCCTGTCTTTACTTTGTCCTCTCTGGTTATTCTTTGTGGGGTTGTGGCTTAAACCCAGGACCACAGCCCTTACACAGGCTAGGCAAACACTCTATCATTTAGCCATAGCCATAGACAATTGTTCTAAATATTCTCTTATTGTTAAATATATATACCTTGATTGAAATGATAGATACTATGAGGTATTGATATTTTGTTGTTCCAAATAATAGCAGTGAAATGAAGCATCTATTTTGGACTCCACTGGAGGGTCTGTTAGCATTTGGGATGATAAGATGGTTGCAAAAGGCAAAGTATTTCAACCTTGGGTCCTACTTGTTAGAACATATATTTACTATCACTATTGTAAGCACGCATGTTTACTGTCAATATATTGCTGTAAATTAAGCATCTCTAAAGAAATAATTCTGTCTCAAATAATTAGGTCCAAATCAGTAAAAGATCAGAAGAAATAATGTTGGATTAATTTTATTATTTTTGTACTTTCAGAATTATCACAATTCGGTAGTTATTTATTAATTTATTAATGAAAAAAGAATTCTTGGATAAATTATTTGTGCAGAACAAATGCACTGTATCTTAATGCATGAGAAACATATGAGAATCAAACTAGACGTCTTAGGTGAGACATGTAATTGACTGGTAGGCTAGTGAGCACACAATATCATGCCCAGGGAAACATTGCTTTCACTCACCCTTAGAATGACTTCAGGTTCCTCCTCTCACACAAACCTCTAACATAACACTCAGCTACCCCATGCTGCTTATCCTATGGCAATCTCAGATAACCTTGTCCCATTTGATCTGGTATTTTCTAGCAGTAACTTACTCACACTACCCAACTTAGCAATTTCCACTGGTAAATCAAACCATATAGACTAAAAAAGTCAAATACTAATTATATGTGCCTGCAGAGTCGGTCAATGACTTATGTGCATACTATGGATGTGCAGTTACTTAGAAGTTAACTGGAAATCACAAGGTTCCTTGAGTAGTCCATGTGATCTCATTACCCAGAGACTTTGAGAACCCACATCTGTGCATTTCCATGGGTCCTTTCTCTTCTCTGGAGGGCATGTGTTCTATGCAGTAACAAGAGATTCATGCCTGACTTTCCTGTGGATACCTCTTAACTTCTTTTCATTCATTCATCTTACAATCATTTATTGAAAAAACTATGATGTATCAGCCGTTTTATTTGTACAGTCATATAAGGAATACGATACAGGGAGTTCTCTCAGTTATCTTCTTCTGAGGTAGAGATGGTATTGGATTAGTAATAGTAAGTGGAAGGAGGTGTGTGTGTGTGTGTGTGTGTACATGTATAATAATAAGAAATCACCATTCATTGAGATAAATATCAGTAAGGTCAGTAAGGTGTGTATAGAGTTTAATTAGAGTGCATAAGAAAGGAAGTTTTTCTTGTGAGAGGAGTTACCAGGTCATTTGAACAGTTTGAATAGTGAACATAGTGGTTAATACCTTGACATTTAAAGCTTCCATTAGGTCTTTGTATTCTTTATCATCATTTGTATCATGGAAATTTAGTTGTTTCTTTGTGACTCATCTTATTCATCTATAAAAATAGAGAGAATATCTTACAAGGGAATTATTATGATAACTATACATGTTAAAATATAATATAATGGTCATAAATAAATTGAATTATAACTTGTTATACTTTTTGCATAAAATATAAGCTATATGTCATTTTGATAGTTTAAATATTAATATAATATAGTGTTTTCTATATTAAGTATAAAAATTAAAACATAAAGAGTAAGCATGGTATATGCATGCATATATAGAGTGCTGCCTAGAACAGTGACTGGTACCTATTAAGCACTATATATGAATGTGTTTTGCTTTTGGTATTGTTTGACTTGAGGAAAGGGTAGCTTTTCAGGGGGCAGAGATATAGATTTCAGCATTCCAGACATAAGCAACTGCAGTCTTGAAAGTAAGAAAGCAAGATGAGACCTGTTGAGTTAAAGGTTTACCAGGTCCATGCTGGTGAGTGCTGGAGCAAGGAGCATAGAGGTGGTCAGAAACACCTGAAAGCTCCCCCATCTGGTACTGTAATAAGATTTGTTGAGAGCGTTGTAAGCTTGGATTAGCCTTTCCGAAAACAATTTTTTTATTCCTCAATCTCTGATCCAAGAACTGATTATGTAGGAAGACATTATGGAGAAAAAAAATTTTTTCCTCTCCCTCTGTCATTTGCTATCGTTAAGTTATATAACTTGTGATCTCTGAAGAGATGGTCTACATTCCTGAATTGAGAATAGGTTATATAATCACTTCCCTTAGTGTGTCTTGGAAAATAGTTAGGCTTTTCTTCATTACTTTTCTTTCTAGAGTCCCTTGAAATTTTTATTGAATGTCTGCCTTCCATCTGATGAGCTCGAGTGCTCACTGGGAGAAAGGGAATTGGCTGGTTGAGTGAAGGGTCCGGGGTTTTTTCTCGGATCATGTGGGAGAGCCCCATGGGAGCCTTGCCTTCCTCTTCATTTCCTGAGATAGGATCTGCCCTAGGTGGGTGGCTTTCTGTCTGCAACACTCACAGACATGTAAGAAAGAATGAGTCGCTAGGGAATGCTGGGAGAGCAGAGACTAAAGTAAACCTTCACCATGATTATGACAACATGATATAATAAGAACACTTGGCTTTGGTGAAAAAGCACAGAAATCACAAGCCAAGACATTACTAGTCAAAGCTCTCTCAAACTTTTGGCATTGGGAAGTTAATACTGGCTCAACCCGAGGAGAGTCCATGGCCAGGACACAGCTGGGGAATCAGCAGGAACCTCCAATTGGACTTGGGCTGACTCCCAGGGACAGCTCTGTCCATTTGGCTGTAGAAACAGAACTAGGCATCTGTAATCTTGTTTGTATTGACATTGTTCTCCTTTCAGATGTTTGACTTGTTATTTGCTTTCTCTGAGTCTCACTTTCATCCATAAATGATGGTTTAGAATGCATTATTTCCAAGTTCCTCTCTCCCTTCGTTCCTTTGACTACGTTCTCAAAACGGACCAGCAATTCTTCCCATTTCACAGACGTTCAAAATAAAACCAGCAAGGACATATTACATAATTTTAAAATTCTGACTTTGTCAGTGGAATGATAAGCTTCAATATGAGGAGAATGTGAGGGCTTACTGCATGCCTGAAGCTTACTAAGTATTAGGGAGAGGCAGAGACGACCGTGCTCAAGAACCAAATGATCTGTGTGAAAAGTGGGTAGTCATGTGTACTGTGCCGAGTAATACGTGAGGAACCTGAGTGCTCCCTCTGACTTCTTTAGTGATGAATAAAGAGTAGATGACATGATGGGCAGAATCCTAGTTCCAGAGACTCACATTCTGGTAAGGATGCTAACAGGGCAACAGTGAGCAACTATGTAATCACTCAACAGCAGCTCGTGATAAACACCAGGAAGAAAATTTCACAAAGCAGTGTAACAGTGCTGGGTGTGCCTTAGGGTGTGGTGGCACTTGCCTGTTACAAGCACCCAAGAGAGGCTGAGGCAGGAAGATGAATGTCAGGCCAGTTTGGCCTACATACCCAAATCCTATCTTCCAAAAGGAAAAACAAAAGGGTCTGTAGAGCTGCTTCAGGGTGTAAGGGCACCTGCGACCAAGTCTGACAACTGGGTGTCTCATTTCACCCAGAGTGACGTGGTGGTGAAGTCATGACTTATTCTAAGTTACCCTTGCACCTTCAGTTAAAAGTGCTTGTGGCATGTGTGGGAGACCGCGTTACACACATACATACATGCACATTAAATAACTAGTTGAAATATAAAACAACAACAACAAAGCCACCCCCACCCCCAATAATCTGACGGTCTGACAGATAGCACTTGGTAAACACCTAAAGTTTAGAGTTCATACAGCCAGGGAAGAAGGCCGTCTAATCCGTGCCCTCACCCCCATCCCCAACACCAAATTTTATTATGACGTCTTTCAAACATAAAAGTTCAAATGTTTCTACAGCAAACAAGCACATATCTGTCATCAAGTTCTATAGTTCACATTCTCCTGTTGCATGTGCTTGCTTCGGGTTTCTGCAACTCTCCACTCATCCATCAGCTAACTCCCTTTGATACATTTCTAACCAGATGGCAGATGGCAGCATGCTTTACTGCTAAGCACTTCAGTATTAAGTGCCAATCAGGAATTCTCTAGGATCATTTTGAGTGCCATGTGCCTAGTACAGAAAACGTGTGCATAGAGCTAAGGAAATAAGCCACTCGTTTATTAATTCATTCATTTCACAAGCACTGTTGCCTTCTGTCATTAACCTTCGTCTGTTGTGTTTGTTTGCCACCCATTGCCCATCTTGTCACAAAGAACCACTGAACACTCGGGAATGTGCAGTTACTTCTCAGCCACTGATTTCCACCTTGAGCAAACAAACAAGTGTCCTGGTCTTTCTGCAGCTAATATTCTGTGTAGTAAACCAGATGAAAAGCAAGTTAAACCAGGGAGAAAATGCTCCCTTTAGTAGTACAAACAAATGACATACAAATCAGGGAAGAGGAATAAAGGGATTTACATATGTGTGTGGTGAAGTCTGTAGCAAACATCATCCTAGAAAGTGTGGTTGAGGAAGGAATCTTAAAAGCTGAGAGCAGAAGATATCCCAGGTAGAAAGCCTCTTCCTCTGGTTTCCATGTGTCTTTCTGGGATTCTAGGCTTGGGAATGTGTGGCAGTGTTGATAGGTGGTGGATTGGAGCCTTTAAGATGTGGGGCTTAGTAGGAGGTATGTAATTGTGCGCCTTACCTTTTGAAGGGATTGATGCAGACCATTCTTGGAGGATGAGGAATTGTTAAAAGAACACAACTTGTACTTCCACATGTTTTGGTTCTCTGCCTTTGACATAATCTCTGGAAGTTCAAATTGTTGCCATACCATCCGTCATGAGGCCTTCATGGCGCAACCTGATTTGAACTTTCAGACTTTTAAACTATCTAAGTAATGTAACCCCATGTTGTTGTTTGTTGTTGTTTTATTAATAGCATACATAGCTTCTATGGTTGTAATAACAGAAAACTGACCAATGCAGTCTAGGAGCCCAGATTACCTGGCAAAGTACCTGTGATTCTCATTAGAATTGCCTGAGGAAATGCCTGAGGGAAGCGATCATCTTGGATTGGCACAGCAGATTCAAGAACATGTTTCTAAGGCTAATCACAAGAGGATTAATGAATGGATGAAGAACAGGTACAAAGGCTCAGGACACAGCAGCACTTGGATTTGAGATGCAAAAATTGACATAGGATCTTCCAGTACGAGTAGTGACTCATAGCAGGTTTGTGCCCAGGTTACAGGAAGCTGAGAGCAAGCAAGATTAGACTTTTTCCTAAGAAAGGGTTAGCAAGGTCAAAGTTACCATGTAAAGATACCTGGTGTTGAATGTGTGTCAAAAGGGTGGATGTCCTAAGAGTACAATGTTTCCCTGGAAAGTAACTAGAACAGGAATGGGCATGGAAGGTGATAGACAGAGAGGTGAAAGCCTCTCTGACATCAGCACTAATGTGTAAGAGTTGACTCGAGCAATTTCTTAGTAGGGGTGAGGGCTGGTGAGCTGGAAAATAGGAATTGCTGTTTGAGGTTCTTCCCTAGAGCTGCAGACTTATCTGTTTTAGAGTTGGGTCTCCAGTTTTTGGTGCAACGGGCATTTCTCAAGTCAAGATTAGGTTGTATTGTTGTCAGAGCTTACAGAGCAGCATAGCTTTCTCCTGAGAGAAGCCTAGTGGCCAGTGGAGAGCATCTGGAACGGCCTCTGGGACGGCCTCAGTCTCAGAGCTGGGAGGCTTCTGCTTGTTGGAGTTCATGGCTTGTGACTGATTAGCTTGAGCGATGGTAGACTCGTCATTATTGCCTCATCCCATTATCGAGGAAGGAGAGTTACACCTCGTGCCTACATCGTAGAATTGTGGTGATGGTTAAGGAGGTTGATTAACCTGGGAACGTATTAATATAATACATGGTCCAGCAACCACCAGATAAATGCTAGATATTCTCACTATAATTGTTACTGATCAGATTCAACTGAATATGAAGCACACATGCTTCATGAAAGTGATTTAGCTGGATAATAAACTTATTTGTCTTTATTGACGTAAATGCACTCATTATTTAAACACAAAGAGAGCTGAATTCAGCAGCCATTTGTCTGAAAATGATTCAGACTACTCTAGTCAGCCATTCGTGAGTTTATCAAATACAATCTTTAGGTTATAATTGACAATTTTGGTTCTCAGTTCCAAACCTTTCTAAAGCTGAGACCCTTTAATGCAGTTCTTCATGTTGCCGTGACCCCCAACCATAAAACTATTTCATTGTTACTTCATAACGGTAATTTTGCGACTGTTATGAATTGTAATATGGGACTGGAGAGGTGGCTCAGATATTTAAAGTGCAGGCTGTTCTTCCAAAACTCCTGAGTTCAGATCCCAATAACTTTATGGTGGCTTGTAACCATCTATAATGAATCATAACATAAATATCTGTGTTTTCTGATGATCTTAAGTGACCCCTATAAAGTCCAACCCCCAAAAGGGTCATGACCCGTAGATGGAGAACCACTGGTCTAGATCCTTCAGAAGTTATTTGGATGTGTGTAAACTAGCCCTCTTCAAACAAACCATGAAAATGCTACAGTTTGGAAGCCAGACAGAAAATATATGTTCATTCTTTTTCTGGATAAAGTAAGTTTGTTTTGGCCAATACTGCAGCTTCAGGTTTATACTATGTTTTAATTTTCTGTCTTTATTTAGATGTTAGCATTATTGCTTAAAAATAGCCATATTTCATGCTTCTGTGGCAGTGGTCTAATTTTGGCTGATTGCTTAGTCATGATTCTCACTTAAAATGAGTTCTGTGGAAGAGATAGAGTCAAAACGATGAAACAATGGAAGCTATGAGTGTGAGTTCAGGATGTTAAGTTTCTGTTGGGGTGATTTCATTGAGGAACTATGTCTCGTGTGAAGTCAAAGACTCCACATTAGGTAAGTTCAGGAGATAAGGTAGAGTTTGGAGGAACATCAAGATACTACAGTGACCCCAGGTCATGGTGTTCAGCAGGATTCTGGCTTTACAGTGTATAGAGCACTGATCCATTTACTAGAAGTCATACTTTAAAAGTTGTGAATTCTTTTCTTTCTTTCTTTTTAGTTTCTTTTTATTTTAAATGAACACTGAAGATAGGAACCTGCACTTAGGTATGTTAGGCAAGGATTTCACCAAGGAACTGTAGCCACAGATTTTAAATTTTGCTGTTTTGTTTGACCACCAGTGGGAGTACACTACTATTACTCCCATCCCACTGTACCATCAACAAAGGATCCAACACTTTACAGGGCACTATTTTGCTAATCCAAAGTGAGCTGGTGGGTTAGGTGCATTCAATGCCTTTGAATTATAGTTCCTTTGTCCTAATAGGTTTATCAGCACACAATTTAACATCAGTGACATCATTTCATGAGAAGTATGGGAATCATTGGATAAGATGGTGTGCTGTAGAATTTTATGTCAACTTGACACAAGCTAAAGCCATCTGAGTGGAGGGGACTTCAGTTAAGAAAATGCTTCTATAAAATTTGGTTCTAGGCAAACCTATAGGGTCTTATCTTAATTAGTGATTGATGACAGAGAGTACAGCCCATTGGGGGTGGTACCATCCCTGAGCTGCTGGTCCTGGGTACCATAACAGAGTTGGCTGAGCTGTTACCACTTGGAGCAAGCTGGTAAGCAGTGCTCTTCCATGGCCTCTGCATCAACTCCTGCCTCCAGCTTCCTGTCCTGTTTGAGTTCCTGCCTTGACTTCCCTTAGTGTTGAACCGTTACCTGGAAGTATAAGTTGACATAAACCCTTTCCTTCCTAATTGCTTTTGGTCATGGTGTTTCATTACCCCAAGTAACCCTCAGACAGATGTCAAGGACATCAGACCGTCAACTATGCACAGTATAGTCCAAATGAAGGTCAAACAATTTCTGGCTTTAAGAAAGAATAGATTTTTTTTTATTTTAGACTTCTAGGAATAGGCACTGTGGTGAAGTGACACATCTCATAGAGCAATCTTCACAATATATCATATATCACATCTTCACAATATATCATATATCACATCTTCACAATAGCTAACTTTTAAATGACAGGGTATTTTAGAATGTTCCTTTATTCTTGCTGTTCCTGTTTTAGGCAGTAAGTTCTGTGAAGGAAGTACAAAATAAGCAGCTACAAGCCATAGTATAGCTAGAGTTGTTTGAATACTTTTGTTAGTGTGAAAGATTGAAAACTTGGGATTTGCTTAGCTAGTACTAATGAAAATTGTGAAGTTTAACAGACAAAAGCTAGAGAGACCACAGAGACAAAGTGACTCGTTGACAGTGTTTTAAGGAACCTGGGTTATTGTATGAAACTACTTACTGTCCAGGTCTTCATAATTCTCACTGATGGCTACATTTGTTAAAAAGTTAAGTTGAGGAACTGTAAGGTTATAGAGCACAAAGAGGAACAAGCCACAGGAAAAATCGTGGAGCATCTTCATCTTTTAAATCTTTAAAGATTGCCAAGGGTAGACTCTGGATGGCGGTTTAAGTCTTTAAAGATTGCCGAGGGTAGACTCCGGATGGCAGTTTAAGTCTTTAAAGATTGCCGAGGGTAGACTCCGGATGGTGGTTTAAGTCTTTATAGATTGCCGAGGGTAGTCTCTGGATGGCGGTTGTTGAGTTCTTGAGTAAGAAAAGTTTCTCAATAGGAAACACGAATTTTATGTTAGTCCAGTTTTATATATTAAAAATGCTATTCCTAAGTGTCCCCTTGTGCCAGTGACTCCAATTGCACTGGCAGACTTGCAGTCCCCACTCCCTGTTCAGAATACTCTTTCTTGTCAAGTTCATATTTTGTTCTTCCCAAGAGAGAATTATAGGCATGGTATGGAAATATGACTCTTTCTAAAAGTAACTCTTAACTTTCAAAGTTTCATTTTATTATCTTGCAAGGGTCAGATAAATGCAAGTACACTGAAAACGTCATTGTCGTTCCTTTGAGGGATCAGAATTCAAAATAATGACTTATTGACAGGAAACAGGTATTAAAGTGTGTGCATAGTGTATTATAAGAAATTTGAAGACCTCTTTACTAATAGGAAAATAGTGTTTGACTGCATGGATCTTTTCAGTGTACTACTAGCTTAAAAATATCTCTGGTACCAGACACTGTATTTGCTTTTTTAGTTTCATTCTTTTGACATATTCAAGAGAAGCCATGGCTTAGGCACATTAGAGATTATGTTAAAGTCTGAAATGCTGTTTTAAACAATAGTTTCTCTACTCTGGTTGCCTGTGCTTTCTCTGACTGAACATGTGCCATGGGAGATGTCAAAATTCTTCTCCACCATGGAATGCAAAGAAGAGACTTTTAGTTTCCACATGGGTGCTGCCTGCCTTTTACATCTCTGATTTTGAGAGAAGTTGGAGTTATGATTTGTTCAGAAGGGGCTGATGGTGGGGAGCTGCCTCAGAGATTTGGTCCCCCTTCTTTCTACTGCAGTGTGTGGGAAGAAGCTTCAGTCATTGTCTAAGACCTCACAGGAAGTGCATATTTTTGTAGCTGTTTTAGCTGAATGACATGTTCCAGGTAGAAGATGCAGAGATCATGAATATCAGATTTCATGGCAAGTCTGAACATAGTGCATGGAGCGGGGAGGCAGCTAAACTTCCTTCTGATCCTCTGTCATCTGCTTGGGCAACACAAGGAAGTTAGGGGCTGACCCATGACGAGAGCCTCAGCAACACATCCTGAAATGTTCCAGATGACAGAAACATCCTGTACCTGCTTTTATGCTGCCTTTACCTCAAGATCCTTGTCTTCTATCTAGGATCAGAATATCTTAAAAGGAACATGGATAGAAAGGGTAACACAAATATAGCCCCAAACATGGCATACCAAATTTTAGATTTTTGTTTTATCAAGTCAATGGAACAGTGAGGGACTAGATACCTTCAAGCATTGAGTATTTTAATAACAAAGTGGTGTCAGAAGCTGCCAGTTGAAAATTCAGTTCTTTATTAACTAATCTCATGAGGCACACATTGTGATAGGGCATGAGAGTTTATTTTCTATCCATTTGTACGTGGAGATTTGGCCCTTTGGAGAGAAATACACTCAGCCTAATAATGGCAACTTTCATTATTTCCTAGGAACAAAACAGAATATACAGCCAAGTATGATGGGGGCATGGTTGTAATTCGGAGCACTGTGGCTAAGGAGGAATTACCAGTTCTAGCCCAGCCTAGATTATAGAGGGATACCTTGTCTCAACAAACAATCAGACAAACAAACCCCCAGTACCAGTGGCCACTACAAAACAGAACTTGTGTTACCTATGTCTGATTTATCTTACTAAATATCCCCAGTAAAATTATTCAGTATAAAACCTTTCCCACATCCCCTTTTGGAAAGATTTAAATGGAAATTTCAAAATGTGAAATTAGGCATAATACCCTGGGATGTGGTCAGGCAATACTCCCATTGATAGATGCTGATTATTTTAAAGCCTGTCATTTTGACTAATATTGAATGACAATTCATCTGGGCATGTATAATTTCCTTTGTCCTAGAATATCTGGAATATTTTTATCAGCTAAAAAAGTAATATCTAAATCTTTCATGGATTAAGATTTGTAAAGTTAGGCAGAGGAAATTTTCTGTGGGTCAGACCATCCCAAGGTTTTATCTATTAGTGATTGTATATTTCTCGAAAGAACAAGATTGTCAATGTCCTTCACAGACACATGTGCATTCACCAAGCATTCATTAGGAATGGATTGCCCATCAGTTCCAAATACTACTAGCAGTATTTGAACTAGTAGTAGAAACCTACTGAAGTTCAGTACCTGTGAGACAAAGTTTAATATAGATTTTATTAACTTTTACTTATAAAGTTCATTCTGAGAATCATCTATGAACTCATCTTAAACCTTTAAAAAGCTCCTGCTATTTTGTCTTCTTCCTATACCATGAACTCCAAAGTAATAGAAATTCGATAGTAGCAATTGAGCAGTCATTCCAACCTAAGTTCTTTTGCTAACTGGCATAATAAAAGTAATAATATCATCTTAAAATTATACAACCACTTTCAGGACATTTTCCCATTAGTTCTTGTGACAGTCTCTAGGGATATTATTTAGTTCTGATACCATCAGTACTAATGACAGAGGTCTTGCAATACAGCAGAGATGTACTCTCTGCAAAGGCACCATTTCATAAATTTCGGTTCTGTGGATATTAGTTAATCCCCTTAAGTTAAACAAGATTTGACCAATAAACTTGATATCGTTTGGTTAGCGCTCAAGTGAGCTTGAGAAAATACAACCAGGATTTCCCACATTGCATTGATAGATGTGTCTTGGAGCCTACTAGGTGTCCAGTAGCTAGCTATGAGTATCCCAGTTCCCGACCTGTGGCTTCTTATACACATGCATAACTTCCTCCAAGGCTTTCTTTAGTTTCTTAGCGTGGTGGATGTTGAATCTTCAAACTTAAGCAACTGGCAGACAGTACACTCAACAGGAGTGTACCATTTTTGTGTGTGTGTGTGACTTTTTTATTGATTCTTTGTGAGTTTCACGTCATGCATCGCAGACCTGTTTGTTTCCCTGTCCCTTTGCATCCATCCTTCTCCCTTGCAACCTCCCCCTCAAAAGAAAATATAAAACAGAAAACAAAACAAAGCATAAAATACATCTTGTAATAGAAGATGTGGTGTGTCACAGTGTGTCCCACAGTACACCTCTGTGTCCACACATCTTCACTTGCAAATGTTCATTGTAGTGAGTCATTGGTCTGGTTTGAGGTCTCTGGCTTCTGCCAGATCCTTATCAGGACTCCTCTTGGCTATCCTGTTGTTTCCCTCTGTTATGGAGATCCTGAAGCCTCGGATCATCTGGACCAGACCTTTCACACACACACACTATAACAGTTCACAGATGATGTAGATTTTGGGGTGGTGCAATTCAAAGACCTGGATCTGGGCCTGGGTCTTAGTTGGGTTGTTCAGCCCTCTGACTCTCCCACATCTGCACTTCCAGGTCAAACTCTCCAGCACTATCCTGGTTAACCCATCCAGTGATACTGTTGGCAGGGGCAGAGTCAGCTCTCCCACTGTCATTACCTAGGGCTTGGCTCACCTGCACCTATGCCACCAATGTCACTTTCACTGTGATGGACAGTTGAGTTGTGGTGCCCACTCTCACAAATGCTGCAGCCTTCAAGGAGTTGGGCCAGCTCTCCTGCTGGGACTGGTTCACCCATGCCTTCACCATCAAGGCAAGCTATGCTGTGTTGCCTAGACAGGGAGCAGGGCCCACTCTCCCAAGTGATGCTGCTGGTGAGGGGCGGAGGAGGCTCTCCCACTCTTGTAACCCCAGGGCCAACTCTCCAGCCATTTTGCATATTTTCTGAATAATAATTATAGAACTGAGTACTTTATTTTAATATAGGAAGAAAAGAACAAAGCAGAGCCATTTCTTTCTTTTTTAATAAAATTACCATATTTGACAATTTCTCTCTCTCTCTTTATATATATATATGTATATATATATATACATATATATACACACACACACATATATATATATATAATTTAAAATATTTCTCCCCATTCCCACTCTCATCTCCCTTCCACTCCTGCCACCATCACGTCTTCCTCCTTCATCGTCCTATTTTTACTTTTTGTCTTCTTGTTTGTTTTTATGATGTACTTATTTATTAAGAGTTGCTTGCATGAATGTGGTTAAAAGTTTACTCACTGGAGCATGGGTAACTTACCAGTGGCTATTGAAGAAATTGATTTTCCAACCATTACCTGCTAATAACTCCTCAAGGAGGGGTGGAGCATCATGAGTCCCTCTCCTGTCTGTGATGGAATATTGAGGGGTCCAACCTTGTCTGGACCTCGTACAGGTAACCATGGCCTCTGTGAGTTCCTACATGCAGTGGCCATGACATGTATGGAAGACAGTGTTTCATAGCATGCCTACCTATCCTCTGCCTCTTACATACATTCCAATGCCCTTTCACTGTTGTTTCCTGAGCCTTGCAGTTGGGTAATAGAGATGTTCTACTTTGAAGCTGAACACTCAACATAGTCAGTTAATTTTAGGACTTTTACCAATTATAGGTCTCTGCATTAACTGTTTCTCACTGTAAACCAAAGCTTTTCTGACCAAGACTGGAGAACAGTAATCCATGAATTTAAGCAAATATTTAGAAGGCAGTTTGGCACCATGACCACTTAGTAAAACAGCAGCAATAGATTTCACCCCAGGGCCTGTGACCTCCCCTGCTGCCATGGGCTTTTGAACAGGTTTGCAGTATGAGACATGAATTCCCTTCTGTGGATCAGGTCTCAAATCCAATCAGAAAGCAGTTGATTATCACCGTAACAACCATGCTACTGATCAGGAAAAATACTTGCTAACATAACTTATTGTGTAGAGGTGTATAATACTAACAAAAATGTAGAAATGTATTTATATAGAGAGATCTGCATGGAACTTTCACTTTTCTTTTATTCTTTGTTTTACTTGTCATTTAAAATTTATTTTGATTGCTCTATATCAATCACATCTGTTTTATTAGCTCATCTAAGTAACATGTTCCTTTTATAGGTCACTGAAATGATTCTGGAAATGTCTCTGGAAGTTTGGTAAGTTTATTTATTTAATCAGATGATGAATATTAAGTTATATTACTAGAGAAAATACTTGATGTGTGAAATAATTCCTAAAGTTTTGAATATATAACAGTATCATTATAGTCTCCTTCAGCTATCTACTCATTTAAAATATCCAAATGGCAGAGTTGTGCATTCTTTTCTTCATTTTCCAGTAGTCTGGAAGCAGGGTAGTACTTAGCAGAATAAGAGCTTGTTTTCAAGGGCTCTCCTTCTAGTAACATGTTTATTCCCATGGGTATAATTACAATTTTTAAAGCCTATTTCCTATTGCAGATTAGCCCCTATAAGTGTAATAATTCTTTCCAATGCATTATGCTTGATGTGGTTTTTTAGCAGAGTATAGGTTTTAAGGTATTGTTACTATCAGTATTCAAAAGAAGTATTATGAATACTGGGATTTCAATGTCTTATAGATGCCCCTAGATTTGTGGGTATCTGGAGTTCTGTTATTTAAAGTTCTTTACTTTTCGAAGGAGTCCTCCATTAGACAAGGGAATTTATCAAGATAATATTTCTGAAAAAAAAAATGTTTTCTGGGAGTCAAGCACTTTGTTCTGTTAGTGAGTATTATGATGTTAGCATAGTCAGGGTGCAGAGACAAGGGACGAACACCTGACCATGTAACCTCATGAAGGACTGAACCAAAGACCCACAAACATCCTTCTGTACCGAATCACTTCTGAAAGTCTTTACTCTGCTAATATACAATGTGAGTTGGACACTTTTCCATTGCTGTTATAAACCACCACGACCAAGGCCACTTATAAAAGAAAGACTTGGCTTGGGATTGAAGGTTCCAAAGGGTTAGTGTTCATGGTGGTGGAGTAGAGGTAGCAGGTGGAGGAGATGTAAGCAGCAGTTAAGAGCTCACATCCCCATCTAGAAACAAAATGTAGAGGGCACACTGGGAGTGGCAGGAAAGTGCAAACTCGGTCAATAAGTGACATTCTTTTCTTAGCATCACCATACCTCCTAATTTTCTCCAAACAGACACTTGGGCAGCAAATTATCATAAGTGCCCAAGACTTATGAGGGACATCTCACCCAAACCATTACAAGATGTATTGGGGACTCTTTTATTTTACCTAAATATCACTGGTTTTTTTTTTTGAGAAAGCATTTTTAATTTGTTCACATCTGAATACATATTATTAATATTTTATTTTCTCTATTTTGAGTTCAGTGTTAGATCATTGTTTGCTATAGGACACACACTGATTCAAGATAATAATCAGATTGTGTTCTTGTTTAAGTTGCTTCCTGGGAAATGGCTTGAGGGAAGCAGTTGACGTGTATTAATGCTCCTTTGGGGAACTTAAGAGGGTGGATGCTATAAAACAAGGCTCCTGGGAACACTGGCTTATTGACTTTTCTGTTTTCCACCATAGTTCATGCCCAGACCTACGGTTCAGCATGGCACTGTGTGATCAGGAGAAAACTTTCAGACAGCAGAGGAAAGAGAACATAAAGGAGAACATGAAGAAACTTTTGGGTCCAAAAAAGAGTGAGGGGCTTTATTCCACACGTGATGTGAGTCCAGAAATTTTAAACGTTATTACAGTCTACCGATAACATTCTAGTATTTTCTTCAAATATATCCCTTAATGTGGACATTTTTTCTTCAGCTTTTGGAGTGGAACAGTGGTTCAAGAAAAAGCTTTGAGGAAGGTCCAACTGAATATTGATCATATTTGGTAATAGTTAACAGCTATAGTAATCATTTTATAAGTGTTAGTTCCAGAGAAAAGCTGAAAGGAAAACACAGAAAATTCCCTTCATGTTCCATTCACACATCTGTATAACCACCCAGGCTTAGAATTCTCTAGTGAAACCGAACCAAAATCGTGGGGTTTAGGAGAGAGAGAGAGAGAGAGAGAGAGAGAGAGAGAGAGAGAGAGAGAGAGAGAGAGAGAGTTAGTTTAATATGGAAATTGGCTCCTGTATATTATGAGCAATATGAAGTCCTGTGATATGCTGTCTGCAAGGCAGAATCCCAGAGAATACAGGAATATAATTTAATCTGAGTCCAAAGTATTTGATGCTATAACTATAAAGGCCTAAAAATTAGGATGGCTGGGGTAGTGCGATAGTGCTGTTGATATCATGCCTCAGAGACTCAAGGCCTGAGAAGCCATCGGACTAGGAATCCAAGGACAAGAGGAGATGGATGCATATTTTGCCATGACTCTTCACAAAAAGGACAGAAGTTATTCTTTATATAGTCTACTGATTTAACACTAGACTTCTTGGAAACCACCCCTATAAATGAATGCAGAAATACTGTCTTCTTAGCCTGCTGTCTGAGTATTCCTTGACCCAGTGCAGTTAACACAAAACTTACCATTGCATTTTTTAACTGTTAATCTTCTACATCAGAATGGTAAACTTGTTAACATCAACAAACCTGCAGCTGATGCAGAATGGCTCAAAGTCCACAGTTTACGTAAGGGTTTGTAATGAATGTACATTTTATGGATTTTGACAAATGTGTAATGGCCCATGTCTACAGACTCAGGGGAGATAGTTTTGTTATCTTGAATAGCCATTGTCTTCTACCTACATGGTTCTTCCTTTTACATCACCTCTGACATCCACTAGTCTTTCTTCTGGCTATCAGATAATATGAAATCTTTTCAGAGTTGATTATTTTATACAATAATAAAGTAAATTTCAGTTTATTCCACATTTTCTCATGTTTTTTTTTCTTTTTTCTTTTCTTTTTTCTTTCTTTTTTTTTTTTTTTTTTATTTTAGCTTCTTTCCTCTTCTTAGAATTGAGCAACCTCCACTGTGTGGATGTAAAACAGTTTGTATTCTCTAATGCAGGTTTAAGCCTTTTCCCCTTTATTTTTATTCATGTGTTTTGTTTGGGTGTCTTGTCTGCAAGTGTGTCTGCTCACTGCACTTATGTAGCTCCTATGGAGATAATTAGAGGGCTTCGGGTCCCCTGGGACTTGAGAGAGTTGTTAGTGGCCATATGGATTCTGGGAATTGAAACCAGGTCCTATGGAAGAGCAGCCAGTGTTTTTTAACTGCTGAGCTATTTCTCCAGTCCCCAATATAGTTTGTTTGTTTGTTTGTTTGTTTGCTTTTTAAATAAGGCATGCAAGTACTAATCCTTTTAGAAAAAAAATTACCAAAAGATGAACACAGAAATAAGGTTTGCTTAACTAGTTTTCTAACATTCTGTAGCTGAATTGAGTTCTTATCAAAAGAAGAGATTAAAAAAATGTAAGGTTCTATGCCTCAGTATAGGGGAATTCCAGTGTCAGGAAGCAGGAGTGGGAGTAGGGGGAGAGGCAGACGGAAGAGGGGACTTTCAGAGGGGAAACTAGGAAAGGGGATAACACTTGAAATGTAAATAAAGAAAATATCTAATAAAAAATAAAAACATAAAATCAAAAAATATTTATATTTCCTAGCAAAGAGCTTCAAAAATTAACAAAGTAGTCAAAAAATGAGTTCTACCTATCAAGAGCTCAGAATAAAAGAACTGAAGACAGTTATTAACAGTACAATATTTGAATTTACTTTAACTTTTTTTGCTTAAATTACAGTGAATATTCAGTAATATATTATGTAAACCTTTTATCATTCACTTGCCTGTTTGTCTGTATATGTATGTATGTAGTATGTATGTATGTATGTATCATCCTCATCATCTACTTAATATCCCCTGTATCCCTCTTTTCCTCTCTACTTCTATTTCTCTATTTTTATCAATAAAATCTATAAAGATAAATTACTGCAATAAAATTTCTTGTTAGTGGTAGATCAGAAATTCTTGGTTTATTTCCATTAGCTTTTTCTTTTAACTGAATATTTTAACTAACATAATTTTGTTCATTAAATTCATGAATATGTACCCTTCCTCTCTCTGTCACACACACACACACACACACACACACACACACACACACACACACACACACACACACACCAGAATTTCAATATAAATGAGAATTAATAACTGAGTAAGGTCACCCACGTGGCATGAGATGGGAAATTTCCAGCTATGTTTTCAGGGAGCCCTGAGGTGAGAAGCCAGCTGCTGATGTTGGAATGGCTTTGATTTCCGTGGAACCAACTTATCAGTAAGATAAGGTACTGCCACTTAGGGATTTCATGAAAGGGAGAAGTGAAGCCTCCATTTAAATTTCTATTTTAAAAAAATGCAGAGAACGAGTTTTCTTTAATTGTGCAACATCTTTTTCAGTCTGACAGATCTCTTGAAGAATTTATGAAAGCTTGTTGTGTTTGGCTACTAGTATTTGGAGAAACCACTTTTTTTTAAGCATATAGTTTGTTTTGTTTCTCTATTTGTTTTTAATGTAGGTAAGAAGGCTTTCACCAGCAGTTCTTCAACTGCCTTTTGTTTCTGTCTTTGCTGTTGTTAGACCATTAGCACCTAGAAATTATATTTCAAGTTGTTCTGGTTTCTGTCATATGTCACTGACTGAAGACACCTGTGCTAGCTCCTGGAGATATGGGTGGCAAGGATGGTTTCCTTACTCGGTGACTTTAAAGCCTTTTTTGACAGATATCTAAGCAAATGAAACAAATGATGCTCTAAGGGAAGCCATGTGCAGGGATGCTGGAGTGGGTGGGAAGATGGGAGAATACTGGCCAGGCCATGTGGAAGGAAGGAGCCTGCTGGGATGAAATGGAGGTTCTCTGCATTCATGGTTGTCTCCATCCCTCAGAAGAGCCTGGCTCTCAGGAAGGCCCAGATCCCAGGCTCTCAGCCTAGCTGCTGTTCAGTTATTTGCAACCATTTTATTTTTCACTTCAACTCTCTTTTTACTCCATTCACAGAGAATAACTTGGCTCCTCATCAAAGACAAGTAAAAGTTGAGAGCTAAGAGTTCAATAAATCTTTCTCTTCTAGTTTTTGGCCATAAGATTGACAGGTACCATCTGTACCTTTCCTTTCTAGTTTCTCTTCTACTTTAACTAGGGAATTTCCTTTTCTTTCAAATGCAAAACCACATCAGATCACAAGCTTTTCATAGGAACCAGGATGTGTTAATTATGCAGCCCTTCCCAGGCCCCTCCACATGGCATCTATGTTGTCAGCTTCCACTTGGGTATGGATATTTTATACAAAAGGGTCTGCATGCTCTTTGCAGCCCACTTT
Source organism: Mus caroli (assembly GCF_978045245.1). Taxonomy (NCBI): domain Eukaryota; kingdom Metazoa; phylum Chordata; class Mammalia; order Rodentia; family Muridae; genus Mus; species Mus caroli. The sequence continues at coordinate 147,080,979 of NW_028227256.1, read as the reverse complement.
GTACCTTTTCATGCTTGAGGCATCCCTCTTCACTGCTCTATTGCATCAGTTCCCTAACAGATGCTGAAAGTGTCTTATTTGGCCTTTCCTAACCACACAGCTGCTGATGTCCTCCTGACATTTGAAGCACTGCCCCTACACTTTGCAACATCTAAGTCATCATGGGTCTTGATTTTCTTATCCAATCTCCTTGTTCTCATCTTTGGTTTCATCACCAGTGTGCCTCTCAGGATCCCCAACTTCATGTTCCTAATACTGAAAACACCATCACTATTCTCTATAACTCCTCCTTCCAAAAAATAAATGTGATTGCATTATACTCTGTTTTTGTACTAGAAGGTATACTGTTTGTTTGTTTTTTCTGAGTCTATCATGCTTGTACCTAAAAGTACTTGTACAGATATTCATTTGATATCTGCTTTCTCCATTAGCATATAAGCTTGAAGAGGGCTGTGTACTGTCTGTGATGTCTACCTGTGTGTTTCTGGTACCTAGCATAGCTCCTAAAATACGTTACTTAGAAAATATTTTATGTGACTTAGGAAGTACGATTGGGTAGGAGTTGACAGCATTGCATTAATGGAGAGGTAAAGTAGAAAAAATGGAGGAAGAGGGGGACAGAAAGGAATACCACGCTTCCAAAACAGAGGAACACCACTATCTGGATGATAGTGAAGAGACGAAGGTTTAGATGAGAGGATTAGATTCTTAAAGCAGACACATCTGTGGGCCATATGAGTCTGGATGTCCAGTGGTCATTTTTTCTTGGGGTTTCAAAAGAGTAGTTGCTGCTGCGACCCCTGATCCAGCATTTCCTAATGGGAAAAAAGAAACATATTAAATCTTCCTAGAAAAATCAAATTTGGCTTCATATTTGTAAATGTGGCAGTATACTAAGTTGGTTGTTTTGTTTGTTTGTTTGTTTGTTTGCAGTAAATGGATAGTTAGGTAGTCCCTTTTCTCAAAAATAGTATTCAAAATGTAAATTTCATTTATTTGAAGATGGCTCCTAGAATTCTGGTTTGGCGTTTGTCTATCCCTTTCTCTCTTGTCAGAAATCATCAGCTTAGACATAATCCACACCTCAGACTATGTGATCAATAGTGTCATTTCCATAAAAACAAGATTTCTCTATTATCATATTCATCTTTGTGTCTTTTAATCTGTCGTTCTCCTGCTCTCTATAAAGATCTTCAAGTTCTCATCAGTATTTCATAGTTGCACTCTAGGTATGGGACTGTAGGTTGTTGTCCTCAAGAACTGTCTTAAGAAAACCCTAAAGTCAGGAATGTCCCATCCTGCTCTTGCTTTTCAAAAGGAGACGGTATTCAGTGCAGGACCTGATGAGTTTAAATCTTGAGTGAACTTAGGCACACACTGTGTTGCTTGTGCTTCAGCCATAAAGTGAAGATGATATCTCTCATAGAGTCAAGGCAATGGACATCAATGCTTAGGATGTATCTAGCAAAATGTGCAGAGCACACAGTGAAAGACCCACAACGTGAGGACTCCCTCACGTTCTGACTCAGGAGAGGCGACACCCCAAAATCACCCACAAGAAACGATCTTGCTGCAACTGCAAGAGGATTTTTATTCGAGAGCGTTCTCGGGCCCATGGTCATACACCACGCAGGGGTAGAGGACCATGGCGCCCCGAGTAGCTGAGTAAGGGGGTATTTAAAGGAAGAAACCACAATTCATGGAGGTGGGGAGGGTGTTGTTGGAAAATACCAAAAATACCAGTTAAGAGTCACAAGGAAGTATAAAGTCACAAGTGTCAGGTTATCTCTCAAGACAGTTTCTAAGAGCCCCTAACAATCTAAGAGCCCCTTAAAGATAGCACATTTGCATTGCAGGTTCCAGTAATGGTCAGGGTGCCATTCTTTGAATTGAACCCAGGAAGAGGGTAGGTGGAGGAATGTCGCTATCTGTTTTATGACCAGTACCTGGAGTACCTGGAGCACTAAGCCACAAAGGCTACACTCCCAAGCCTGGGCCCAAAAGCCTTGAATTTTGTTTTTACTTTGCTATACTTTTTTAATACTTCTTCATTCCCCACTTCTTCTTGTTAGTAGTTCTAATCTTAGAACTAGACACTATCTTTTCCCTGACATAGTTGATCCTTTAGGGCATGGTACTGTTGTCTCAAAACTAAAAGCCACACTGCATTAATTCTTGTTTTAATAAAGGTGACTTGCCTATTTAACACACAAGGTCCTATAATGAAAAGCAGAAGCAAAATCAAAAGGGGTCCCATAAAGGTAGAAAGTAGGGTGGTCAAGAGTACAAGATAAGGGCCTTTCCACCCGAGTCTCAAGGTTTTCTGCGTGGAGACGTCTAGCAGGTCTTCTGGAGCAGGCCTTCTGGAGCTGCTTTTTCACTCGCTGTCTCACTCACTGGAGCACCTTGAGCCTAGAGAACAAAGGCTGGGAAAGCAGCATGTCAGCACTATGTACAGAGGCTATTTTTACCAGTGGAGGGGGCCCCCTATAGAGTAATTTATACAGGGGTCAGTCTAAACTGTCCAGGGGTGTTTCTATCCCTGAAGAGCAAAGGGTAGGAGAGGAGAGCTATCCAATCATTAGCGCCAGTCTCCGCTGTCAATTTGGTAAGGGTCTCTTAATGGTTTTATTTATTCTCTCTACCTGTCCTGAGCTTTGGGCCTGCATGCACAATGTAACTTCTAACCGATCTCTAATATCTTGGCCAGTCCCTGATTTACCTGGGCAACAAAGGCAGGTCCATTACCTTGGGAAGATTTCTTTTAGAAATTCTACCTCATCATAGCACAGGCCTTGCAGCTTTTGGCTATTTCTTCTGCCAAGTCAAAGAGTCCTATAACATAGTAGTGAAAGGACCTAACCACACCTTTGAATTTCTTGGCCCCCAGGCCAAGTCAAATACTGTCCATAACTTGATAGTGCTCAGGGGTGTATCTAAAGCTGGTCTCTCTGATGTCATAATAATCTTTAGGCTCCTTGACTGCCAGGATCATTGCTCCTTGAGTCACCTGTTTGGCAGTTAGATCTGCTATCTGATTTTCTTTAGCCACAGCATCTTAGGTCTTTCTCTGCAGATGTCAACAGCCCTCTCTGTCTGTATATTGCTCCGTACAGTGGCAAAAGCATACCTGCTGTCAGTGTAGACTTTTCTTTTGCCATTCATAGAGCTTGTCTCAAAGTCACAAGTTCAGCTTTCTGGGCCGACGTCCCTTCAAGGAGGCTGCTGGCCTAGATCACTTGCTTTCTGTCCACCACCGTACTGCTGTCCCCGCCTTCTGCTTACCTTTAACCTCAAGGCTACTGTCATCAGTGTACCAGCTCGAACCCTCAGGCCAAGGCTGATCTGATCCTTCAGATCATTTCAAGTACCAGTTTCTCAGCACAGTGATGAGTAGGTGCAGTCTCACGCAGTGGGACAGCAGGTGGAATGAAGCGAAGGTCACTCGTACAGTCAACAAAAAGTTCTGATGTGTCACAGGAGCGTTGGTAGTCATCCATCAGTCAGGGGGCTTTTGGATAATGTTTTCAAGAGCGTGGGATGCCATTACAGCTAGTTGCTGTCCCAGAGTGAGCTTATCAACATCCTTGACAAGCAGATTATGGCAGCAATAGCTTTCAGGCAAGAAAATCACCCGCTGGCAACAGGGTGTAACTTGGATAGGTAAGCCACTGGCCTTTTTCAAAGTCCCAAAGTCTGAGAAAGGACTCCTCTGGTGACCCCTGATCTCTCTTCCACATAAAGAGTGAAAGGCTTGGTTAGGTCAGACAAAGGCTGGCCATCAGTAGGGCCTGTTTTATTTCTCTAAAGGCTTTCAGGTGATCTGGGATCCACACAAACACTTCCCCTTCCTTGGTTAGGAGGTACAATGGGAAGCTAAGGTCGCCAACCCAGGTGTCTAGAGTCTGTAGAAGCCAGCAAGTACCCAAGAATTTTCTTACTTGCCTTGGCATAGTTAGCCACTACTTCCCGTCTCGAAGGGTATCTCAAATAAGTAACTTCAGTCTGACACAGCTGAGCCTTTTTAGCTGAGGCTCGGTCTTCAGTTGCCCAGGTTTCCTGTCTAGATCCTGTCTTTTTCTTTCTCTCCTATCACTGCAGCCAAGATTCTAGTCAAAATTCTCTCTTGTCTAAGATCCCTCCTGTTTTCTCTTTCTTCTGCCTCCCGCCTCTCTCTCTCTCACACACACTTTCTCTGCCTCTTTCACTAGATCACATAACTGTCTCTCTCTTGTAATACACCTTCTAGTCTCTGAATTTTCTTCCTAGGTAAGATCAAAGGGAGTGAACCGCCTGAAGGCTTCCATAAGCCTTTCAAGGAACATTGAGGGAGGTTCGATCGGCCCCTGCATTACCTCTTACCTTAGCCAAATTAGTGGGCCTGTCTCGAGGCACCTTGGAGACCAGAGCCTGGCATTAGATTTTCAAGCTCTCCTTACCTTCAGCCATGTTGCAGTCGCAACTGGGGCGAGTCAAAGGGAATCCGATGTCCATCTCATTTTGTAGCTGTGTAGACCGCCCGTTGGCTCCCGGGCTATTTTTCTAGCCTCTAACAGAATTTTCTCTCGCTCTTCGGTTGTTAAGAGCATCTACAACAGCTGTTGACAATCATCTCAAGTAGGCTGATGAGAGAACATAAGGAACTCTACAAACCCTGTGAGGCATTGGGGAGCCTGAGAAAGGGGGTGGTTAGTTCTCCAGTTATATAGATCAGCCGATGAAAAAGGCCAATATTGCAAGGGGACAAGTTCATTGGGTCCTGGTGGGGGGCCACCAACATAGATGCGGAGGGGTAAGGCAATGGTGGAATCGGGCCCATATCCCCCCTATGGACTACAACCTCTCTGACTCCGTGTTCCCGCTGCGGGCCCTAGTCCTTACTTCAGTCCAGTGATAAAGAGTCAAAGTCAAAGGAGTTGTCACTGTCTGTCCCATCTCGAGCTCGACAATACACACCACACAAGCAGACACAAACATAAAAGAAAAAAGGAACCAAAACTTCGTGTCAACCAGAGACACCAAAAAGAGTCAGCCGGCCTAGAGTTAGGACGCTGACACATATTGTCAAGGAGAAAAACTATCTCTTGACTACCGCAGGGGTCCACCAGGCGTCCCTGGTCCTCCCCCTGTCCTCCCAGGACGTCTCCCAGGGTGAACGGATGGTGGGCACCTGGATACGTCTACCCTTACCCACCCCACTCTCCTTCCTGGAGCACAGTCTCACTACTGAGCGTCCGCAAAACCGAAACTGCGATCGCACCGAACAGAACACAGAATCAACACAGAGACTACACAGAGAATCTTACCTCCAAGTGGGGTCTAGGACCCCTGGGTGGTCTCGCAAAGAAACATAGGACAAGACACAAACAACCCAACACAACAAGCACACGTTCCAATGTTTGTTTCAGAAAACAGACACTCAAAACAGAGACACCGGCCGGCACACACACAAGAGGGGATCCCCATACCTCCAAGTCGGTTCTTGGGTGTTGAGGGGTGGTCGCGTTTTCCAGCCAACGCACCAAATGAAAGACCCACAATGTGAGGACTCCCTCACGTTCTGACTCAGGAGAGGCGACACCCCAAAATCACCCACAAGAAACGATCTTGCTGCAACTGCAAGAGGATTTTTATTCGAGAGCGTTCTCGGGCCCATGGTCATACACCACGCAGGGGTAGAGGACCATGGCGCCCCGAGTAGTTGAGTAAGGGGGTATTTAAAGGAAGAAACCACAATTCATGGAGGTGGGGAGGGTGTTGTTGGAAAATACCAAAAATACCAGTTAAGAGTCACAAGGAAGTATAAAGTCACAAGTGTCAGGTTATCTCTCAAGACAGTTTCTAAGAGCCCCTAACAATCTAAGAGCCCCTAAAGATAGCACATTTGCATTGCAGGTTCCAGTAATGGTCAGGGTGCCATTCTTTGAATTGAACCCAGGAAGAGGGTAGGTGGAGGAATGTCGCTATCTGTTTTATGACCAGTACCTGGAGCACTAAGCCACAAAGGCTACACTCCCAAGCCTGGGCCCAAAAGCCTCGAATTTTGTTTTTACTTTGCTATACTTTTTTAATACTTCTTCAACAGTAGTTATGCAATAAAATGGTTCATCATAAACACTTTTGGGGGTTGTTGATTGCATAGTACCCTGTAACAATAATTGTTAAATGTACTATTCTCAGTTGCCTGCCTGGAAAGTGAGCTAGTCAAATTGTTAAGATTTCTAATAGTCTATAAATACTCAGCTTTAAGACAACCACAACCACAACAACAACAAGCTGCTATTTTGCATGCCCGATGTGTCCACTTGAAGTAAAGTTTTTAAACCATCACATTCTCTTTCATTATTGTAGCTGTCAAATTTAAATCTGATAAGCAAGCTTGCTATTGGAATAATGTCTCTAATTTGAGTAACTGTTCCCCTGGTGAAGGGCTAAAGTGAGTGCCTATGAGTAAGACCTCTAAGGGTTTTGTTGAGGGAGGTTTGCTGTGTTAGGATTGTTCAGAGTCCATTATTTTAAGACTGATTTTGATTAGATGAAAATTTCAGATTAATTTGTGTGATGAAAATTAATCAGATGAAAACTCAGGTCTTTTGTGTGAAGACAAATGTTACTGTGTAGTCTCTTTGTTCCTGAACGTTGATTGGGGTCTACAATGTGGATTTGGAAGGGTGGAGAAATGAGAGAAGATCCACCCTTCATCAGAGAGTTACAACAAACATGCTTTTCCTTAACAGTTATGTCATAGGATACTATGCAGTTAACAACAACCCCCAACAGTGTCTATGAAGAACTGTTTCATTGCATAACTACTGTCTCAGCCATTTGTGTTCATTTCCTTGACCCTATGAGAGACATCATCTCCATTTTATGGCTGAAGCACAACCAACACAGTGTATGCTCACATTCACTCAAGATTTAAGGACTGTATTTCATGTTAAACAAATCACCTTAGACAACCAAGAAGCATGAAGTGACCCTTATCATATTCCATATCTGAGTGTTAAACAAAGACTAGAGAAAAGAACAGACAGAAGAAAGATAGAAAAAAGAAAAAAACAGCTTCTGAAATGGATTGTGGAAAGACCCTTGAGCTGTTGAAATAATGTTATCCTGTTTGTATGTTTCATGTGGACCATTCTCCCTCTCAGTTCCCCTTTATTCTCAAGTGAGACTTTGCACTATTGATTCTCACTCTATAAATTCTTAAAGATTGTCACAGGGCAGACAGTGTAAGATGTCCTTTGTTGAGTCTGGAAAGGTGAACTGAGCAGATGAAATCTTACTTGGTGCCAGTTCTCGAGCACAAGCATTAGACTGAATGTTTCTTATCCAAGGTATTTGCAGGACTTGAATGACCTTGGAATGCAGTAAGAGCTGGAAAGTTGTCCTGAAAAGTGATGGACAAGAAACCCATACTGCAGTCAACAGGGGCCTGAAGGCCCTTGAGAATCAAGGATACAGAAATGAATGCATGTATGAGAAATAATGATCTGGGGACTGTGGGGGCAGGTGTAGATTTGTGGTAAGTCTGGTTGACTACCTTAGCACAGATTACTCTCTGTCAATGGTTGGCTCGTATTCAATAAGCTAGAGGACAGAATAAAAAAAAAAAAAAACTGTAGGCTGCCTAGTCAGGACGGACTTGCACAGTACTTCCTTTGGACTTTGTACCATCAGCTTTTCTGGGCCTGGACCTTGCTAGTACATATTGCAGGTTTGGACTTTCTATTCTCTACAGTTGTGTGAACCGATTTCTTATAATGAACATCTTTCTCTGTAGACACACATTGTATTGGTTCTCTTTCCTTACTGAGCACTAGCACAGGGTGATGGAAAAAATGTCTTTTGTGATGGTTAGATCTTGGAGTCTATGGAAATGTCAAAGCCCTTAAGCACCTCAGAGCTTTCTTCTCTAAGGAAGAAAATAGTATTTGCAAACCCATACATCGAGAGAGATTAAATCAAAATATGGGCCTTTCGGTAAAGGCAAGTTCATTTCCTGTAATCATACCCGAAAGAATGTGAAATATTTTTGGACACATTTATACACAAATATTAATGATGTTAGGTCCAAATATAACCTAAAACTTAACATTTCTTATCTGATTTTCTCCAAATAGCAACCAGGACTAACAGATGCACAAATTATTTCTCTGGATGTTATTTCAGAAATGATTGTTTAGAAGACTATTTTAGCATCCAAATTTACTCTTCATGTACCAATTAGATACATGAGATTGTAGCAGGGAAGACAGTGTAGGATGCCCTTTTGGGGGAATCTGGAAAGGTACATTGAGCAGATGAATCTTTACTTGGCATAGGTTTTAGAACTCAGCAACGTTATGCTGATACAATTTGATGTTATACATGAGTATGAAATACAGTTTGCCTATGCATCTGGGAGTTTCTCTCTATAAACACCATATTTTTCTATGACAATGACAAAGAGGAAGGCATTAGTTGTACCTTAGCTTGAGTCTTGGCTGTTATGGAGGCTATATTGTGGGTGCTTAACCCGTTTCAAGTGAAAACAAAAACGGCCTCTCATCACATGCCCAACTCTTACTGCTAGCACCAGATCAGTTACTCTGTGTTAAAGATTCTCACTATAAACATGCCTTGAAAGCTAGCTGCTTGCTCAACTGTAGGTTACCAGGTGAGAGGCTGACAAGTAACAATATTCTTTTTAGGCCTTTATGGGATGTTTGAGAGACCAAATGAATCAATGACCTGAAAGCAAGGAAAGCAAGCTACAGGCTACACAAGGCTAGGCAAGCATAGAGATTGGCTATGGGTATTATTGTAACTCTTATTAAAATAAGATGTTTTCCAATTGACTATGATTCTTGATTTTTAAGATGAAATACATTTTGGGTTGTTTTTTTTCTCTCTCTCTCTCTTTTAAATGTCAAGTTCCTTATTTACTTTACATCCTGATGGAAGCTTTCCCTCCCTTCTCTCTCCCAGTCTATCCCTCTCTTTAGCTTTTCCTCCTCTTGTTTTTCCTAAAAGAAGGGAGGCCTTCTATGGATATCAACAAGTCTTGGCATATCAAGTTGCAATAAGAACACTAGGGGAATTTTCTTCTGTTGGGGCTAGAGGAGGCAACCCAATTAGAAGAAGGAAGTCTAAAGGCAGACAATGTAGTCAGAGACAGCCTTGCTACTGATTTTGGGTCAACTAATGACTGGCCCAACTTGAGATCCATGCTAAGAAACACTTCTTGAAAAAAATTAAATTTACAAAATAAGATGAATAAACATAGAAAAGAAAATTCAATACTGCTGATGCATGAATAACATATTTCTTTATATTAAAATGAAACATGCTTAACCTTAAAATTGAAACTGAAAAGAAATTAATCTATAGTTTTTGCTGTGTGTATAATCTCTGTGTTGTTTCATTTTAGGTGCCTGTGGTGGCCATTTTGGGTTCAGGTGGGGGTTTCCGGGCCATGGTGGGATTCTCTGGTGTGATGAAGGCACTGTATGAGTCGGGGATTTTGGATTGTGCTACGTACATTGCTGGTCTTTCTGGATCCACATGGTTAGTATACATTTTTAATTAATTTAAATTTAATTTTTCTAAAGGTTCATAACTTATCTAACTCAAACATTAGGAAAAGAGGATTTAACAAATTGAGTCTTCTTATTACTAAAATGTTTCAGTGTTGTGCTATAGTCAGTTTAAGAATGTCTTACAATAAACGTTTCTATCTAGTTAAGACTTTGACTATTGGTTTACTCTTTAAAGCCAGTTTTGACGAACATTGTAGTTAGGGCATAAAGCAAAAAGGATAACCTAGTTGAAGATAATTTTAGATAAATATGACAGTAGTGGAATAGCATACTCCACCCATAATTAATTTAATCTGCCTATAATTTGCTGATTTGAAGTCCTCCAGAAACATGTCTAAGTCTATATGATTCACTAGGTATTCATCTTCCTCTTTAGGGCAAATAGGAAAAAAATTGCAAGATGCTAAAGACAGCAGAAGAAAAATGGCTCTGGGCAGCACAGACACAGTAGGCTTCATTGTTTCTCATCTAACTAAATATTAAGCTAGATATTTAATTCGATTTAAACTCCCCTGAACTAGGTGGATAGTGGTGACATTCATATAGCTATTATTTATGTCCTGTGGAATTTTTATTTTGTGAATAATAATTATATAATGTTTTCAGAGAAACACTACATAGTTTTTGGTGTGCCCAGCCCACACAAGCCCACGAAAAAAATCAAACAGACAACTGATCTTGTAGTGCCACACAATGTGAATCCAAAAGCTCAGGAGGCAAAGGCAGATGAATCTCTGAGGCTGAGGCTAGCTTGGTCTAAAGAATGAGTTTTCAAGACAGCAGGAGCTACATAGAGAAACCCCATCTCAATCCCCATCTCACTACCCTCCCAGAAAAGCCAACCCCCTCAAAAAGAAAATCAAATAGACGATCTTATTCCGAAATCTCAAACCAATTGTAATAAGATGCATCACCTTATTACAATATATCTGTCTCTGGCCTAGAAGGGCAGTTTAGTATCTAGGTATGGCAAAATTCATGTGATATACTATTGTTTATATATTTAGCATTTTTAAAGTATCTGCGTCATTTCATCCCATGAAGTAGAATGTTTTTTTCATTTTTCTTTTTTTCTTTTTAGCTAAATAAAAATGGAGTCACAGGCTAAGTGACTTGTTTATCTCTAGATGGACCAGCTTTAAGTTCCATATTCTAATTTTTGGTACTAAATTATAATGTTGTATTAGAGAGTTGGATATATGATATATGATATGATATGATATGATATGAGTGCCATGTTCTAAGCAATTGAACCAACTAGCTACTTCTTACATATTATATAGAGTTTCCTATGTAGATAATACAGAGTTGTTGAACTCTTTCCCTAAATCCTTTGAACCAGATTCTGTGATTAAATAACCAATAACCCAGGGCCACATTTGCCACCTTCATTGTACCCTCCACATGATTTATGTCTTCTGACGGAAGGGTGTAGCCTGTCATTATTCTTTCCCTTGAAGGAAAGAGCACGCACCTGCCTGTTCAATGAGTAATGTAATGTAAACACTTAGACCCTTTTGTTCAATCTCTTACTTAATAAGTTTGTGATTTGCCTCTGCACAGTTTTCTTCACTCAATATTAATTAGATCCTTGGGCCCTTTCCTGGCTACTGCAAGAAGTCCAATTTCTTAAACTCACCCAATAAGTGATGTCTAAGCCTTGAACACTGACTTGGGGTAGACTCATGTTCTTGAGATGTGGGTTAGACCTGTAGTCATTGCGTTTGTCATTGATTTGGCAGTATCTTCTTATATAATCGTGTAAGGAGTGTGATAACATGCCATATGAAGTGTAAGAGAGTTTTAAATTTGTACACACTTTCATACAGACATGATGTCAGCTCTACCCCTTTTCATTTGAATATCTGCTTTACCATCTTCATTCCATTTTCAGGAATGACCTTCAGTCTTTAAATATTTGTGATACATGCTCACTCACAGGCTACTCCATGTGTATATATTGTATATATTTTCCTTTATTTCTTTGGTGGAGTAAGGAGGTAAGGGCTGTGATGTGTCAGACATACTGTCCTTCTTTTAGGTTCTATGGCATCCCATCTAATCGCTCTCTCTCTCTTCTGTGACTTCATTATTTACTTACATGGATTTCTTCCTGACGCTAGGCTTTCTCCATGACTTCAATTTTGCCATATTATATGTGCACAACAAGCTTCAACAGTTCTACAAACCTTTACAAATTGACAACTTGGCGCTGTTGTAACAAACAGTTTAGTTTGTAGAATCCTGAGAAGGGTACAATGTAACACACAAAGAAAAGAGAAAGAAAACTAATAGAAATTGCAAGAGAGGTGAGAGAAGAGACTGGAGGGAAAGATGAGTCCCAGAGCACAGGCATGGGGATAGCTCTGAGAAACAGGCTATCCTGAGTTTGGAAAATGTATGTGGTTTTAATTAGGAATCACTTAATTCAGTTAAGTGATGTCCTTTCGGTCATGGAGTTATATGAAAGAATGCAGAAATCAAACGTGGCAATGTGAATGCTTGAAAAAGTGGGATAGAAAGGAAAAAAAAAGAGGACAGACATTGTTTGAGGAGACTACAGGGCTTCCTTGTTATGTTTTGCAAATTTAAGAGACTTGGATATTGAGGTAAATGTCTGAAGTGCAGGGAACAGCACAGAGAGGTAGTTGAAAGACAACAAAGGAAAAGGTCATAGATCATGAGCAAAAAAAGATTTAGAGAGAGACAGATCACAAGGTAGAGGCCACATACAGGGAGAAGTCAACTCTGAAGAAGCAGCATTTCCCGGGGTACAAGAAGGGTGGCAGGTAGGTCATGCTAATGAGTCTTCTTTGAGTAAGACAGGTAAGAAAGTAAAATGAAGAATTTAGAAAGACTTGGAAAAACAAACTACACTTCATTGTTCTGTAATGCTTCATGTTCATAATTTGGCAGAAATGAGTTAGTACAAATATATGTGGAGTAGCCCTGGACCTCCCAGACAGTTTTCTGTGGTCACAATATTCAGTTTCAGGTTAGACAAAGGTTCACTTATGACTGTAGCTACCTTTACAGTAATTATTTCTGAAATTATTTTTGGATGGTTCCTATGACTCATTAAATATAAACTCAGGAGACTTGGCATGAGTAAGTACGGAGTGTCATGGTACTAATTCTGTGTTCTCTTGCCTAGGCTCTTAACAAAGCTCTCTCCCACAGAGAAGCTGTTGTCTTGTAGCACTGGCAGAGGCTATATAATCTTAATTACCATATTTGTACTGGATTACTGTCTAAAGAGAAATCAAAGTGTCTCTGTGTCTGTAGACAATGATAATAGTGTCTTGTCAATTAAATTGACTAACATAAAATTTGAGAATTAAAAATGTTCACTAGTGTGGAGGACTCCTAAGATACTGTGGACAGTCTTCTCAAGTTTACAGAATCTTGATTGAGAAAGAGAGTTACTTTGGCATGTTTTTGCTATAGAAAGTCTGTATGTATGCACCCAAGAATTCTAATTCAGAAAATCCAAGGACTGGGACACTAATGCATTGCAGTGTGCACTGTGGCCTGTAGTATTGGAAGATGGGGTCTACACTGAGCCTTTTCCTTCTGAAATGGCATAGCACTGAAAAGTTTACACTTAAATTCATTTACATAGAAATAATGATGTCTCTTCTATAAAAAAGTTGAAAATTATAAGTAAACACTTACAGATTTTCATGTGAATAAATATATGACCGTTTAATTCATTGATTTACACATGTTCTGCCAAAGACATTCCTCAGAAACTTGATTAGTAAAATTGGGATCAAAATTAAGGCTTAACTGTAGAGTCATAACATGGAATGACATATATGAACTTCATCTGTCCTTATATGCATTAAACTACATGTATTTAGTTCTGAGTCCATCCAAGGAGACAAAGAGGCATTTAATCTTAAAGAGATGCACAGAAAAACTAGTTGCCTATTATTTTATTTTTAGCTACCACTCAAGCCAAAATTCAAATCCAAGTAGACAATGATATCAAGGAAAGGATCCCGGCTCACTCTGATGAATTCTAAAGAATATGTACTCATAGGGCGAAACAGTAAAGACCACTAACTTGGAGCCAAGGTTTTTGTGTTTTGTTTTTTTACACCAGAACTTAAATTCCCAATCCAAGTGCTTCCTGAGAAAAACGGAAAGTAGAGATAGAATGAAATTGAATGACTCTACTTCATCATTTGTAAGATAGAGGCAAGGGAAGAAGGGAGCCCTTCTCCATGGGATCCAGAGAACAGTGAGCTCACATCACAATACAATGTATGCATTATATTCCCTCGCAAAGGCCTTTCTCTGACATGGACAATTGAAGATTATCATCAACCTTTAGCTGTTGAGGAAAGACTTTTCTTAACTTGCAGGAGGGATAGATTAGTATTGAGAGAAACACAAAGGAGGAGAGAGTCTTTTGATCTTGCTTGAGGCAAGCCTTTGGGAAGAGTACTTGTTACAGTTCATATTGATTTATTCACAATTTAACTAAATATAGATGAAGAAGTTGTACTGCAGTGTACATAGAATTTAGATAATTTATATCTGTTGGTATACAGTAAGGAATGTCAATTTCCAGAGACAGAATGACCACATCAAACCCTTCTCACTTGGGTTTAAAAAAAAAATCATACTTTGACTCAACTGCTCCCCGATATGAAGCATTGCGTGCCTTATTCACATTTATCCTGTCTCATTCTGGGAAAGACTTAATGTTCTTTGTCATAAAACAGACTAAATTTGGTACATTAAATATAGAAATGAAAGAAAGAGAAATGTAGTTTGAAGTAAGAAAATAGGTGCTATAATACCTTTTGTGGGCATGTGACAGTTTAGAGCAAAGTTTTCTAGACTTCAGAAACATGAAATGTGTGTGAAGATAAATAGTACACATTTTGAAAAGTTACAGGCATATATGTTGAAGTAAATTAGTAATTTGTGTTGGTTTTTTGTTTGGTTTGGTTTGGTGTTGGGAATTTAACTGAGACTCATACATACTAGCCAAGTGTTCTACTACTGAGCTAAATCCTCAACTATTCTTGCTAATAGAACAAAGAATTTCTTTTTAAAACTCTGATAGGGTGTGAACTATATTCTGAATATTTTCAGAGGTGAGCATGTTAAGAGTCTCGAAAGGGTGATTTACTTTCAAATATTATGATGTCCTTAAATTTAAAAAAACTATAGCTACATATGCATTTATTCAGCTTAACAGGGTTCAGAAATTTGGGTTCTTGTTGATGTCTATGAGTCATGATGTAGACTTTTGGATAATTATCCAAGTACATGAAGACTGTATTTTTAAGTGCTCTATGTTGTACTTTTATAGTTATTTGATGATTGTACTAACCAGAGTTCAGGGTTTTTGATGACGTATCTGTACCAGGTGTTGGAGGAGTTATAAATTCAGTTGGTATGATCAAAACATTTGAGTAGTTTTTCTTTTTTGTTGTTGAGCATCTGTTTTGTCTGTGATCTTTCATTCTTTAATCATTAATTTATTTTTTAAATCTATTATTTTCATCTTGTTTATAAGAAACTCTGCATCCACATGGACATTCTAATAGACTGTTTAGTGAGAATAATTTTGTTCAGTGAAGACTAAGATCCTGTAAAGTCATTAAAATCTCAAGCCTACACTTTGGAGGCATTGGGAGTAGCTTTGCAAGTTCAAGGTTTGTCTAGGCTGCATAGTGAGACCATGTTTCATAAAAGCAAACAAACCATACATGTTGATGAATGCCTTAATCCCAGCCTTTAGGAAACAGAGGCGGGAGCGAGTTTGAGGCTAGTCTAGTCTACCTCTTAAGTTCCAAGACAGCTAAAGCTAAATAATAGAAAAACCCTGAAAAACAAAACAACACATAAATGATAGCCAATTAATGAAGAAAAATAATAAAACTTACCAGAAGATCAGACATGCTTTAAATTCTAATTCTCTTTTATTGATTGATTATATGGAAATCTTACTGACTAATTAATTCTTTCTTTCCTCATTTTTATGCCAGAATATTTGCAGGTCACGTGACTCTTTAAGGCCTCTTTAAGATTACTAGGAGTATTTAACCCAAATAGTGCCTAAAGCCCAGCATGTCTCAGTAAGTTTGGCTTACCTTCCTGAAGAGAAGATAAGCCACGATGGTGGGCAGAGATGAAAACCTATACTATTTTATGGATTTGCTTGTGTGGAATGGTAGCATGTCTTCCATTGCACTTTGTTCTGTTGGAGCAGTAAGCTGTTGCATATGTCAGATTACCCACTGAGACGGAAAATGGTAATAATAATTTTCCCAGAAGAAGGTCAGAATTTATTAATGGAGACAGATAAGGAAAGAATCTCTCCATTTGATAACTACAGTACTAGAGTTTTGGGATAGCAGCAGAGAGGCTAGTAACAAAATGATCCATATCTGCTTAGTAAATTAAAGGCTTATGGTGAATTTTTTTTGGTATCACTTGAAGTAGCCAAATATCTGATGGCCAACAGGAGTCATCTGGCAGGACTGCCTTAATCTTCTCTAGGCTGTTTGACTTAGGTTCATACCATTAAGAACGCAGAATTCTACCTGAAGCACCATTTTGGATTTCAAATAGTTGGCCAATGCCAACAATTTTAAAAAGAGAGAAAGGAGAAAAAATAAGGAAAGAGCATAGAAAAAAAGAAAAATCTGCCTCACAAGTGCCAAGCAGACAGCACAGTTTCTCCATGTAGATCATCATGGAAAGTGAGATTATCCAGTCCCTGACTGCTTTTACATCCAGAAAAGGTCAGTTAACACATGACTCAAAAATGTTGTCATCCATGTCCAGTAAGTATGATAAGGACAATCATTCTTCGCAGACTTTTGGGTAGTAGGTCTGGCCATCCTTTTCTTTCAACTATGAAGAGTCTCCATTGCTCTTCCAAATACATTTTCCCCTAAATTGCTTCCATCGTAGAGCAGATCAAACCCACTTACATCTTTGTTTCTTAGATAATTACTACTTTCAACCAGAAGGAGATGTTAGCCAAATATATCTACTGTTCTTTATCTTGTGGTGAGGAGTGCCTCCTTTCTTTGTAGACCTTCTAAGGAATGCCTGCTATCTTTACTAATGAAGTTTTGGTTTATTTACAGGTACATGTCAACGTTGTACTCTCACCCCGATTTTCCAGAGAAAGGTCCAGAGGAGATTAATGAAGAGCTAATGAAAAATGTCAGCCACAACCCTCTCTTACTTCTTACACCACAGAAAGTTAAAAGATACGTTGAGTCTTTATGGAAGAAGAAAAGTTCTGGCCAGCCTGTCACCTTTACTGACATCTTTGGGATGTTAATAGGAGAAACACTAATTCAAAATGTACGTCATAGTCAAATAATAATCCCTTTAACTGTAATAGGAAATGTAAATTATGTTTGTTGTCTGACCTTGAAGTGGGTATAAGACATTTTGTACAATCTACTTTGCTCAACTTATTTCTTCACTAGTGTATGTGCTAAGCCTATCCATCCTCTCTGCCAGATGTTACAATTCTTCACTGCAAACCAATGCTCATCAATGAATTTAAACTATTGTCAGTATGACATGGGGAAGAACTTTTACATTGTCCTTTGGAAATGTCAAATTGTCACTGCCACTCCCCCCTTGAGTGGTAAGATGGTGAATAGAGGTACTATTTAGGTGAGATTGTGAATACAAGTGATATTAAAGGCAGGAAAGAGGAGGTTTTCTCTCCTCAGCAGATAAGCCCATGCACTGCTCTTGTGGGGACATGAGTTCAATAACCAGCACCTATGTCTGGCAGCTCATAACTACCTGTAACTCCAGATTCAGGAGGTGCCAATACCTCTGGCCTTGGTGAATATCTGCACTCACAATCATATATGCACACAGAGATGCATATTCATATACATATTTTATTTTTTATATTCATATTTTAAAATAATAAATTGAAATGGTAGAAGAATACTCTCTGCCTCATAAGAGACAAATAAGGAAACGGATCATGGGAAACAAATGGACTTGATGTGTCACCAGAGGGTAACATTTCATCTGAAGATAAAGCAGGGGAGACAGGACAGCCTGTGCCAGGGACGCCAGCTGAGAGAACTAGTTCTCAGCACTCTAGCTGCCAAGTCTTCCTCCACTTCAAATGTTGACACAGTCTTCTGAGATTTAGTTGTTTTAAAATACACACATCCTTTTCCCTGGAACTTTATTTCTGTCGTCTTCTTGAGACCACAGATTTCCAGAAATAATAGGACTTCATTTCATTATAAAATGCAAATTATTTGCTTAGAAATATTATCTTGAATAGCTTTTATCTGTGCCCATGTCTATGTATTTAAAGCCATCTCTTCTTTCCTTATGTTTGTGGACAGAGAATGAGCATGACCTTGAGTAGTTTGAAGGAAAAGGTCAATGCCGCCCGGTGTCCTTTGCCTCTCTTCACGTGTCTCCACGTCAAACCTGATGTGTCAGAGCTGATGTTTGCCGGTATGTTCCATTTATCCTAACATTCCTTGAAATGGAGATTTCAAATGCTTTTCTTTACAGACAAAGTCATAATCAAGTTCATTGCTAATTATAATACATTTTCTGTAACCTCAGACAGTTTGAAAATATTAAGTAAGGTGACTTTTTTTCCGGTTCAAAGCGGGTATCCCGCCAAACTTTATCTCATGCCCATTCATTTACATCAGAGAACTGAAAGGCAAAGTCATGCTGAAAGAACTTAGTTTCAGACTCGTCCCCTTTTTGCTGTCTGCAGACAGTACGATGCCTGGTGTTCTTAAGGCATGTTTATATTTGTGATTGAAAAGCAAAATGCCTTACCTCTAATAAGTAAAGTTCTGCTTGTGTCTTTTATAGCTTCAGTTCTTGGGTGCTCTGAAAGTACCTCATGTCTCTGGGGACTCCCAGCCGCGTTTGTGTACAATTCAGGGACGGTCGTCGTGGACTGGTTTTAGGGATACAATAACTCAGTAACTTTATTCACATCATGCTCTTTGAAAAAACAACTATGGATTAGCAGATGTGAATCCATAATCCTTTTGTAATTTATGCCTCTTTTTTCTTGACTAAATATGCTCACACAAGAATATTTAATAGTTTATTTTAAAAAGTGATTTGTTCACTAATATATAATTATTTATTAATGATGTGGATCAAAATATTTTTTGTGCTTATGACTTCCAGAAAGCACTACTTACAATGAGCGTTTTAATCCACATTTAGTGGATCATAAGGAGGTAAGTATTTTTAACTTTGTTTTACAGGAGTACAAGTAAAATCTTAGGAACAGGATGTGACTTGTATCATCAGCATGATCCCAGTCCACAGCAGAATTGAGAGATGACCTTGGAAAGCCTTTGTTCTTGTTTTGTTTTGTTCTGTTTTGTTCTGTTT
Organism: Mus caroli; assembly: GCF_978045245.1. Classification (NCBI taxonomy): domain Eukaryota; kingdom Metazoa; phylum Chordata; class Mammalia; order Rodentia; family Muridae; genus Mus; species Mus caroli. The sequence continues at coordinate 147,062,008 of NW_028227256.1, read as the reverse complement.
TGTTTTGTTTTCCCGAGACAGGGTTTCTCTGTGTAGCCCTGGCTGTCCTGGAGCTCACTTTGTAGACCAGGCTGGCCTCAAACTAGAAATCCGCCTGCCTCTGCCTCCCAAGTGCTGGGATTAAAGGCGTGTGCCACCACTCCCTGGCTGCCTTTGTTCTTTTAATAGCCTCGTATTGTCTAATTATTGACCTTGTTTGGAGGCAGACTTGTCAGGCTCTCAGAGTTACCCCTCTCTCTTGCTAAAGCACATTTTTCTTGTCTATAAGAACTTGTCATTTCTTTGGGAAATTTACAGTAAGTATCAAAGAGATCGAAAAAGACTACGCTTATCTTTTGGTATACAGCCATCAGCTTCTTGTCGCCTACATTCCTTCATCTCTTAATAATGTTTTGACAAATGCCTGTGATAAAATATAGGAAATATGTCAATCAACATCAAGCCCTAATTAAATTTCTGTCCCATTTTCACAAATTTGAGTGTTCTATAAAAGTTGAATAAGAAAAATCAGTCTCCAGGATCTTAAAGACAAATAGCATTTTGTATATAAAAGTGAGTTTAGCGACTGTGCTGTCAATGATGGGAGGGAGGCGTCTATTCAGAGTGAATATGCATATGTCCAACAGCATGAAGAATCACAGCTTTGACCAGGAAGTAGTTCGTCAGGGATGAAGCTTTATTATACAAGGGAATTAAGTGCTATAATGATACACAGCCCCCTCTGTAGCTATTCTTTTAGAGTTGACTTGAAATGTTGGGGATTGGCTTATACCTTAGCATTCACATTCTACGTGAAAGATTGGGACAGCTGGAGAGATCATCTTTTACCCTGTAAGCATTGAGGCAAGACCAGAAGAGCATGAGGATTTAATTTTTCAGCCTTGGCTTCTATGCTGAAATCTCTCTGGCAGGTCATTTAATCTCTCTCATGCTTACTTCCCTCACTGTTTTAAATATTACCATCCATTACCTTTACCATGTGTAAGAAATTATAATGACAACTCCTGGGTTTTGCACAAAACTGACAGTTGTAGAAACACATATTCTATTAATATTGTTACAATAACGGAATGGCCTTTTCACAGTGCCAACTATCTTCTCTGAGATTTTAGTTGACAGTCATTGGCAAGGAAAAAATTAACTATAGTAAGAATAAGTAGTTTCATGGAGGCAAATGGCCCAGTTTCCTCTTTATCTTGGGTCTGGATGCATCTGATCTAGAAATGCCGTTCTGAGATGCTATGTGCCATTAACCTTCATTGCTAAGCCTCTGTGATAGATAAGGAGGGTCAAGTTGTGTCTTCCATTAGCTAGTCAAGTTTTGTACTCAGATAAGATGTTCTGAGTTGCATATCATGACTGTTGAAATGGTTTGACTCAAATAATTAGCAAAGAAAGAAAGGAAGGAAGAAAGAAAGAAAGAAAGAGTGTAAACATGCCTTGTGTTTACTGCTTAAAATGCTTTTTCATACAGAACAGAACGGCTGAAATAACCAGTGAATTATTTTCTAGAATGCTGAAGAACCCTACCAGCTAAGAGAAGCTTTATCAACAACTGTGCTTCATAAATACCAGAGAATGTTTTTCTTCCTTCTTGGAATATCTTTAGACGATTTTTCCTTTGGAAGATTTTCAACAAATGAACATTAGTGTTTAAACCATTAAATCGTCTGACTCCTCCACTGTGTTCCACTGCTAAGATTTAAAACTACATTTAATATTTTCACAAGGGGTGAATAAATTACATACACTGAGTATGACTTATGGTTATGGACTCAGCATCATGATAAACTAATCAATTTTGAGACAAGATCTTGCTACACATCTCATGCTACCTGCCTTAAATTTCTCAGTTGTTGGGATTACAGAGATATGCCACCATGCCTTGTCTTATGCTAGCTTTTATGATTAAAAGCGTAATTTTGGAACTCATTGCCTTTTCTCTCAAAAATCTCACTGAGGACACAAAGTTAAAATCTGGACAAACTAACAATGTACATGTAACATATAATTGTTGGAGTATGTAGATATGACATAGGATGACATTGTATATCTTTAGTATAGTCATAAAAACACCTCACAGGGACAATTGAAGTATGATTCAAGTTAGATGTGGAGGCAAAAGGCATCTTTGAATAGGAATGGCATGGAAATATTTAGAAAAAAGCCAAAGGTCTATTCTAGGGAGTCACTAAAATTCTTGAGCTCTGCATTTTGGAGTCCAGGACTTCTTCACACACTGGTGTAGACTAAACGTCCATGAGAAAGACTTTAGTGCTGAGTTAGGAACAATTTGCTCCCCAGCTCTGTCTTTACTTAGTTTTATGACAATGGGAAAGCGTTATTGTTTTGGTGCTAGGCAATTAAATTAGTAGGCTAGTGTTTTTGCAAAAGATTTTTTTGTTTCTTTGTTTGGTTTTTGTTGAGGGCTTAGAAAGATGGCTCAGTTAAAAACACTTGATGTTCTTGGAGAAGACCTAGATTAGGTTCTCATGATAGATAACAACCATCCTCACTTCCAGTTTCAGAGGAGCCTGTGCCTTCTTCTGATATCCATGGGTACCAGTCATACATGTGGTACATATACATACATGTAGGCAGAATATTTATATACAAAAATAATAAGCCTTTAAAAATGTTTTCAAAGGTAACTGGAAAGGAAAGATGGTTGAAGAAGAGATGGTTCTTATTTCCAAATTCAAATTGAATCCCTGTGATGAGTTCCTGAGGGCAGGGAGATACTCTTTAAGAAAGAAACAAGTAGGAAGATGTTCAAGGCTAGTCTACTATGATGACAACTTTCACAGACTCAAACAGTTTTCAGCAATTAGTGAAGCAGTCAGTCAGTAGCACAGTTGCCTGGGCTGTGATAATGTAGTTTACCAAATAAGTAGGAGAGGAGGGAAGGTGATTTTTTTCAGACAAAGCCAGTGGGAGGTGATGATAGAACATCTGAGTGTAGTCCTGAGCAGGAAGTGGGAGTGAGCAGATGGGGGTACAGGAGTGAGGCCGAAATTGAAATGCATGAGTCAACAGCTAGAGAGCTGGAGGACTGGGGAAGAAGCCTTCAGCAAGGGGTGGAGGGGAGATTTGAGTTTTGCAAAAATGTCTGTCATCACAATGGATAAGCCAACAGAAGCAATAAAGGAGGGATCAATCAAAGGGAAAGAGGAAATTTTCACAAGGTCCCAAGACAGTGTTAGACATGGAAACACTGACACAGGAGTTTGCCAGGTACCCTCTGCCTCACTGCTAGTCCTGTCTCACCAATGCCACACTGCTCAGTTGAAAACAGGCCTCTGTCCTATGGAGCATCTGTAGGGGTCCCATTCAGCTTGGATTTGAATGAACCATTCTAGCTCATCGCAATTATGATTTTACAACTTGCTTTTTGAAAGAGGCTAGTGTTCTCCTCCCTTGAGTAAACAGTACAGGTGAAGTAGGATTTATTTTTTTCTTAAATGATAAAATTATTCTTGGGCATTCAAATGCTTGAAAGTTAAAAATCTTTCCCATAGTTGATATGGTTCACTATCCCCATTGAATCAAATAATCAAACAGCTGGTATTTGTTGAATAGGAGAGATCAGCATTTGACTGGGATAACTAATACAGGAAGAGTGCCCTTCCCCACAGTGAGTTCAAGTATTACCACAAAACAATCACAGAATGGCTTGTGATTTTTGTCGTCATTTGCATTTTGGTTGTTGAATGATATATTTGAGACAATATCACCTCACAAAAATAAACAGAGCAAAACTGGGGTGGGATAAGATTGGGAGTGGAGATGGAGTTACATGATGTTGCGTCTTTATAGAGAATTCCTAATAACGACATCAAACTCAGGGTTGAAAGAAGCCATGTAATTGCAGAAGGGAATAATGAGTAGTGGACCCTGTGGAAATGGCCTTGATTTCCAAGGAATAGCAAGAGAACTTGCATGGTGAGGGTGTGTGATAGCAGAGTTGGTGGGAGACTGCTCAAACTGGGCAGATGGCGAGTAGGGTGCCTTTCAATTCAGAGCATAAGAAGGCAGCCTTAGAAGGCTTTCAGTTGGTATCAGTGTTCTGTGATTTCTATTTTTCTATGTTTATTTTGATACTAGTAGGTGGGAAGCAGAATGGGGAATGCTGAGGGAAAGAAGAGGGTTGAGACATTTTAGGAAGTCACCATGGCGATCCAGGGAGAGGGCGGAGCACTCTGTGTAGTGTGCTGATGATTTCTGTGGTGATGATGCTATATCGAAACATGTCTGATGATCGACCATATAGCACTTGAGTTTTCAGATGTGAATTATTATGTCAAGGGAGGCAGTCATAAAAGATGTTAAAGTAAGATTGATGCTGTGAACAGTGGTTCTAAGAAGGGAAGCCAAAAGGAACAGTAAGTATGGAAAGCAAGAGTCAGATCCCAGACATTCTTTTTAGATTCACTAAAGTGAAGATCACTATTAGACACAGTGATGCCATGGGCAGACCACAAATATTGCAGTGGCTGCTATTAAGTGAGCTATTGAGATGTGTCATGGCTTTCCCGATGCTTCCTACATTTCTTAGTTCACTGGGACTTTAATCTTACAAACCATCTACTGACTTTATTCATGCTAAGATTAGGGCATTAAGACCGGTGGAGATAGTTGATTTAGTCAGATGAGCACAGTTAGCGAGCCCCAGCTTAGGGATGGATCCCAGACTGTCTGGCTCCACTGCTTCTGTTGTGCAGTGTACCTTCCTGTTCCTGGCTTGGTGTATTGCTAAGAAATCAGAATCATAATTTGGCATTATGGTTGGGACTTTAGAACAAATGACTAACAGAAAAAAAGTTGAATAAAGGTACTGAAAATTCTTCCCCATTTTGTTAGAGGTTTGATTTACTATAAAGAGTTTGATTTCTTTAGTCTCCTTAATGGATTTTATGTCTGAGTTAGACTTCTTCACTCAGTTTTACAGTCTTAAATTTAAGATGGACTATGCAAAAGAAGTCTGAATTTTTAAATAGAAAAAGATAGTCACTTGGTGCCGATTAGAAGAGAACTTTTTTTTTAATTTTTAATATTTTTTATTACATATTTTCCTCAATTACATTTCCAATGCTATCCCAAAAGTCCCCCATACCCTCCCCCCCCCCACTTCCCTACCCACGCATTCCCATTTTTCTGGCCCTGGCGACAAAGTTTGGAGCTGTGACGAAAGGATGGACCATCTAGAGAAGGGAACTTTTATATTGTCTTTTTCATCTGTTTTTCTTCCTCAATCACTACACAGTGTCATAGGGATTGGTTTGTTTGTTTTTTTTTTTAAACTAGCTTAAATAAGTGAAATTAATCATGGTTCTGTTAAAGCCACTATTAACTATGTGTGACTATATATGTCAGTATGTCATTTTTCTATTAATGAAGTGTCTTGTTTCTAAAATGCTTTTAGATTGGGTGGAATTTAGTCCATATGAGATTGGCATGGCAAAATATGGTACCTTCATGGCTCCTGACCTATTTGGAAGCAAGTTTTTTATGGGAACAGTTGTAAAAAAATATGAAGAAAACCCCTTGCATTTCTTGATGGGTGAGTGATCAAACCCTCTCTCTCCCTCTCTCCCTCTCTCTTTCTCAACTAATTTAAATATGAATGCATTTTAAGTTACTCTGTGTTTCTCTTTTATTTTAGGTGTCTGGGGCAGTGCCTTTTCTATACTGTTCAACAGAGTTTTGGGAGTTTCTGGCTCACAGAATAAAGGTTCTACAATGGAAGAGGAATTAGGTATTGTAAAAGTCTTGGGATGATGAAAAGCTACACTGATAATTAACTATACTGATAAATGACTCACATATATGTGGAGAACATTAAATCTTCATAAGGATTTTAATTCTGAATTCATCAGTAACTTGGTTGAAACAATTTAAGTGTTTCCTAAAAATCATGTCCAAATTATTGAAGCACTGTTAATGGCATTTCAGTTGTGAAATTTACAAAGATTACTCATTATTCCTAAGAGCTTTACATCTGGCATTCGTTTCTAGCTTATCAGATGATTCTAGTTCACACTACAAAAGCAAGAACAAAAAGTAGATAAATTAAGTCATGTCTTGTAAGCTAAAACTAATGATTTTCTTTAAATCAAACATCCTATAATAATTCAAAAATGAGTGTTCTAAATCTTTAAAAAATAGACAACCTCTATGAAGAACTAGTGGGTTATATTCATTATTAAAATAGAACTCTAGAAATATGTTTTTCTGGATGAATAAATTTGACTTAAAAAAAAAGTGGTGCATATCATCATGACTTGCCCAGAGGTTTGAGGTCTACACCCAGTAAGCACTATGTTTTGATGAACTGTGGAATTGAATGCTGAATTAGAGATTTTGGGACAAGGATGTGGTACCATGTATAGAGCACTCCATAGCCTGCAACATCCTGCATTTGATCCCCAGGAACATGAACCCCGGCATGGGGCACAAGTCAGAGAACTCCTCAGGACACATGAAATCCTGTCTCAGAAAGAAAACAAATAATAATGAATGAGTGAATTTGGAGCCAGTGTATCAGGGATTAGGGCTACCAGTCAATTACATCTTCCCCGCCCCCCTGTTCATGAAATATCTCTGGTCTGTTTGGAGAACACAGAATATAAAAAATGACATGTTAAAAATAATTAAGTCATTTTTTAAAATGTGTTTATGTAAAATATTTACTTGCTCTCCCCCCCTAATATGTGACCTTCAGCGATCATGGGCAATGGCTATTGACATAACGAAGCTTTATGCAGAAGAGAATCTAATTGTAACATGGCGTGGAGCACCACACCTGTCCTTCTGAGCAGTAGCACTGTTTCTCCTCCTGAGAGATTTCCTTTCAGTTGTTGATAATTATATATAGCATGCAAAGATTCATCAGTCTGTTCTTTAAGCGTTCCATTTGTTCATTTGGATCATTCCTAAGTAAGTATTGGGAAAGTGATTGTACCTTTTCATTAGGACCAACTATTTCTAGATACACATTAAATCAAGCAGAAAGGGCAGTTATAGCTTGTAGTACTTGGTCTATCCAAGCATCACTAAGGTAAGGGGCGGGCAAAGTGGGTACTACCTGGAGCCAGAGGTGATCTTTAATACAGAGTCACTATTTCTTCATGGTTAAAATATAATCAAAGTATATAAAGATGAAGAAGGTCTGCGAGGCAGCTTCACTGGTCAATAACTTATCTGGCATGTGCAGGGTCCTAGATTTGATCCCCAACATTATACCACCAACAACAGCAAATCGGGGTTCCCCACCAGAAGATCATAAGATGACACCTAATCTGAGCTTTATAGGAAGATCTAGATTAGCCTGAGCTAAAGTGTAGGGATGAGGTAACCCTGCTTGGTTTATTTTAGTGGCAACCCAGGTAGATGACCTGTTCAACTTTAGCTTTGTGGAAGTCACTGAATCTTTTCTGAATCACTCAAGTCTTTTCTGAACTACGTGAAGGTTTTTAAAAAGAGAAAGGAAAGCAGAGACAGAGCCCACGCGGGTGGCCTGCTTCCTGTGTTCCTTCTCTGCTGAATAATCCTGATAACTCCGGTTAATTATTATTTTTTTCCTCCTAAGGCAGGAAGAGAATAGGGCCGAAATTACACATCAGAAGGTGGGCGAGACAATGGCGGCAGGCCAAGGAAAAGGAAGATGTTTACAGTGCACAGTGCTGAGAAATCTCTGTGGAGAAGTCCCCTCGGGGCCAGCAGTCTGGCCACTGGCTGTTTTGTGTCAGACTGAGGGCAGTGGATATTGTGTTCTTGGGCTCCACTGGTCAGCAGGAGGCATGTTAGCTCAGATTATGTAAGGGTTTCCAGAAATGAAACCGAAGAGGTGACTGAGGGGTCTCGGGACTTCTGGGGACTGCTTCATCCTTTGACTAAGTGGGGTCTCTCTTTTTAAGGGGCACCCAGAGGGGACTTGTTTGCCTGTTTGTTTGTTTGTTTGTTTGTTTGTTTTTTACTCTATTACCTTAGTGAAGATTTTAAGGTGAACTGGAACCCTGATTAAATAACTTTAATGAAATAATTTACTTGCTCAAAGAGTTGTTTGATGTGAGAAATTTTACTACTAAAGTGAGCTATGTGAAGATACAAGAGATGAGTTCAGATAAATCCAGTCAAGCTCTAAAAACATCCTTATAAAGAAAACAGTGCGATTTTCTTAAATTAGCTTACCAAATGCAGCCAAAGTAGGACGTACCGAAGCCATAGAGACACACAGGAGAAAATGTTTAAGGAAAGAAAAGTGCAGATAGCAGCAGAGCAACCCAAAGTGTATGACAACTGGGCTGTGTCTTTCTTACTGCCTGCCTCTGCTGTGCAACAGAATTACTGCTGTCACAGTTATAATAGGAAAAGAAAAATCACATTTTGAGTATTTTATTTTGTTGAATTTTGTAGTTATAACTAATGCCAGTAAAAGTGAAATTTAACCTCTCAGGAATTTACTACCCTTTTCATTATGTAACTGTCCATGCATCTGCTATTTATGTGAGCTTAACAAATATAAAGAGAGTAATATGGGAAGCTGCATGCCACACCCCTTGGTTTTTTGAGCTTGCGTTTTCCCCAAGTGGTTCTGTGAGTAAAATTGCTAAATTTGGATCTAGTGTATTGTGATTGAATAAAGAAATATAGTTTTTTCTATTTGCTAGCAAAGAAAAAGAAAGTCACTACAAAGCATAGTGCACATGAACCAGCAGAAAGTCTGATTTTCCTACAAATATTAATCACAAGAATTGTTGTCAGGTTTCACAAATTAGATGCATTTCCCCTGGGAAAAGGAAGGTGAATTGTTAGACCAGCTTTTACCACTATGTCGATGTCAAGGCTATGTAGTGCTTCTTAGCTTTCATAGCTGGTCTTAGTATGCTTTGAAAAAAAAAAAAAAACACATACTGGAAACCGACAGATGGTTTTCAGTGTTGGCAAAAAAAAAAAAAAAAAAATCAGAAGTTAAATAAAGTGAGTATTTGTTCTCCATGTTCTGGAGACTGTTTAGTAGATCATTTGTAGATCTGGTTTTGTCCTTTATTCTCTTTCATAAACACTATTTAAAAAATATAATCAAGCAGTTATTAAAGTTACAATGAACTCATAAGAGCCCTGGCCTTAAAACTAGGAATTGATAAATTTACGCTAATTTTGTTTACTGGGATACTATTTCACTCAGTGATACATTTTTTAAAAAACTAGCGAATCTGATAAGTCTTCACTTACAACACTAAGGCTAAAGTTCCAGGTAGTCTCAGTAGTCCTCCTCCTGTAGTTTTGCTCAGATCACTTCTCTATAGTTAAAAAGGAATGCGACCACCACATAGCCCTGGTTGGCTTGGAACTGGCTTTGAACCCGGAGAGTTCTGCCTGCCTCCCACCTCCTGCGTGCTGGAATTAAAGACTTGCACCAATACTCCCTCATCTGCCCCGTAAATTTAGTTGTGAATCTGATCCCCAAGATGTCTCAATGATTTTGTCTTCTTCCCATAGAAAATATTACAGCAAAGCACATCGTGAGTAATGACAGCTCCGACAGTGATGACGAGGCCCAAGGACCCAAAGGTGAGAGAGTGAGAGCTTCTGGGAGAGTGTGAGCGGAGGAGGGAGAACATTGTCCATCCAACCCATCTCTATGTCTCTAAGCACTGATGACCTTCTAAGTCCTGAAGTGTCAGCATGGGGGCTATCCAGAGGCAGACAGGACTGTTGCATAGAACATGAGAGGCAACACAATCACACCTTTCCCTTGCTTTTAACGTCTCACATATATGTACATACTCCAACAGATGGGCCTGTCTGAGGTGGTGCCCGTACTGAATTCTGTCCAAAGCCCAATTAACGAGCTGGGACCTCTTAGTGTAGAAAGTGGGACTGGGGAATATGTTTAGTGTCTTTAACATTTGTGAAAATATTTATATTTAAATAGTCATTCAGCCATGTGAAAGGTCTGCCTGGGCTCCTTAGCTTTCTGCTATGGCTAATAAACCAACTCTAAGTAAGAACACAGTGGTAAAATATGTTAAAAGCATCAAGACTTGTTGCACATTTGACCTGTGGGTATCAGGGATTCATTTTGCATTGGGACACAGCAGCAAGATATCAGTTTGGTGTGGGTCAGAGTGGTCAGCAGGACATTTGGGATGAGGATGAAGGTGAGGAGGATGAGTGAGGATGAGAGAGATTGGTTGCAGCATCATGGTATTTGTTGTTAATGAACAAATGAGAAGATTGCATATGTGGACAACTTTCCAACAAAACAGTTGATAAAAATGCACCCAATAGTTCAAACATACACACACACACACACACACACACACACACACACACACACACACCCATCCCAGTTATCACTAAAAAGTAAGATTCTCTTCTCATAGCCAGGTTGCTCTTATGTCTTTATAAGACAAGTTTATGCAAGGCTCAGAGCAGTTACCTCACCACAGGATGTAGCTGCTCCTGACCATGGCATAGGGAAGAATGTGCTATGTCTTATAAACACACACACACACACACACACACACACACACACACACACACACACACACACACACACACGGGAGGGGGAGGGAGCAAGAGAGAGGGAGAGAGAGAGAAATAAAAAATAAAAAATAAAACAAAAAACTAAAAAGCAGCCTCCCTTCTGGCATCTAAGCCTTTAGCAGGGTGGTGCCAAACTAGGGTTCAGTGCTGGGTTACCGATTTGACTGTTAGCCCTGCTTAATAGCTGAAGCCCTGGAAAGACCCCAGCCCGCAAGAAACACACCTTAATTTGAAAGTCTTCATTTAAAAGTTCAAATTTTACATTTGGCTAGTTGATCAGACTTGCAATTTTAAATTTGTTTTTGATGAAGGAAACAAGCCAAGTACAAAGGGGCCCTATGCCCTATGTCTAGTATTTTGAGAATAGTTAGGAAAGGTCATGGAATGGACGTAGCTGATTGTTACTTACTGAGTAAATCACATGAGTGACCAGGACATTTAATCACAATTCAGCAGTAGCCAGTTTTTGAGGCTGAGAGGTTTAAGAACGTTGAATTTGCTGTTTTTGTTTTAGTTTTGTTTTAAGTTAGAGGTTGACACTGTGAATATTTTTTTTTTCATTAGTTCTTACTGTTCTTTTAAAACAAGCATTTTAGGTTCCATGAAAGATGGAACAGATAGGTCATTTTGGTAAATCTCCTGCCCCATTCTCTCCCAGACAATGCCCCCTCCCCGCCCACACTATACCTTGTTCCATCAGAGTGGTGCTCTCTGTTACATGGATGCCCGTCAGTGGACATGTCCTGGTCTCTCTGCGCTTGCTTGCAGGAGAGTTCCCTCTGGGGGTTATGCCCAATGTGGGTGATGCACTAGAGTGTCACATGGAGTCATTTTCCAGCTCTCAAAATCTTCTCTACCTAAGTAACCATTGGTCAGCTGGGGAAAACTAATTCCTTTGCTCCCTCCATACTGTTGTCTCTCCCGGAGTGGTATATAATTGGAAACATGCCATCTGAATCTTTTTCAGATCCATTCCTTTTTTCTCTATAATGAAGAGTTACTCTGATGTCTGCTTACGGCTTTATGTGTGTTTAGTATATATTTATTGGAAATTGTAGAAGTTGAATATAGATGCTCATCTTTCAAAGCACACGAGGTGGTGGTGGGTGGAGAGAGTTGGCTCAGCAGTTAAAAGCATTAGGTGCTCTACCAGAGGCCCCTGGACTCCTGTGGCAGCTTACAACCGGCTGTAACAACAGTTCCAAGGGATCTGACGCCCTCTTCTGGCCTTCTCAAGCAATACATGTAAATGTGCAGACAAAAACACCATAAAGTACAAATAAGGTTTTTTAGAAATTAAGAAAAATAACCCATGGGTCTGGAGAGATGGCTCAGTGGTTAAGGGCGCCGACTGCTCTTCCGAAGGTTGTGGGTTCAAATCCCAGCAACCACATGATGGCTCACAACCATCGGTAATGAGGTCTGATGCCCTCTTCTGGGATGTCAGAGGACAGCTACAGTGTACTTACATGTAATAAATAAATAGATCTTAAAAAAAAAAAGAAAAATAACCCATTAATACACAGAATTTTATGTGTGCGTGTATAGTTATGCACTTGGTTCCTAGATGCCAGAGCAGAAGTGTTCTGATCAGGTGTTCTTTGACACCGATAAGATTATGCTGCAGTTTGCCAGCTGTAAGGCTTTCTATTCCCAGCTGGAATCTAAGGCCAGCCACTTCCCTGAGAACTTTACCCTGAGATCCAAATCACAGTAACTCTCATTATAATTCTGTGCGATTGACTTCCTAATGAGGAAAGGAAGGCTGGAAAGTGGTTCCTTCAAACTCACTAACGGTGGAGAGGATTAGAGCACAGAATGAGCCCTCCCCTAGAGTTGATCTGGGCATAGTTTGCGAGGAGGAAATCATTTGTCATTGCTTCTCTGGACCACTGGTGAATTTTAAAACACTTTATATCATTTGTTTAAATTACAGAATTTTAAATCCCCAGGCTTTATAAGCAGGTCATAAGATCGATGCGTGAGAGTGTTTATTTATCAGCAGTCAGATGGTGGGTCTGCTGTCCTGCCTAGCTTTGTGTAATCCTCGGATGTTTATTAAGCAGGATATGGACTCTTAGGAAAAATTAGAAAACATAGGTGGTATGAAGTAATATGGACTCTCAGTGTGTGTCTGTGGTGTGTGTGTGTGTGTGTGTGTGTGTGTGTGTGTGTGTGTGTGTTGGATGAAAGAGAGCTAGGGAGAGGGAGAAGGAAGAAAAATTTTTATGTGAAAAATTTAAATTAATCCAGAGGTTTCAGTGAAGATTATAGACTGACCTTGTGTGTAGGTAAAAGGTAACTATGAGGACTTGAAAACAAACAACGACTGGGCGTCTATATTATTTTATTGCACAAAAGCCCTAGAACTTTAGTTTTAATTTTGATGATTAACAAAGCTAATAATAGCCAAAACCTGTACATTTGGCATGTGTGTAAATATTTGGCGTGTGACATATTCCTCCCCTTCAGGCACTGAGAATGAAGAAGCTGAAAAAGAATACCAAAGCGACAACCAAGCAAGTTGGGTCCATCGGATGCTAATGGCCTTGGTGAGTGACTCAGCTTTATTCAATACCCGAGAAGGACGCGCGGGAAAGGTGCATAACTTCATGCTGGGCTTGAATCTCAACACATCCTATCCACTGTCTCCCCTGAGAGACCTCAGCTCTCAGGATTCCTTCGACGACGAGCTCGACGCAGCGGTAGCAGGTATGTAAGCAGTGTAAGCTACTTCAGGATATCTTTATTTTGAATTGGGGAGAAGCATTGTAATTATGGCCAATATTTACCTAGACTCAATTTTAAGAACATTGACTTGTGAGAGACATTACTACTACTGCTACTCCTACTACCACCACTACTACTGCTGCTACTTTGAAGAAAAATACATTGGTTAGGAAATGGCCTAGCCATGCTAGTATAGAAAATATTCCTTGAAATACTTTCTTGATTGATCAGGGTTCCCCTAGAGACAACAGGAAACCTCTACCGTAATACTTATAGAATAGTGTAAAATAGGGAAATAGGTGCTTCCAGAGTTATTCCAAGGATTAGAGAAGCAAGTCCGAGGCTTCCAGGAGTGACTCCAAAAACACCAGACTCATTCCCCAAACGCCTCCACAGTCGTGCCTGGCAACGGAAAGAGAAGAAGCAGCAGCACAGCTATGTCTCATTTCCTCCTTTCTATCCCGTGGGCGGGTCTCTTTGGAAAAGGCCAGGTCTCTACAGATGGGATCTTTGAGGATGCGATGGAAGTTCTCTAGGCCTGGCGCCCCCTTGTGGTAACAGGGAACGTGCAGCACAGGGGTTGGAGTGGAGCCTTCTGCAGTGTCCATCTGGACAGGGAAAATTCCTCTCCAATTTTCAGGCAAGATTAGGAAACTTTGTGAAGTTGCTTGGTTAAGAATCTAGTCACTTTCACACTTGTCCCTAAGTGAAGTTCCCAAGTGTAGTAACCTTTTATTCTTCAGTTCCCTGTGACTTAAGATTAAATGTTACGTTAGCCTTGCTGGTAAGTACTATGGGATACATCTTTTACGTGGTGGCCTGAAATTTTCCTTTCAGTTACACCATCATCTTTTCTTAGTCGTCTAAATATCATTTCTTAATCATCTCTGTCTTAAGGTCATTACTATGATGCGGTAAAACTTTAGATCAGATATTTAAAACAACAACAAAACTCCCTGAAGCTTTCCCAGCGCCTTTGGAAATTATGATAGGCTTCAGAATTTGTTGTTGGTTTCTGTTTGTTTGACTTTAAGGGGAACAAATATTGCATTCTGTGTTGTGTGCACGGCCTTAAATTCTTGGATATGAGTTACCATTTTTTCTTTATTTCTTTATTTCTTTTTTCAAGATAGGGTTTCTTTGTTTAGCCCTCACTGTCCTGGAACTCACTGTGTAGACAAGGCTGGCCTTGAACTCAGAAATCTGCCTGCCTCTGCTTCCCAAGTGCTGGGATTAAAGGCCTGCGCCACCACTGCCCGGCATGAGTTACTTTTAATTATACATTTATTATCCCTAAATCTATGCATATTATCTGTAATAAAAGTCTAATTGTGATAAAGTAAGTTTACCCGAACTAAAAATGGATTAAAACATAGAGCTGGAAGTATTATTTTTCTTTTTTTGTGACTATACTGTTTGTCTTGACTGTCCTGTGGCAAATGCTTCTTTTGAAACTTGTGCTTTACGGTGACTGCTGACAGAATGAAGCAAATTATACTCATAGCTGGTAGATCTATAAAGGACCTTCAGCTACTTAACTTTCTAGACAAAGGATATCAGAGAAACCAGTTCTGTTGTCTTTGTTCCAAATGGCTCAGCAAATCTTGGCTTGGGCCACAGGTCTCAGGGTCTGGCTTCTAAGTCTTCCCTCCATCACACACCACCCATCCCTGTGGCTTCATTAGTCATTGTTTTGCTGATGTAAGAATGGAAGTTTTCTTGGTGTATACTTTGCTTCATCTCTTTTTCAGTATCATTTTGCCAAAACAGTTCATCTGAGGTTTGCACTGCATACATCCTAGCAAATGTGCCCCACATTTCAAGAACTTCCTAGTAGTTTTATAGTGTCGGATATGCTTTTATTTGTCAGTGTTAGGACCATAAGAGAAAGCACAGAATTCCAAATTAATTTTTGTTAATATTAAAGAATACATTTATGTGTATATAAACAACACAAAAACATTTGGGACATATTGAGAGTAAGCAATCATTTGTTGCTTAAGTGAGATGAGAATTGAAAGGGGCCACCCTGTATTTTGACTAGCCAAATTTGGTGACGGTAGGAATTATACCTCTTTATTGTTAGTCTTAACAGTTGTTCAAAACCCTCACCTGGCTTCTTTCTTTCATTCCTTTCTGCATTCGTCCAGAGTTTAGATGCACTTGCAACATGCTTGGACCTCAAGATTCACTGGGCAGCATGTTCTGTGTAACCACTGCTGTTGTGAAGATTAAACACACTTTAAGGCCTTTCTTCCAAGAGCTCGCTCATGGAAGGATTTCTCTGCTTTGGCTATAATAACACTAATAGGAAAGAGCAAATGAGCCATTCTGAGGGAGCTCTAGGTCAGTGAGGGCATAGCTATACACAAGTGTGGCCAGGCTGGGGATTCCCCTTGCTGTGAGGTTTGGAGAATAATTGCTGTGTATATATACCTTGTCTCATACCTTTTCCCTGAAAAAAAAAAAAAACAACCAGTTATTAGCAATTTAAAGAAGTAAAAACAACATAAGGAATGAATCATTCTAAAGTATATAGCATATGCACTAAATATTTGTTCTTGAGATTTGTTTTAGAGTATTACATTTTTGTTATCTAATTATGTGTCAGTATATGTGCACAAGGAGGCAAGAGAGGTGTTGGCTCTTTGAGGCCAGACTTCCAGTTGTGCACTGCCTGATGTAGGTGCTAGGAATTAAACTTGGGTCCTTTGCGGGGACAATTTGTGTCCTTAAACACTGAGCAACTCCTCCGGCTTCAGTGTTTGAGAGGCTCTTGACATGTTCTAATGGAAAGTTGGTTTCTGTACTTGGAAAAAGGTTTATTCTTACATCTCAGTAAATACTTCATTTAAATTATTTTTAATGTGTTTCATGTTTACTTGATTGAAATACATATGTAAAAGTTCTAATTAGTTCAATAATAAATTCCTCCAAATGTATTATTTAGATACCACCATTGCTCGACATAATTGTGTATTAGGCTGAATTCACTGAGCTTGTTAGTGTACATACAGATGAGGGTTTTCCAGAAATAAACCTTATCTTCTTCCAGTCCTGTAGGAGTTTTAGAAAAATCCCATGTTTACTGTGAAGGCTAAAAGGTTTATCACAAACTGTGATCCCTGTGGTTCAAAGGGGTTTAGTAAATTCCTGTTTATAGCTCAGTGCATAAAGTCACTTACTGTCTTGTCTGACACCCTAAGTGAAACCCCCAAGACTCATAGGAAAGATCCAACTCCCTCATGTTGCCCTTAGCCTCTATACATGGGCAGTAGCATGTGCGTGACCTCCCGTCCCACACAGAAAGAAATAAATAACAGTAATAAAAAGTAAAACAAAACCCCAAATACCCCTTCTATATTGTACAACTGAAATGCACCTTTAAGATAATGAGGAGATATTCCCCTGTTTAATTGTCCACATTCTTTATGGGACCTAAGGAAAAGTAAAGGCTTTACATTTTAGATTTTGTCCAAAGTACACATTAATATTGGAAGAGGCTTATATCTTATTCTATGGCAACTCTGCTCATACATATTAAACTTTGAGTGCCTTAAAACAGTTTCTTAGTCTAAAATGAGTAAAAAGGTGCAGTTATCTCATAACTATGACTTCAGCTTTCAGACATTTTGAAACAAGATGAATTATAAAATAATAAAAAATCGCCATATTAGTTGAGTGTAAAATAGTTAATTGTCTGTAGAAATAAATTTTGGAGGAGTTATTCATCAGTCATGTGACTTCTTTCCTGTTTACTTTGTGTTTATAGTGTTTACTGTGACACACATTATCTTGACTAAGATGTGGATATGAGATAATTCAGGCCAGAGTTCAAGACACAGATATCCAAATATTTATCTGTTGTAAATTGAATCTATGTGATGGATTCATCAGATACAACTTAACTCTTTAAGGCAGAATTCTCAACTGGTGGGTCACTACGCCTTTGGGGTTGAACCTTTCATGAGAGGCATATATCAGATATCCTGCATAACAGATATTTACATTAAAATTCATAATAGTAGTAAAATTATAGTTATGAAGTAGCAACAAAATTATTTTGTGATTGAGAGCCAGAACTGTATTAAAGGGTCGAGACATTAGGAAGGTCATGACCCACGGCTATAAGGAACCATTACTGACTTATAGCAGTGTTGTTTCTGTGTATGTCAGAGAACCAGATTAACTCACTCACAGGCTTGGGGAGTTTGTGTGCTTTCAATCACAGGAGCATGTTTGCCCATTGTAGCCTAAAACACATTTTCCACATATTAGTACTTGTCGTCACATGATAAATTGGTCCTAAGAGTACAAATATACTTTCAAAACCCGATCTCCTCCCAACCCCCATCCCTTCCTCATAAAATACTGGGAGAGTCTACTGAGTTTAGGTCCTACTTTGAGGGCTCTAATACTTTCAAAGCCAACTGACACTTAAAACCCAACCAGGCCTTTTAATAGTTGGATATCTTCACCAATTAGTTGGCATAATTCCTAGTTTGTTATAAAGTAACAATGAATGGTAGCTTACTGTGGGGATTAAGAGGCTCTTCACACAAACCATTGTTATTCCCAGGGATGGCAAGGAGAATAGTAATATGCCATCTATATGGCTATTCCTGTAAGATATTCAATTCTGACTTGCTGAAATCTGTTTGATGATGAAAGTCTTATTTTGTATGCAGCACTGCAGTTAATGATTCCCAAACGTATGCTGATGGCAACACAACAAAGGTGGCTCAGTGTCAGTTTATCTTGGAGGCAGGACAGTGGCACTCAGTTGCATGCTGTTTAGGAACCCACCTAGAACATGCTCAGCTCCTCAGAGACAATCTTGGGCTTAAGAAAGGGAGACAGCTGGTTTTCTGACCTGTTTTTGATGACTCTCTTAACTAAAACCAAAAAGAGAAAACACTGGGTTTGCAAAGCCAAGCTACTTATGAATTCTTGTGTTTTATTATACTAGGAAACCTCTCTGCAGTAAACAAACATTTAACGCTGTGTTTACCCATGCTCAGGTGCTACTGATGTGTTGCCATGGAGCTTGAAGGCATTCGTGGGTCATCTCTGTGCTCTCCAGTGGCTGCCTTTTGAACTATCTACTACAAATGACTTCAGTGTTCTTGACTGTATGCTGCTCTCTCCTTAGCCTTTGTACTTCTATGTTGTCAGGTCTTTGAGGCAAGGGTTCTGAAATTATTAAATAGACAATTCCAGAAATATTGGTTCTGTGGTTCTATTCCAGATCAAGGATGTCATCTCAGAACGGTCTCCTGTGGTCATGGAATAGGTGGATGCTCACTCCTCCCTCACCACGGTGTCTTCTGATACTTTTGCCATGGCATTCCTCACTGCCATGTCCTGTCAGTGCATTTACTTACAGTAGTGACAGTAGCCTCACAGCATCTATCAGTGTGTACTCGGCTTGTTCAGTCCCCAGACTTGTGCCTGAATGTGGACACACAACTAGTGCTTATGGAGTGTGCTGTTTAGACTTTTATCTTGGATCCTTATCTCATAGTATAATGTCCACTCAGTCCAGATGGAGGCAGATGGATCTGTTCCGACTCTGCCTCTTCCCAGATGTTTCATTTTAAAGATGGCTTTTATTTTGTTTCATCCTCCACTTCTAAATGTCCTCTCCTTTGCCTCTCTGACAAATAATTAAACAAGATGATGTCTGAAGAAATGCTTTCAAGTCAGTTAAGACACTGTAATAGCATATAATACTATCAAAGGCATCATGGCTAGTGTCAATACTGGAGGCTGAGCTAAGTTCTTCCCTTAGCATCTTATTTCATCATTGCTTTCATTTTGATACTACAGATGAAGAAACTAAGACTTAATGCTATTCATTTAACTACATTTGTTAGTGTTCAACCTATACCCGAGTCTAACAAAGCTGGGGAACCTATCCACATGATGCTCTGCCTCTCAAGTATAAGATAAACATTTGTATATCTGAACTAATGTCAAATGACCACTTCATTCATTCTTCCCGTGCCTTTCCTTTTTAAAGATCCAGATGAATTTGAACGAATATATGAACCACTGGATGTCAAAAGCAAGAAGATTCATGTGGTAGATAGTGGGCTCACATTTAACCTGCCGTATCCCTTGATTCTGCGACCTCAGAGAGGTGTGGATCTTATCATCTCCTTTGACTTTTCTGCAAGGCCAAGTGACACCAGTCCCCCTTTCAAGGTAAGGAGGACAATGCTCAGGGTGCACCCCACAGTGGGCTGGGTGCCTGTTACGGTTTGTATATGCTTGACACAGGTTGTGGCACTATTAGGAGGTATGGCCCTACTGGAATAGGTGTGTATTTGTGGGCATGGGCTTAAGACCCTCATCCCAGCTACCAGGAAGTGAGTATTCTGCTAACAGTCTTCAGATGAAGATGTAGAGCTCTCAGCTTTGCCTGCACTGTGCCTGCCTGGATGCTGTCCTGTTCTGCTCCCACCTTGATGATAATGGACTGAGCCTCTTAACCTGTAAACCAGGCCTAATTAAATGTTGTCCTTTATAAGACTTGGTCATGGTATCTGTTCACAGCAGTGAAATCCTGACTAAGACTGTGCCCTTATATAAGTTAAGAATCAAGGCAATACCTATATGCCAATCTGATCTGAAAAACCACTCAATTAGTAGTTCCTTCTTAGGTGACTCTAGACTGTATGAAATTGTCCGTTCAGTCTAATTGTGGCAAAAGTTCCTAGGATGAAAAGTGGATAATACTTTAAAAATGTTAATATTCAAAATATATTAATATTCAGTCTCTTTGAGGCTGTTAGTGGTATTCAACAAGAGAACAGGAATTGGTAAGATAATGGTAAGTTCTATGCCTTGTAAAACATCAGGACATGAATGTGTTGATGCTTCCTGGAGTCAGGGAACAGGGAAGTGAGTGAGTGAATGGTATATAAACTGGCCAGACATGACTGCCAGCACATTGGAAAGACTGGGCTGCTCTGATTGTGACCAACAGATAGTAAGCCCATGAGGAGGACTCCAGGGAAAAATTTAACACTGGAAGGTAGGAAATGGAGACTTGGTGGAAGATTTCCAGCAGACAAATAAAATCATGAAATTGGAATCTTAGGATGATTAACCTGAGTTGGCAGATGAAAGGCGAAAAGGTTAAAGTTATGACTTACTGTAAGCCCAGTCTAGGATAATAAAATATTGTACTATGCAAACCACAGGCAGAAACTGATGACCCATGAGGGACAAAGAGGTGGTAGTCTCCAGTGATGACTCCAAAGAGGTGGTTCTGATGGTGGAAGGCACAGGAGTATTCATTTAACCAACAGAGTGAAAAATATCAAAGCCATCACTTTATGAGTCAGAGCTTTACTACTGAATGAGATGGTACTACCACGGACTTCTAGGGTACCACTTAGTAACACAAATAAGAGAAATATTTTAAAGGGTTTAAAAATGTTTCATTCTTATGATTAAGTAGAACATATACTTAGTAAATATATGAAAAAACAGAATATACATATGTATATATCAAACATTTCTATATAAAAATGCTGATGTTTTGATGATTTGTTCCTATTCTAGTCTGTCTTTGAAGGCATGTGTGTATGTGTGTGGATGTCTGTGTGCAAGCATGTGTATTATATGTATGTGGTATACTCGTTTGAGTTTGCAACACCCACTACTTTAGGCATACATTAAGGCCAGAGCAGTATGTTAAGTATCTCTCTGTACCTTGTTCCTTTGAGAAAGAACCTCACCATCTTTGCTAGGCTGGGTAGAGAGCTAGCTGTCATGGCCTGCCTGTCTCCCTTCCCTGGCTTTTGATTGAAGGCAGTAACAGTCAAATAGTATTATAAGGACTGCTGCTTTCTTTAGAGCAGATAGGACACACTGTTAAGAAAATATCTGGTGTAAAGAGTCTCATAATTCCAAACATTATTCCTATTAGTTTCTCTAAGAAGAGCAGCCCCGTGTTTCATTTTTCTTGAGTTTCACTTTTATTACTCATTTAATAATGTAGGTATAGACTGTTACTGTTTGACTTTCCATTTAATGCCTACCTGTCAGTAGCCCCCATGATGCTTGTCTTAGTGGCCAGATCATTCATGAATAAACAGACTGAGTTTAGGGGGAAGGCTGCTTTGGTTTTTATTGAGGAACAAGTCAGCTGGGGGTACAGCAGAACTCAGGTTTACTACTGGTATATTTTCCTGTATTTTATGAAGAAATATTTCAAGCCATGTTGTTAAAACTCGTTCTAGGTTATATCACATATCATGTATTGCACATGGGTCTGGGTAACTCTTTCAATGTTCCTTTGAAGGATTCACATGCAGAGGCCAGCCACAACATTGGATCTACTTTGTCCAATAGAAGGAAAAGGAAGGAGGCAATGAGGGGGGCAAAGGACAGAAGTATCAAGGAAGCTTGGCTGGCTATGCATACATGTGTTAGGAATAATGTGTGTTAGCTCAATTCATCTCCATATAGGTCATTTGGGGGACCCACAAATAGAACAAACTAATCTGTGTTTGTCTACATTAGCCTCATTTATTTGTTGGTCATGGTCCTTGGTATAGAACTACCATGCATGTAATTTACTTCTTCACTTGGGTCTCATCATAGTCTACAAGAACTGACTCTGGGCTCACTATCCTACCAGGCCTAGTGAGGGGAACTACCCACTCAAGCCAGTCCAAGAGACAGAACTACAGACAGCAAGGCATCTTGGATGATGGAGTGGCTTGCAGAGACACATTAGCCTGGGTTAACTTTGCAAATGGCAACCCATCATGCCTGTGGAGGACTCTGACTGTTGTACCTGTAGGTTTACCTCTCCAGTTACTTTCTTAGAGTGGCTATTTAAAAAATGACATCATACATAGGGCTTAAAATTACAAAGAAGTGTAGTGTTGCAGTTCTGGGGAGCCAGTAGTTGATGAGGGTATGAGCACGGCTGTGTTCACTATTAGGATTCATGGTAGAACTGTTTGATTTTGTGGGTTCTGGTAGCTCTGCACATGCTTTGCAACGTGGTTTGGGGACCTTGGTCACTACCTCAGTTTTTACTTGATATTTTTATTTATCTATTATTAGCAAAACTGTCATGGTACTTAACCCCTACCCCACAATCAAGGCTGATCACAGCTCAAGAGACTTAATTATATTGTGAAGAGCCTTCTTCTGGCCAGTAGGATGACTCAGGGATGTTATCCTTTGACTTACACACACACACACACACACACACACACACACACACACACAGAGAGAGAGAGAGAGAGAGAGAGAGAGAGAGAGAGAGAGCACAGCACTCATACATATACACACAGACACATACATTCACATACACAAATACACAGGCATACACACACAGAGTAATGATATTATGATAATATGTTTTTGAAGAACCCTTTTCTTTAATAAGGCCACATTCACAGGTGGGTGACTAGGTTATAGGATAATCCTGTTAGGGCCTCCTTTAAGTCACTGGAGGTTAGAGCATTGTGGTGAGCACATATACCCAATATTAATTTTCCCAGAGATGTTTTTGCAAGCATATACCCAGATTTTAGTGGAGCACTAACTGCCCCAAGTGTTATGCAAGCTTTGTGTCCCCGTACTCAACTGCATTATGAGGCTCATAAAGTCTAACAAAAGCAAGTCCCTTATTAGAAGAGATGGTAACTATAACAACCAATAGTAAATTCTAAGTGGTGGTTCTGTCTGTCCGTCCTACCTTAGTTCCTTTAGTATTTTTAATGATTATATTGTTTTAAACATTAATTATTTATATGCTGTTAGGTCATCTATCTCCACAATCTTAAAAATAGGCTTTAAATAATGAGGAAATTATAGAGTAGTAAAAAAATATGTATACTATGTTTGCATACAGATGAAAATATCATTTTCTGTTGTGAAAAACCTATTTATTATTATGTATATGTCTTTGTATAGAGAAATATATTGTAGGTCCAAATTAATTAATTGGTAATTCTTGTGAAAGGGCTGTTAGATCATTCCCTAAGGGGTCACAACCCACAGGTTGAGAACTACTGTGTTAAATTATTTTAAGATTTTTGTTTGTTTTTCAATTATAATTTGGTACTCAAACAGGAGTATGGGCATTTTTGAAAGTATCCCTTTGAAAGCGGATCCCTAATTCTTTATTTGATAAGAAGCTGTGTTTGCAGTTAGTACTATGTAAGCTTAAGATGTTGACAACAGTGAAGCATCTTGGGGTATCAAGCAGCCACTGACTCTCTGATGTTGTGATTTGAGAATCAAGCCTTTTGGCTCACTAAAACGTTGTTTTTGTTTTAACTCTTTCAAATTGGGGGGTTTACTCACAGTCTGTGTCATTGTTTCTCAGTCTTACTGGAGAGAAAGGAGACGTCAGGAAGGAGACGTTTTCCATCCTGTAATCACTGCCCTTGCAGTCACCGGTGTTTAATCTTTTCCACATTGGGATTGGAGCAGAAAAGGGAAAGTTTCCATCACTTCCTGATCCCAGCATAACTCTGTCCAGCTAAAAATAGCCAGACCTTTACCTCAACTCATTCCCTTTCCTTCTTTCTCCACATAGCCACATATCATTTGGTCATCCCCTGACTCATGTTAGTAAACACTAGAAAGCTGCTTTGCCTGGCCCTCACGCAAGTTCCTTACTGTACGAGCCTTGGTCTGACTGTGGTGTTGAATAATCAGGAATGAATAACTGCGGATAGGATTAGACATGAAATAGCAAGAGGAGTTTGGCAGAACGGGGCAATGGGGGAGGAAAGAGGAATAAGAAAAGTCTTCAAGAACCTCAACCAAGAAGTTTTACATCTGTTAATTTCTTCTTAGCAAAGCAGAATCATATTCAGCAAAAACATTTTATAAAAGCAACTGCTCTCATATGCATTGAATCCCCTTTTTCTTAGATTTTATTTCTTTGTACATTTTGGGAGAATCGATCAACTTAAAGTTCATGCCTTTTTAAAAAAAAATTTCAGATTCCTTGAATATTTAGGATTTTTATTGCTTATTTTATATAATTTTCAATCTCTTTTGAGGCTGAGAGGAGAGACCAAGAGGGCTTGAACACTATAGAAAGAACTAACTACTGGCAACTTAGGAATGATGAGTAGAGAGTAGTCTTCCCCTGGGAAGGGCACACTAATTGCTTACGCAATTCCAAATGCTTAGCAGTAAATATGTGCAAAAACGTACCATTATATAGACTGATCAGTTCTCTTTAGGGATATACCCATATACGTATATAAACACATATGCATGTAAAATTCAGTACTAAAAACGGTATAATTTCTGAATTCGGATGTACCAGATTGAAATACTTGCTGTCCACTCAAGTTTTTCAAGTCTCATCTCTAATCCTCACAGCTACGCTGTGAAGATGCGAGTGGTGATCAGTTTCATTTCGCAGAGGCAGGAAGCAAATCGCTGAGAAATGGAAAACAGTGACGCATAGGAGAGATGTGCTCAGGAGCTGGTTATGTCAGGGACAGCAGCGACACTTTAGTCCCCATGCTATCCTGTGGCTCACAATCCCCACAGTGACTTTAGGCCCCCTCACATGTTTGGTGCCTGGTAGCTGTCGTGTCTAGGCAGCGGGTCTTGGATCATCTAGTTAGCATGTATCTGTCTCAGCTGGGCCTGTCTTCTGCCTTTCCTATTTTCCCAAAATGTGGAACTATTTTCAGTTGTCTTTCTCACGGACGTAAATACATCAAAGCTTCAAATGCAGGTCTTCTCTTAAGCATAGGACATAGTGAGAGGCTCAACAGTATTTGTTGTATAAATGAGCAAATACACTGAGGACATAGTGTAGTCGTATGGCCCTGTCTTCTGGAAATGTGTAACTTTTTAATAGCACCTCTGATAGTTTTGAATATGAAAGGTTGTCCCCCACCCAACAGGGTCTAGATGCTGTACTGCTGAGAGCCATTCAACTACACTCACTGTTTTGCCCTCAGCCAGTGATGGTTAGTATTGAGCAAATCAATATGACAATAATAGCTTAAAAAACCACCATCTCTAAACATCTTTTAGTATGGTTCCTGATTTTCCTCCTTTCTCTTTCTTCTGTTTTCTTCTTTTTATCCTTATTGATTGGATATTTGCATAGCCTTTTCTGTGTGAGAGATGGTGATCTAAGTAATTCCTTTTATTCAGATTATAATCTGTGTTTTATAGCTAAGAATAGTAAGTTCAGAAACATACCCCAGGCCATGGAACTGACATTTGGACTCAGGCACCAGGCCCAATCTGTGGTTTTACACCGTGGCACTTTATAACCATGTATTTATTCTGGCTGCAGAAACTACATAGAAAAAGAAATGAGGCCTATTTTTTCCTGACAACGTTCCACATTGATTCCCCAGGTTAAATTTAGTTCTAAATTTTATTTATTTATACTTTGTATGGTGTGTGTGTGTGTGTGTGTGTGTGTGGTGTAAGTACACATTCATGTTGAGTGCATGCATATGAATGGTGGTGTACATACACATGCCTGCACCTGGGTGGGGAGGCCAGAGGCAGCTATGGAGGACATTGGTGTTTTCCTGAGTTCCTCCCCCCCCCTTCTTTGATGTAGGCTTTCTCATTGAACTCAGAACTCACTGACTTTATGCACTGAGGTCTGAAGTTGCTTTGCATTTCCCTTTCATAAGCAGAAGCCACAAAAATGCTAATTTAGAGGCATACAAATATTTTATATATATATATATATATACATAAAACTAAGTCATTTCTAAAATATGTATAATTTTATTACAAATTTAAAAATAAAACAAAAGGAAACATTGTTTTAAAAAATTTACTAGTAATACAAAAATCCAATGAAATAGGAACGTCCGACAACCCAAAGCTCTAATACTAACTGTGTGTAGTAGCTACTGAAAAAAACAACCAGCATTTTTAAAAAGTATTTTCTCTACAAGCAATCTTACCAGCTATACAAGAACGTATACCATGTTAATGGTGAACAACACTTGAATTTCACATTCTTAGTAAAATAATTTAATTGATATGCTTTTTTTTTTAATGCTTTGATGGAGATGACAGGTATAAAATCCAGTGACAGGGCATCTTAGTATTTCCATTGCCGTGATGAAACTCTGTGACCAAAAGCAACTTTGAAAGCACAGGGTTTAGTTCCTTTTATAGCGTGTAATCCGTCGTCCAGGGAGTCAGATCAGCATCTGGAGGCAGGAACCTAGAGGCAGGAACGGAGGCTGAGTCTGAGGCAGTGGAGGAGTACTGCTCACTGGCTTGCTCAGCTTGCCTTCTTACATACTCCACAACTATGTGAATATGAGTGGCAACACCCACAGTGAGCTAGACCTTCCTTCATCAATCACAGATTAAGAAAAATGCCCTGGCTCTGGAAAGAAATATTGTGTTGAAGAAGCAGAAGCAGGAGAAGCAGAAGAGGAAGAGAAAGAAGAAAAGAAAGAAAGAAAGAAAGAAAGAAAGAAAGAAAGAAAGAAAGAAAGAAAGAAAGAGAGAGAGAGAGAGAGAGAGAGAGAGAGAAAGAGAGAGAAAGAGAGAAAGAAGGAAGGAAAGAAGGAAAGAAAAAGAAGGAAGGAAGGAAAGAAGGAAAAGAAAGAAGAAAAGCTTCCCACAAGCTTGTGTACAAGCCAGTGTTACTGGAGGCATCTTGCCAATTGCGGTTCCCTTTTCTCAGATAAAGCTAGCTGTGTCAATTTGACAAAACAACAACACACCAACTGAGACCCAGAGTTTTTCCATTCTTCACTGTAAAAGTCATCAACCTCCCAAGGCTTAAAACCCATTCACATAGTTGTAAATATTTTGAACCATTTATCTTTTTCTTTAGTAAGTTCTTATTCAAATCAGTTCATTAATACATTTGTCAGATGTCTGCTGTTTAGCCAGTCCATATTGAGAACTGATGTAACGGCACTGAGGTTGTTTAAAGAGTCATTTTTACAGATATTGGCAATTTGCACAGCCCTTGAACACAGTGATTTTTTTTTTCTTTTTTGTCTTAGCAACTGCTGGCAGATAATGGATGTAGAATAGTGGACAGACCAGATGAATGAATGAAGACTGGACATTTCTAAATGCATCTTTCTCTTCCCTGCAGGAACTTCTGCTTGCAGAGAAGTGGGCGAAAATGAACAAGCTTCCCTTTCCAAAGATTGATCCTTACGTGTTTGATCGGGAAGGATTAAAGGAATGTTACGTTTTCAAACCTAAGAATCCTGACGTGGAGAAGGATTGCCCAACCATTATCCACTTTGTTCTGGCCAACATCAACTTCAGGAAGTACAAGGCCCCAGGTATGTTTCTGTAAAATTGAAGTCTGGCTGGCAGGATGTTTGCTATTAAGCTGTTGATACTATTACACTGAGATTGTCCCATGAACTGTGACTGTGGGGAATGCGCCTCTTACCATGACAAACAGCAGTAACCTGGGAGCCCAAAGCCCTTCCTTCTTTCTTTTTTACCCCAAGATTCATGTTCCTTATAATAGAGAAACTGAAAGATGAATGATAGTCTTAGCTAAAGATGATAGGGCATTGAACCAGCATCTTGGGTTTGGTAGGTGTCCAATTCATAAAGGATGTTTTAAATAGTTTGACTTTCAACTTTGTGAAATCATGAAAATCAAAATCATGGAAAATGCTTTGGGAGTATTAATTGATCACAAAACTCTCAAAAAAAAAAAAAAAAACCACACCATTACTGATCATTTTGGGAGGCCACATTGTATTTTACAGCAAAGGAGATCTAATTCAAGAAATGGTTACTCTGTTTTCTCATATCTGAAGGAGTAGGTAGACTCTAATGCATCCTAAAAGATTCTCATTAACAAAAAAAGCATTCTCCCATCCAAGTACTAACCAGGCCCAACGTGGCTTATCTTGTGAGATCAGATGAGAGCTGGCGCATTCAGGGCGGTATGGCGTTCTTAAGGCTTTAATTGCTAAATATTTCTCAAACCAGAAGATGCAGTTTTCCATTTTGTGATTAGAAACTCCCCCCGTCCCCGCCACCACACACACACTGGGTGGTAATGGGATATAGGGAAGTTTTTCCCTAGATTTCTCAGAAGGATAAAGAAGAAGTGAGAGTGGAGTTGTGAGGCAAGTCTTATCCTGGAGAAAGAAGGCTGGCTAGCATCTTTCGTTTTCAAACTGAAACCGTAGTTTCAAATTGAAACCCTGATTTTAAACTGAAAGCAACCTAGATAATATTCTATTACTGGTAGTTCTTGGGGAGAAACCAAGAGGTTGGTAAGTATAGGGACTTCTGATGGTTGAGTAGGGTTCAATGTTTTGGTTTGGATTTCCCCGGAGGAAGATTCTCAGGACAAACTTCAAGTGCAGAGGGTTTATTTGTAAGGGAGTGAGGAAGTGATACTGGGCAGGGAGACAGACAACATAGCACATGTTTGTATGCCAGCTACTCAGAGAGGAACATGACCCATCTGGGGAAGGCTATAAGGCAGAGCACCCAGGATATAGGGTCATCCTTCCCACCCACGCTAGCAGGCAAGGAAGCTGGGTATCTTCCCAACTTGAGCGTGGCTGACTAGGGAATAGAGTTACTTTTTAGAATTACAGACTTTCTGGTGATTCTCGGTGCTGTTCTTATGCTTGTTTTGTATGTTTTGGAGATTTTTTTTTAAGTTTTCAAAAGCAAGATGCATATTCTTTTTGGCATATAGGTGTTCTAAGGGAAACCAAAGAAGAGAAAGAAATCGCTGACTTTGACATTTTTGATGACCCCGAATCGCCATTTTCAACCTTCAACTTTCAGTATCCCAATCAAGCATTCAAAAGGCTACATGATCTGATGTACTTCAACACACTGAACAACATTGATGTGAGTATCTCCCACAGCAGATAACATGGAAACTCATTAGCCTACACATGAATTTATTAAGAAGACAGATAAGGCTCTGAGGTGACCATATGCAAAACATGGTGCCTTATTTTCCTAAATTATCTCACTAACCTCTAGTAGACACTAAAAGTCACGAATAAGGACATCACTGTCTGTGGCTAATCAGAACCACACTTTATGCATTGTTTGTTGAAGTAAGTGTTCCTTCCCAGCTTCCCTGATATATGTATTGTATCCATTTTATGGTAAAAATAATTTATAAAAGGAGGGAAGTGGAGGAAGAGCAGTATATGGGCAGGAGAGAGTGTAACCATGAATGTCCTTATTGCAGAAGTCTCAGCAATGGCATAATGTTTTCAAATGTTTGGTTCTTGTAGATCTTGACAGTATCACCAAATACTCCAGTCCCCTGCATTTCAGCCTTTGAGATAGCCTGTGTGCTTTGTGAAATCGACTTCTGAAGCAAGGCTTTCCCTTCAGTATCAAACATTCTTATCACTAGCATATCTGCTCTTGAAAGTCTTTGCCTGTGAGATTGCTTAGTGTTAAATGCACCCTTTTATAGTGCTGTTGTGTGATTGAGATCATCAGCTTGTGGGCCCAAATCAAAGCATCTAACCAGTTATTATCACCTATGAAAGCTGAGCTCATTGGATTAGGAAAGAAAATAAGAAATGAAAGAGAATTAGAGTTGTGTATCATGTATGATTTGGTGGTCTATTTGGAAATTATGAATGATTGTGGATTATGAATTATGGAGGTCAATTATGAAGACTTTGAAGGAACACATGGCTGTGTTGTTTCTGTGGAACCTAACTAGATTTGTGCTAAAGGAAAACTGACATCCATCAGTGTTCATGCTTTTTAGATCATTTTCCTTGAGACAGTTAAAGACAGGTCAAATGCAATCATGACACAGTAGCCATAATACTTCAAAATTTAATACAATTTTGTCATCATACAAGAATATTTCTAATAAACTCCAGTTCCTATAAATTCTAAAATTACTCCTTTATTGCCCATATTTTCTAGTAGGCAATGACTAATATGCAATGTACTTACCAAAAGTTGTAACAAATTATTTGCTTAACAGATGCTTAATAAATCTTACATGGGATGCTTAGTAAATCTTACATGGGAATAAATATTTAAAAACCTCATTCTACCTTATTTCTGTAGTGATGCTTACAATTTAAAGAAAATAGAGACATGAGTTTTGTGACATGAGAAACACAGAGAAAGTTTGAAAATAATGTTGTGTTTTATGTTGTTTAGATTTCATTTCATGTAAGTGTGTAGGAGGGGGCATGTTAATATAGGTGTCCCCTGAAGCCAGAGATGTCAGATATCCATGGAGTGGGAGCCACAGGCAATTACAAAGTACCTTACATGGGTGATATGAATGGATCTCAGGCATTTATGAAATCAGTATGTGTTCTTAATTAAATAGCCATCTCTCCAGTCCATAAGTAGGGCTGTATTTTATAAAGTTTAATAATACCAAAAGAAAAGAGAGCTAAAGAGATCCTAATATTCTATTTTGAAAAGAATAGACTCATATAACTTTTGGGGTAAACTATATTAAATTTGATAAATTATCCTTTAATGAAAAGAAATAGAATTGTAAGAACTATAAATATCCCCTTAGAAATAAAGATATTTGAATACAAATTCACATATGTATTTTAAACAACTATGTTTCTCTTGCTATTTTCAGTTTCCATTTATATTAGACCTGATAAAGCATTTGCTGTAAGCTATTGTGTAGTATCTACTTACATACTTTACAAGCATTCCTCAAGGTAGTTTATTTGATGTAGACATGAAAAACTTAAAGCCTGAACAAAAATAGACTGATTTTCAAAACAATCATCCTGACTATAGCTCAATAAACTTTATATACTCACAAACTATTAACAAAGCATTATATAATAATATATTTGATCTGTATAAAAATTAAGAATTTTATATATTGTATTTTCATGATAGTCAGTGTTACCCCAAATGCACCTCCCAATTCCATGCACACCCATCTTTGTGTCTTGTTTTTAATATTTTTAGTATGTCAAGTCCAATTAGTGCCACCAATATCCTCTTGACTGTGTGACTATCCTTTAGAAACAGTAATATCCTTAAAGAAAAAAAAATCCTCTTCTGTTCCTAGCTAGAACTTTATAACTGCCCCCATGACTCCATATGATAGGATTTTGTCTGGTTTGAGCTTGTACAGATTTCATGCTTGGTGTTATAACTGCTGAGTTTGCACATGCAACTACCCCCTTTTGTGTAAACCAACATTTTTTTTAATAGCTTCTGCTAACATTTGAGGCATGATATTTAGAGGCAAAGATACGGGTTTTATAGTATTTTTACATAAAGGATAGGCCATGGCTTAGTTATGTTTTTATTGCTGTTATCAGATGCCATGACCAAGGCATCGTGAGAAAGATGAGAAAGAGTTTACTGGGGCTTACTATTTCAGAGGATGATTCTGTGATCAGGATGGCAGGGAAACATGGCAGCAAGCAGACAGGCATAGGACTGGAGCATTAACCAAGAGCCTACAGCTTGAGACACAACCATAAGGCAGAGAGAAAGGTAACTGGTGATGGCAATGACTTTTGAAACATCAAAGCCCACTCCAAGTGATACATGCACTCCAACAAGGCGACAAAATACGATCCTTCTCAAACAGTTCCACTAACTAAGGACGAAGCGTTCAAATATATGAGCCCATGGGAGCCTTTCTCATTGGAATCACCACAGGGCCACTTGTCACTGAACATACTACTCAGACGTCAGGAGATTTGGATTCTTTATCTTAAAGGCAGGAACAATAGGATTCATCGCAGGGGCAGTGTGACTATGAATGTGTAACCAGGTATGGCATAAACAGTTCCCTGCACACAGAAGCCACTCAAACATGAAGATCTTAGCTTTGCATGACAATCTCCTGCTGTCCTGAAGTGCATGGAGAATCTAAATATGAAACAGTGAAAATGTTAAGAATTTACCATGTAAACAAGTTTTATAGATGGTGACAGTGTAGGCATTAAGTAAATATATTTAAATTAATTAATGTAGGCCTTTTCCTAAATTAAATGGTCATTTTGACTTACAATTAAGTGGATTGTGCCTCCCCCGCTCCTTCTCCCTCTCCCTCTCCCTCTCCCTCTCCCTCTCCCTCTCCCTCTCCCTCTCCCTCTCCCTCTCCCTCTCCCTCTCCCTCTCCCTCTCCCTCTCCCTCTCCCTCTCCCTCTCCCTCTCCCTCTCCCTCTCCCTCTCCCTCTCCCTCTCCCTCTCCCTCTCCCTCTCCCTCTCCCTCTCCCTCTCCCTCTCCCTCTCCCTCTCCCTCCTCTCCCTCTCCCTCTCCCTCTCCCTCTCCCTCTCCCTCTCCCTCCCCCCCCTCTGTGTCTTATTCTATTTTTACTGATATCTTCTTGGTGACCTCTTGCATTGCCTTTATCCAAGAAAAACACATTTTATCACAAAAATTATTGGTAAGTGGTGATGCATAAAAATTATTCAAGTTTTGCTGAGCTTATGATGCAGCACAGTACATTGAATTCATTTGGTTCAAGCCTCCCACACCATCTCAGTGGAGCAAGACATGGACGTACACATAAGCAAACGTGCACGTGGATCATCACAATGGTTTCATCTGGCATAAACTGGAATAAAACAGGATGTAAAGTCGTTAATCTACCAAATCCTAAAACAGTTTTCAACCTTGTGGCCAGAGGCACTGTGGCATAAGGTGTATTCTTGCAATTTGTTTTCTGATCTGATATTGGTCTGAAAAGGCCTCTGTGTATCCTGCAGCGGGGACTCCTGCTGCTCATTCTCTGAGGACTCTGTCCTTTCCAGTGCTGGGCTTCTGCTTTGGCTCACATTTTGACAGCAGTCTGGCTTTTTCATTAGCATCAATTTTCTGCCCTTACTCAGTCCTCCCAAATTCCTTTACGATGAACACTGCCGTGATGCTTTTACAGTTAGGGAATTTTGTGGGATTTAGATTTTCTTTTCCTTATTAGAAACTTAGGGTATAGTGACTTAGACTGGTGGACGTGTGGTATGTGGTATACAGAGTCTTTGGATTCAGACAAAATTGTGTGTCTAGTCATTGCTCAGCTGTCTCTTAACTGGGTGACCTTGAACTGGTAGGTTATTTTCTTCTTCTGTAGGGGAAACAGTGATGCATTTTGTAGGATTAGGGGTTTAGTTAAAATAACTTAAGGGCTTAGGATATAATAGGAACTCAGAAAATTGAAACAGCAAATATAATGAACAAGTTTTAGTTTTTATATTCTTTTCTGCTTATAATTGTGAATTATGAACTCCATAAAAAACAGGACATTTAGCTTCTGGACTCTAGGACTAGTGATCATAATTCCTGGTACTTCACATGAATATACTATTTTCAGGTATTTATTTTTAGAAGCCATCGACTGGTTGAATATAATGAGGGTGAGGATAAAAGTTGCCACTGGTTGTAGATGGAGTTGTTGACCATGAAGCGTGTTTACAGCACATACCTGCCCATGTAACATGTACACTCAGAAACCATCACTTTGATCTGGAGGGAGCGTGCATTTGAAGGACTGTTTCATAGTACCTGTTGATTTGGCTTGTTTTCCATTCTTATTTAGTTATCAGTTCAGTAGGCAAATTCAGACAGATTCCATGGTACTATTATAATCACTCAGTTCAGTACTTGCCAGTGTGCATCATCTGCTGACACTTTTGTCTGATAGTTGTATAAAGTGTTTTTATTAGTTTCTTCTCTTGTTGATTGTGTGACAAAAGCAGAAGATGTTTGTTTGGGTTCATAAATTGAGGGCATCATCCATGATGGTCGATGAAGGTATGACTGTAGGATCATGAAGCAGCAGTGACAGTAGTGACAGTCTCAGAGTGGTGAGGACGACAGTCCATAGGATGACACTGCCCACTTTTAAGGTGATTCTTTCCATCTAACTTAACAAACCAGTCAGAAATATGCTCAGAGATTTATCTTCTAGATGATTTTAGATTGTGACAAAGTGGCACTTGATGTTGACCATCATAGTGTTAAAAAGTATGTGTTAATCAGAAGGAGGGAAAGTATGTGTCTTAAGTACTAGGAATTAATTTTTAGCCTAATGGCATGTCATCATTATGATTATACTGGCTAGGTACAAATTACAGTTTTTGCCTATGCAAAAGATAATCTGCAAGTTGAATATTCTGACCTATTTTATTAGGGTTGCAGGGGACGGGAGACAGTGGTTCCTCCTGCACATCACACACAGTCTTGGCCAATATCCTAAACAAAATGTGGATCAACTAGAGAAAAGCCTCGTGTATTCATTAGAGCATGGTTCTGCACAATATGGGATCCTTTAGAGTAAAGATTCAACATTCTAAACTGAACTACTACTTTTTAATTTTAGGTTTGGGGATGCATGGACAGATGTACAGAAATATGATTGTTTTAATAGAATGTGTAGTGTCTAATTCTGAGAGAAACCCAGAGAGGGTTTGTTTGACTTTTTTTCTCGTGTTAGTGTAGCATTCTGTCCTGGGTATGAAGCAGGATGCTTTGAAGTGTGTGTGTGTTTGTGTGTGTGTGTGGGGGTCCGTAGGATGTGCCATCAGATGGGGCAGAGCCTTCCTTTATGAATGTTTCTGGGGAAGGAAAGATGGGGAGTAAGGCCAAGACTTTCTTTAAGACCTCGGGCTTAGAAAATGGGAGTTCTAATGTCTATATTCCCCTTTAGGGAAGAGAGACCCTACTTGTCCTGGATTATCTGAGGACGAATAGAGAAAGGACCAGAAGACAATAGACAAGAGAACATGTTTCCAAGGCTCTTTTTTTGTTGCTGTTTTTGAGACTTTCATTTGAGGGTGTGTTTTTCTGAACCCTAACACCCCCACACTAATCCGCCTTTCATGCTCTGTATGACCTTATCCCATCTCATTTGTACATTGGTTCAATGTGTCTTTATCATTAGATGTGCCAGGCTATGTTCAAAGACACAGAGACATAGAGCACCAAAGAACAAAAAGCCCAGGTTGCAATCTTATCACCCAGGAAGCTGAGGTAAGAGGTTCCTGAGTTTCCTCTCAGGAAACTCTGTTTCAGAGAAAAGAAAGAAGAAAAAACACCCAAAAAACAAAAACAAAGACAAATGTATGAATACCTACTATTAACCAAATATTTTCTCCTAAACATTCAACACTTAAAATCAGCCAAAGAAGCATGATGGATAGATCTAAGTGTGTGTGTGTGTGTGTGTGTGTGTGTGTGTGTGTGTGTGTGTGTGTGAATTTATAGGCATAGGAATCAAGTAAAAAAAAAAAAAAACTAGAAGAAAATGCCAGAAGTCACAGTTTTGGAGTGGGGACTGAGCTTAAGTCATAAATCTTCCTCACTCTTTTCTCTGTCAACCATTTCTCTCCCAAGTGGCCTTGTTACTTAGTGTTCTACATGCACTTTCTTTTCCAACCAAGCCAACCAGTTTCCATGTGTTTCATATGTCCTGTGTTTACCACAGCATTCCATCCTTAGCTTTATATGGTTATTCATGGAGAAAATTGCTTGCCTCCTCTGCTTATGAAATCATATGTGTTTAACTCCAGTTATATTTTCCTCATGGTTTATCCTGGGCATTTATTAATCTAGAAAATATTTGTTATATGCCTTTCATAGTCTCAGTGCTGTGGTCAAACACTAACAGTCCTGGCTTTCATGGTATTTCAGACTTACATAAAATCAAACATTAGCCAGGAAACTCACAGTAATTTTTATGAAAATAGTAGTTGTTTCTTATGATGGTAATTATTTTTATTCCTCTCTAAAGGTGTGTCTTCTCTGTAAGGTTACACCATAACATTCTCTCCTGGACTACTGTTTTTAATTTGATACTATAAGCATCTCAATTTGTCTATAGACCCCTCAAAAATCATTCATTTTGGTGGAAGGGAGGAAGATCTTATTTTACAAGTTTTATTTATTTATTTATTTATTTATTTATTTATTATCTACTGAAAATGCTGTAGTGTTAAGGGAACTGTTTTTAAAAAAGAAATTGGAAAGTTCTTGAATGGTGTAGAAAAAAAGATGGCATGGATAATACTTGGGATAAGCAGTGAGGATACAGAAGATTTGGAAACAATGGATATTATTAGAATAAACTGGGAGGGGAGGATTTGAAACCCCATGGAGGGAGAGAAGCAATTATACAAACCCTCTAAGGTCATTTCTGGTTAAAAAAAAAAGGTAGAAAGATACAGATACTACATAAGACATGTTAGATTCATCCAGATGTATCATGTAGCTTCTAAAAGCTTTACAATTAGCAAGTGATTTAATACTAAGTTTTTCTTGGCCTGGAAGCATTAGGTTCCCAGGGCAGCAGTAGGGCTGTTTTATGAGGAAACAGAAGCCTGTTCAGTGGTTTCATAGTGTTAATATGCCATCTAGTGGTTCAACTTGAACATTCTTATCCCAAATGACTTGGATTTTTAGTTATAAATGCAAATCCTGGAATGAATACATGCATATATATATATATATATATTTCCCATTCATATCTCATTATATCTCTGTGATACCAACGTTGCTAGTTTTTTCTATCTTCCTTATTTTTTTTTTTTTTTTTTTTTTTTTTTTTTTGGTTTTTCGAGACAGGGTTTCTCTGTGTAGCCCTGGCTGTCCTGGAACTCACTTTGTAGACCAGGCTGGCCTCGAACTCAGAAATCCGCCTGCCTCTGCCTCCCGAGTGCTGGGATTAAAGGCGTGCGCCACCACGCCCGGCTCCTTATTTTTTTATAGTGTAAAATATTGAACACAGTGCCCCCATATACACTAGGCAAATAGTCTAAATTGAGCTAAAAAAAAATCTTGGTCTCCAAACTTTGTTCTCTCTCTCTCTCTCTCTCTCTCTCTGTGTGTGTGTGTGTGTGTGTGTGTGTGTGTGTGTGTGAGTCAGACAGCCATCACAAGTATACTATTTCCGGGGTCTTTTCTGTTCTAAAGCATTTTGTATGGTTGTTTTACCCTTCCCTGCACCAAGGGTATACATCTGCATCTGGTGTGAAGGAGCAGAACTGACTGGTAACACGGCAGCCAGCCAGAATCTAGAAAGACAGGGACTATTAAAAGTAAATACAGAAGGTTATTTGAATGGCAGGATTGATTTGCCAGTTCACACAGTGTAATGAGCCCATTCTTGCCCATATTGACTTCTTATAAGCTTTATAGCCTCCTAACTTTCATCACACACAGTTTATAAGCAATGGTACGAGCACATGTCTGTTGTAGGATGTTTCTCTATGTGCTAGTCACTGTCCACAGCACTTTCTAGCAATATTCTCCAATTCCTAGCAACCTAAGATTAATAACGTTATTATTGTCTTAAAGAAGCCAGGAGTAGAGAGACGGGTCAGCAGTTAAGAGTCCTCGATCTTCTTGCAGATGACTCAGGTTTGGTTCCCATGCACTCTCTATAAATGGTTACAAGGGATTCAACTCCCTTTTCCACATTCCAGAGACACTGCATACACATAGTGCAATTGTATGCAGGCAAAATACTCACACACATAAAATAAAAATACGTAAATCTTTAAAGAAGAAGAAACGATCTGAAGTGTGTAGGCTGATTTTCATCTGTTTCACACAACCTGGACATGATTGGGCCAAGGAGGCCTTTGACTCAGGTCTTTTTCAATAGATCTGAAGCATAGAATAAGTTATGTCTCCCTTATGTGTAAATGGATTCTGCCAACATGTAATTAAAAGACTCTGTAATATTTGACTCTGGTTCTACAAGCAGAGACTAACAATATTTTTTAACCATATGAAAGACTCAAGTTTCTTCAGGATAAATTCTTTTCTGTTTTTTTGTTTTTGTTTTTGGTTTGTTTTGTTTTGGTTTGGTTTGGTTTGGTAATGTGACAGCATATTTAACTAGCCACTCTGGAAGAAATAGAGGTTTCTACCAATGGGTGTGATAAGTTGCTGGATACTGACCACATGTGCACATAACTGAGTCCTCCTAGCTCTGTTCTAGGCACTGGAGCATACTTGCTCGGTGACCTGTGGGGTTAGGAAAAGCCTTCTGGATGGCCTAGTCGGCCATCAGTGGAAAGAGAGGTCCATTGGTCGTGCAAATTTTATATGCCTCAGTACAGGGGAACACAAGGGCCAAGAAGTGGGAGTGGGTGGGTGGGGGAGTGGGTAGGGGAGCGTGTGGGGGACTTCTGGGATAGCATTGGAAATGTAAATGAAATAAATACCTAATTTTAAAATAAAGGAAAAGCCTTCTCTCTCTCTCTCTCTCTCTCTCTCTCTCTCTCTCTCTCTCTCTCTCTCTCTGTGTGTGTGTGTGTGTGTGTGTATGTGTGTGTGTGTGTGGCCAGATGAGCCTCATGAGGTCTGAGTGGGAGGAAGTCATGGGTCTTGGGCTTTTTGAACTTTCCAAGCATGTCTGTTCACAATGTAGAACTGAAAGTAAGAAGTCAATGCTTTAATCTTACATAACAGTCCCATTGAGGATAAAGGGGGCTTTGGAGTGGCCATGTAACTGGTCTCTGCCTTTAGTGTCCCAAACATCTGTTTTTTGACCACTCTTGTGGGGAGGTTGAGGCTTTTTGATGTTGATACATCTCTAAAACAGTAGCAGAGTCCTCTTGAGCTTCCTCCCACCCTACTCCCTAAGCAATTTCCCAACTGCAGTAATGACTCTGTCCAAATCCAAATTCCCCTCTCTCCTACAATTTCTAACAAGGTTAATTTTTTTTTTTTTTTTTTTTTTTTTTTTTTTTTTTTTTTTTTTTGGTTTTCGAGACAGGGCTTCTCTGTGTAGCCCTGGCTGTCCTGGAACTCACTCTGTAGACCAGACTGGACTCAAACTCAGAAATCTACCTGCCTCTGCCTCCTAAGTGCTGGGATTAAAGGCATGTGCCACCACTGCCTGGCACAAGGTTAATTTCATACCAGAAATGATGTATATTGCCTCTGATCATCATTAACTTGGATAGACATAAGGTAACCCTGGATGGATAATAGCAAAGTATTTTCCTGGGCGAAATCACAAGGTATGGTGTGACACTAGTTCTCTACTTGTTAGTGAGAATCAGGAAAATTTTCCAGCAATATAACTTCTCTGTTCACTAGGGGACAGCTTCCTCCTTTGTGGTCTCCCATCCCATCTTTAACTTTAAAAAACAAATTACCAATTCAGTATTTCCTTTCCTATTATCACTTCCTAATGAAGGATTGATGGAACGTAAATTTACCTTACAACAATTATTTTATTCTCAATGGTACTCTTAGAGTACATTTTCACAAGACTGTAGTAATGAGATCTTGCACAGTCTATGCACAAAAGGATCATATTTCCCTCAGTAGAATTCAAAAGGGATGCAAACACACACATACCACACACACACACACACACACACACACACACACACTTGCAAAGAAAATAAAAGACGGAAAGAAACGAGGCTTTTGTTTTCAACCAACGGATGTTTCAGGGATTTATAACTGCTCATCATTTATCTTCTGTGTCTTTTGGCAGGTGATAAAGGATGCCATTGTTGAGAGCATTGAATACAGAAGACAGAACCCATCTCGTTGCTCTGTTTCCCTCAGTAATGTTGAAGCAAGAAAATTCTTCAATAAGGAGTTTCTAAGTAAACCCACTGTGTAATTTCTGTGCTGGGATGATCAAGCCATTTGAATTCCATGACAATTTGAGTTCAGAACACATTAGAGGTCATCTTACTATGCAGAAGACACTGGCTGCTACTCAGAGTGGTGGAGATTTAGCTATGTGTTAGGTGAAAATGATGCTGAATATGTAATACTTAGCAACAGTTTCTGACAGTATGAATTTTTTGACATTAGCATAGGGCTATATACTGTATTTTAAACATTCCTCACATTTTTACCTGTACTTTTTATATAAATATAACTATAACATGTCTTTTCTTTTGAAAATATTTAATAGCTTAACTCAGTAAAAGAGACTTCCCATTGTGTGTGAATGTTATTCCGAACTAGATTTGTTCATGCCATGTTACAACACTATTTTTATTTAAATGTTTATATTTACACATACGAAATAAATACTTTGCTGTACAAATTACCACTAGAAACTTGAGTCTTTTCTATCATTTCAAAATCTTTCACAATGAGTGGGCTTTATATGATGTGTGTGTACGTGTGGCTGTATATATGTATGGTTGCAAATGTGGTTATGCCATTATGTATGTGTGGTGATCAGAGAACAACTCAATGTTAGTCCTTCCACTCTGTGTGAGACAGGGTTGCTTTGCTGATCCTGTGTAAGCTAGGCAGCTGCCTTTGAGTTTCCAGGGCTGAACCTGTCTCTGCCTCCCAGCTCACCATAGGGTGCTGGGATTGCAGATACACACTGCCCAGGTTGGCTTCTCATGGGGATTCAAACACAGCTCTTTATTCTTTATATATATTAGGTATTTTCCTCAATTACATTTCCAATGCTATCCCAAAAGTCCCCCATACCCTCCCCCTGACTCCCCTACCCACCCACTCCCACTTTTTGGCACTGGTGTTCCCCCGTACTGGGGCATATAAAGTTTGCATGTCCAATGGGCCTCTCTTTCCAGTGATGGCCGACTAGGCCATCTTTTGATACATATGCAGCTATAGTCAAGAGCTCTGGGGTACTGGTTAGTTCATAATGTTGTTCCTCCTATAGGGTTGCAGATCTCTTTAGCTCCTTGGATACTTTCTCTAGCTCCTCCATTGGGGGGCCCTGTGATCCATCCACTGAAAACTTTAACCATTGAATCATCTTCCTGGGCCTTGTTATTCTTTAATGGAAGTGTTTTAGCATGTAGTTTTATGCTACCATCTTTGCTCTTTCACCTTTAGCTCCAGGAGGTGACCATTCCCAGTTTCCCTTGAATCCTTGGATAAAAGACACATAGTTTGTTCCTTTACAAATTTCCTTCTTGAAACAATTGATGGGCATTACTGTATCCCACTTGGAAAAGTGTGCCCTTATTAATATTTTTTATCTTTGTCTGTCCACCTGCTTTAAACTTCAGTGGCTAGTCCCACCTAGCCCCTGCCAAACATCCATGATCATCTGCCTGTGGCAGTGGCCACAGGCTCCAGGTCTCCCTGAGACCTCACATGTTTGCTGTGTTCTTCTTCCTCCAAAGCATGGCATAAAACCTCTTTCCTTCCTTGTGTCTTTTTTCCTTTTGGGACCTGGAAGTCCTACCTTTACCTTCTGCCCAGCAATTAGCCCCTGGCTTTATTTACTGATAAATCAAGAACCAATGGGTTCAGTACTGCCCCATTGAAGGAAATATTTTACTTTTAGTATGAAAGGTTTTCAGATTCACTGGAGCAGTTGGGTTGCTATGATTCTGAGATAACCTCCCAAACATAACTTCTTCCTCTATTTCCTCTGCTCTTGGTCAATCTCTTTTGAGCTAACTTTAAGCTCTCTGTTCTTTTGTTCTATAATTTTCTTTCCTCTTACATTCTTTCTATGAGCAATGAAAAACAGCAATTTAAAAAAAGGATTAATTTTTAAATTGATTTATGCAAAAGACAAAGGAGTAGCCATTATACCCCTTTTGGCATTCTGTAGAGTCTGAGAGACACAATATTGATTAATACAGGCAGAAATGCTTGTCTTGGGCATTTCAGAGATATTTTAGCTACTGTTATATCATTATGCAAAATACCTTCCATAAGCAGTGTAAAGAATGAAGAATTTCATTCTTGGTTGCTTATTGGGGTCATCAGAAACTGGGAATGGTCATCTCCTAGAGCTAAAGGCAGACAAGCAAAAGAGACACCTGGTGGAATCTTGGAACAGCATGCTGACAGGAGCTTTCCACCCAGGAGGATGGATGTTCACCTCATGGCAGAAGGTGATAGAAAGGCTCTCAAGATGAGACGTAGTGCCAAGAACACACCTCAGTGACCTAGTTTCTCCACCCATCCCCCTCTAACAGTTCCAGAGTCTCCAAAAATAGGTCACCAGCTGTAAATTATCATTATAATATGTGAGCCCTTTAGTCAGATGCTTCATATCTGAAACATAATTAGTTTTTTAACCAACAATAAACAAGTTAGTGTGCCAAAGCATGGCAAGTAAAGAATGGACAAGATCTGAGAGCTGCTGGACATGTGAGACTTTAAATGGGCTTTGGGGAGTAACAATGTAAAATTGCAGGAAAGCAAGGATGTGACAAGAGCATTCCTGAAGGAAATTGAGCACAGTGTGCTCTGCAGTGCAGCCTCACACATGCTTTGGGAACCAGGAAGAGGCTGAAGGCCCAGCATAGAAAACTTGACAATACTGTTTATTTCTAATAAATATTATGGTGCTAGAAATCACATCAGGACAATACAGTTGTTTGTGTTTCTTTTATTCTGAATATCCCTGTGAAGGATCCAAGCAAGATAGTCATTAAACTTAGCTAAAAATCCTCAAAATAATATCAGACCTGGGTGTGTCTGGTCATCTGGTGTGTGGTCTTTATGTCACCATCTATAGAGGTGAATATGGTGAAACATGAAAGATCATTGTGTGTGAATTCATAATGTAGTTAACTACAATAATACTAGCTTATTGTTTAAAGGCAGCTTTGTCAATTTTCTGTTATGAATTTCCTGGGTAGCCAATTTTATTTGAAAAGAAAACAAATCGATGACACACTTTTAAAGGAGTACTTGTATATTACAATAACTAAGAAGCTAATCAATATGAACAACTTCAGTGATGAGCAAAAATCATTTCACTACCTTCTAGAATGCCTCACTTCCAGGATTGTCTTGTGTAAAAGGCACTACCTCAATAGAGTCAGTCACAAAGAGATTATCAGATAAAACCAAACTTGGGGAGTACAGAATGGTTAAAACAGGAAGTCTAGGGAAAGAAGTTGAAGAACTTTTTTTTTCTTTTTAAAACTAAAGAGATCTGACTACTGAGAACTTTGTGGTCCTAACCGGGGTTCTTCCTGCTAAGGACATCTGTGGGATGATTGGTGGAACCTGAGTGTGCATCAGAGGCTTTGATCACAGTCATATAGTAAAGCTAACTCGATTTCAAAATGGTCTTTGAGATGGCATCCCTTGGTACAGTTCAGGCTACCCTCAAATTTACATTGAAGCCCAGACTGACCTTGAAGTTGCAACTGTCCTGCCTCAGGCTCCCCAGTGCAGGGACTAGTTGTATTGTAGTTTTCTAGCAGATTGCCCATAATTTAATAGATATGCATTACCCAGAAGGCTAGGACCTGAGATTGACAAAATATATCTAAGAGACAGACAGACAGACACACACACACACAGAACCAGTTTCAACAGTGTCACAAATGGTTCAAAATAGTGGCAATAAAGTTTTAGTCAGAGGATTCTCTCAAAAGGGATTTACATCATGGTTTCCCTTGTTCATATCCATAGTAGTCTCTTTAACCAATTTTTCTATATTGAAAAAGCCCTAAGAAATAAATCACTGGGTAATATTTCCACAGAATTTTTCTTAATGGCTTTTAAATACTATATATATGTAAGCAGTCCCTCAACCCAAGGGAGAAATCAGGTTCTTAGTAGTCAATTGGGCAAGGAGTCAGCGGATGACAAACAGACACGAAGACAAGGGAGTGTTAGATCTGAATATAATTTTTCAAAGCGAGCATCAGACTTATATTACAGAAGAAAACAAGGAAGTTAGGTGATACATTGAGGTCATCTGGTGCATAATAACTCTTTACACAAAACAGAAAAATGCAATCATAAAAGCTAAAAGGAACCAGGCAGTGTTTACAACTGGGATAAAAGTCAGCCCTTCCTAAGGTCAGCTTATTCTTAGAAGCCAGGGGCAAGGGTTTCACACCCTTGCCAAGTTCCAATTCTAGTCTATCATATAATCCACCTTCTCCCTAGGCTGTTGTAAATTCCTGTATATGGGAACGACTTGGCTGTTATTCTAATTCTAGTTATTTACTCTAGTTCCTTCTTAAATCACAACCCACTTTCTTTCTACTATTATATAATGTAGTCTGCCATACATGACTGTAATGAAAATTCTAAGTTTACTTTGTTGAACTAGCCCTGAGATTTCTAGCTCTTATCCAGTAAAATACTGAAAGAAAGCATACAAAACCCTTCACCATGATTGCAAGGATAAATCTGGACCACTTCCATGTTACAGGACACCAAAGACTCCAGGAAACCACTTTGCCTCAGGACTGTAGCCAAGCTTTTGGACTAGTCACACAGACTCCACTGGAGTGGGTGTGGCATATATACATATATGTGTATATATATATATATATATATATATATATATATATATATATATACACACACACACACACACACACACACACACATATATATATTCATTCTTCACCAAAATATTACAAAACAGTCCCTAGGCCATATACTAACATTCTTCTCCTGGTGGTGCCAGGCCCCCACAGTTCAAATATCCTTCAGCACCAATGACTTCCATATT
The DNA here is from genome assembly GCF_978045245.1 of Mus caroli. Taxonomy (NCBI): domain Eukaryota; kingdom Metazoa; phylum Chordata; class Mammalia; order Rodentia; family Muridae; genus Mus; species Mus caroli. The sequence goes on along the minus strand of NW_028227256.1, from coordinate 147,017,345 downwards.
TCTCCTAGGATCACACATTAAACTCCACTTAAAGCATTTTACCACTTCCCAAATATGAAGTTCCCAAATCAACACTAAATAGCAAATGAGTGTTTTGTTTTATATATATATATATATATATATATATATATATATATATGAAACAGTAAATAAGAATATTGCCCTATTTTGTTGGACTCTGAACAGTGAATGTCTATGGACATTTATTGTTTCTCATACATGTAAAAAGCCATGTTTGGAGTGAATGACGAGTATTCCTCCAGATACCCTGTACTATGCTGTAACACCCATCCTTCATGTTTCATGATACTGACTGCATTCTTCTGGGAATTTCTCTAACTTGGTAACATTGGCTTAGGTGGTTATGACAACCTTATTGGAAAACCATAAGAATGATTATCTGTAGTTGGGGTACAGGGATCACTGTATCTCAAAATGGGTCCATTCCCTGATATCTTTCATGGTCCAGAGTTCTATGTTAAGACTTCAAACAAACCTACCTGTGGTGGAGCAAGGATGTCACTGTGGAGGTGGGCTTTGAGACCCTTCAGTGGGAGTAGCTGCTCATGAAACAGTCTTCTCCTGGCTTCCTTTCAATGAAGATGTAGAACTCTTGGCTCCTCCAGCACCATGTATGCCTACACACTGCCATGCTTCCTGCCATTATGATTGTCTAAAGCCATCAAGGAGAAGTTAAAAACCAGCAGGTAATCTTCCTGAGATTTTTCCACCCACTGACTGTCAAAGTTGATGGCAGCTTTGCTTCTCTAGACAAGGCTGAGATGCATTTCATTTTAGGAAAGACTCTTGATATTAGTATGTTTTTCCTGTTATTACTAAATATACATAACAATCACTCAGGTATTAGCTCACCATTTTGAGCAGATCTCTGAAGAACAATGAAGATATCCTGTCTTGTCATGATGCTATATAGACAAATAGATGATTTCTTAATTATTAATGATGATCCTTTAAGAACCCCTAATATTAGTAATTTTTAAACTCTTTTATAATAAGATTGCTATTAAGTATTTTCTGATGTCAAAACTATATTGAGAACTCTGCCAGTGTTGAAGTGTGAGAGTTAATTGCTTCTGAGATTATAAGAAGGCATCTACAAACTTAGATCACATTCCAAGAGGTTGTAAAACAAAATGCCAAAGGTCATAAAAAGAGAATTTAGGATTTACTATAGGTGCAAGGACAGAAGATGAAATAATCACTGGGTTTATCTATAGAAAACTTAAATGATAACTTAGTTATGGTCTTTAACTCTCCATGAATGTGTAAAGCTAGTGGCAGGTAATGAATGTTTAGCCAGATAATTACTCTTAATGGTTATGCATGTAAACATTCTCTGTTGTAAGTTTCTCATTCAATTTATGATTTGAATTTATGTGTAAACTTGTGGTGAACCTTTTATCATGTGATCATGTATTCTGAAAGATGTATTAAGTGCTGAGGACAAGAAAGAAGACAGAACTGAATTCATGATGAACTTAGAAGTAAGGGCAAAACGTTGGGAGTAAGGGCATTATGAGGAGGAACGAGCAACATTAGAAGAAGAGATCAGAGAGAACTTTATGAGAACAAGAGAGAACTTTCTCAGATAAATTTTTGGAGAACCTTTTAGAGAGAACATTTTGGAGGAGAACAATTATAGAAACATCTTGGAGAACTAAGAACATACAAATAAAAGCTAAAACCACTTTTTATCTTGTCCTTTTGTCTTAGGGTTTTATTGCTGTGAACAAACACCATGACCAAGGCAATTCTTATAAAGGACAACATTTAATTGGGGGTGTCTTACAGGTTCAGAGGTTTAGTCCCCTATCATCAGGCAGGAACATGGCAACATCCAGGCAGGTGCAGTTGGAGGTGAGAGTTTTACATGTTCTTCTGAAGGCTGCTAGCAGAATACTGGCTCCCAGGCAGCTAGGACAAGGGTGTTAAAGCCCACACTCACAAAGCCACACCTACTCCAATAAGGCCACACCTCCCAACAGTGCTATTTTCTGTGGCAAGCATAAAAAAATCTTTTTCTTTTCACACCCTTTTTCTTTCTGGGACTTCAACTAGGAGGCTGGAAGTTAGAGACACTTAGTTCTTTCAGATATTGAACAATAGCTATTTAATCCCCTGCTGTCTTATGACCTGGCCTTAGATCAACTCAGGCAGGTAAACTACAGCAGCAAAGTGACTTAGACTTAAGATAGGTAAACATTTTATTATTAAACAGCAACCCTAAATGTCTCACAAGACCAAGTCTTGTCCCTGCTGATGCTCTTCCCCCTCCACTGCCTCAAGAGGAAACCAAGAAAGAAGAACAGCTGGGTTGCAACCCCCACACACCTGCAGATGATAATGGATTGAACTTCTCAAAGTGTAAGCCAGCCCCAATTAAATGTCCTTTATAAGAGTTGCCTTAGTCATGGTGTCTCTTCACAGCATTGACAATCTTAACTAAGATAGAAGCTGGTACCAGGGACTGAGGTATTGCTGTGATAAGCCTTACGATGCTTTTGTTTGGAGGAATGTGGGTTTTAGGACTTTGGATTTGGAAAGCAATGGGATGCTTTAAATGGTGTTTAATGGGCCATCCTAATAGGAATATGGAAGACATTGGTGCTGAGGGTGAGGCAAATTGTGGGAGGTCTGCTTCAAGATGCTTCAGAAGAGAAGAATATTAGTATGTGGCCTAGGGACTGTTTTGTATATTTTGGTAAAGAAAGTGGCTGTGTTTTGCCCTTGTCTAAAGAGTCTGCTCGGGGCTAAGGATAAAGTGTAGAGAGTCAGATTAATTGCAATGACAAGGGAAATCTCAGAAAAGCATAGGCCTTGCCCTCTGGTTTACTCTCATGAAGAACATTTTGGCCAAGTGTAGCAAGCTTAAACAAGATAAATGCAAATTGTTTGGGTCCAAGAATAAATGGGCATCAGGAAGTAGAGTGGACCTGAATTCCATGTTCATGGAGATAAACAGATTATGAGAGTGATGACCTCAGGGCAAGATCCTACCCAGCTAAGCTTATTGTTTATGCTTTTGCCATTGAACATGGGATAGTTATATCCAGGGGTTATTATTACCTTGTTATTGCTTTCATTTAGACTTTTAATCTGAAATTAAATACAATTCAGCAATAGAGGGCACACCTGTGATACAGATCTTGAGGCTGAAAGACAAAGGCTTTTGATCCAACTCTTGAGAAATAGTGGTCATGAAAAGGTTAGATCCAGGATTTTAATTTGAGCATCCAGGAGACAGCCATGTAGATCTCTGAGTTCAAGGTCAATCTACAGAGCAAATTCCAGGACAGCTGAGCTTAGGCAGTGAAGGAGTTGGAAAACAGAAAATTGCTGCTGCTGCTGTTATAGAACAAGCCCCAGCAAGTACTAGAAATCAGTAACTTTGGCCATGTACTTCTAGCTTTAGAGTCAGGAATAGAAGGGACTCCTGCATAATTGACGCTGGTTAGCCAGAACTAAGAAATTAACAGTGATTAAGAAAAGATCAGCATTTTAAGTGAGATGGAATCTTCTGGTAAGTGTTTTCTGAGAGCACAAAGAAGTTGTGTTCCAGAGATAGCCAAGGTTGTACCTCGTGCTGCAGCTGTACTTGGTAATGTGTACAGAAAAAGAAAAAAAATATGTAACTCATGAAGTAACGAATGACAAACACACAAACATACATTGCTGTTGAGGATTGTTCTTCAATATTAGGTAACATGGGGAATTTTCATGATACATCAACCTTCAGGCTGAATATTTAAAAGATAAGCAGAATTGCAAATGGGATTTGGGAGACAGGTTATTTTTCTACCGCAATGAGCTTATTTCTTTCTGCTGGATTCTGTATCTTTCAATGCATTCTAACATTGCTTTAGGGATTCGGGACACTGATTCACTGATGTATTAGCTAAAGACACTCTAAAACTTCAAAATAGTTTTACAAGTGAGTTGCTCGTATGCTGCAACAAGCTAAATTTGATCAGACAAAACAGAACAAACCAAACAGGGAATTCTGCTGTGAAATCCAGTGACCCGAGTATGAAGCTGAAAGGAGATGCATAGCTCCATATATGAAGGTAGACTTCATCTATAATGCCTGAACAAAAGTGACTTCCCTGACCTCTGTGAGCAAACACTTGAGAAGAACTAATTCTGCCTCACAGTTTGAGAGAGAATAGCTCATCATAGTGAGAAGGCATGGAGGGTTGGTGTAGGTGACTTGCAACCACGTTGATAGCCCAGAAAACACTGACAAGCCCAACCCCTACCAGCAGACTCTTTACCTCAGAAAGGACCCATGATTCCCCCATATCTACTACCATCTGGAAACCGAGTACACATGAACCTAGGGAAGATATTTCACATAAACCATAACTGAAGGCTAGAAGCAAGCTTAGAAAATTTTTTAATAAGATTATTCTATGCAGTGTTTTTAATGGAATATTTCAAAACAGAGGTGATGGCATTATGATAGTCATCTCTGAATAGTTTGATCTTCTAATACATTCTTTTTTTAATTTTTAATATTTTTATTACATATTTTCCTCAATTACATTTCCAATGCTATCCCAAAAGTCCCCCATAGCGCCCCCCCACTTCCCTACCCACCCATTCCCATTCTTTTGGCCCTGGCATTCCCCTATATTGGGGCATATAAAGTTTGCAAGTCCAATGGGCCTCTCTTTCCAGTGATGGCCGACTAGGCCATCTTTCGATACATATACAACTAGAGACAAGAGCTCCGGGGTTCTGGTTAGTACATCATGTTGTTCCAACAATAGGGTTGCAGATCCCTTTAGCTCCTTGGGTACTTTCTCTAGCTTCTCCATTGGGAGCCCTGTGATACATCCAATAGCTGACTGTGAACATCCACTCCTGTGTTTGCTAGGCCCCGGCATCGTCTCACAAGAGACACATTCTTAACGTTGCCTCTCTCCCTTCCAGAATTCCTGGCAGAGATAGTCTTTGAATCATGTTCAGTGATTAATCTAGATACATTTTCATTTCCTGCTCAGTTCAGTTTCATAAGTCAGTCACATATATGCATCAGAATAAAGGTGGCTTGAAAATTATTTCTAGGTCTCTTGTGACAATGGACTTAGACATGAGACAGTTCTAAATAAGGGGAAAAAAAACCTTAGATTTGTTCAAAAGTAAAATGAAAGCCATGACGAATTCCTTGTCTTGGTGCTTATCATTTACTTAGAGGATGTAGCTTCAAGGGATCCATTTACTGGGTGGGGAATAAGTCCAAGTTTAGGTGACTGCTAAGAGTATGAGCTTCTCCAGTTCAGTTCAACGAGGCCACACATTCTAATTATGTCACTCCTTGGGTCAAGCATATTCAAACCACCACAGCTGTCTTCTCTAATAACTCTCATGCTCTCTCACAGTTTACAATCAAGATCATCACTTTGCATTATTTTCTCCTAACTCCTGCATTTGGTTTTATTGGTCATGCCATTAGCAATGCTTTTCTTGTTCCCATCCTATTGTCCCAAAATGTACCTCTGTATAAATGTATAAAGACATCATCAGTTCTAGAAGCTTCCTTCCTGTGTTTCCTTGCTTCCCCATCTAAGACAGGACGGGACACAACATCATGTAACATTGCTTTTTATTGTTGTTTTTGTTTTTGTTGTTGTTGTTAGTTAAATGAGAAGATTTTTGGAAAGCATTTATTTTAGCTGTCTGATGTGTTTGGAACAGAAATAAAACGGATTTAGTCTGATTTGCTGCCAGGTATCATCCAAGTTTGTGGAGAGAGTAAATGACAGAAAGCTGTGGAGTCTTCTTTGATCTTAAAATTTTTCATTTCTTGCTAAAAATGCTGCCCCTTTTTGGAGTATGCATATCATCATTTTTAAGGGCAGGAGTCTCATCCCACATAACTGGCCCCTTTCCAATCTCAGTGGCTTTGCTAGAGCCCCTCACAGCTTGGGCTCAGCTCACCTGCTCAGTGTCCACACCAACCATGGTGAACAACTACTATTTGTGCTACTCAAGATGTTTAAAATTCACAGTCCTCCCAACATTCAACATAATCAGGGCCTAATTCATCAAAATGAGTTATTGGCAACACAATGAATGTTCTTTGTGTGAATTATAGCAGCCCTTGTTAATTGCCTGAAATCTGCAAACCTGCAGGAAACATTTGCAATAAATTGATTTTTTCCCAGACATTGCCTTAGCAATAAATAAATCCTCCCGTTGATTAATAAGTACCCCTTTTGATTTTGTTCCTTTTTAATTAAAAAACCTGAAGGCTATCAAGAGGAATCTCAATACCACATCTGGCAAAATACAACGGCAAGTACACAAAACAGGTCTGAGGCCCTGAAACTGTTCTCCCTCTAATCGCCACTGTTGAGACCATTTCAGTTGCTAATGACAGGAACAGAATTCAGATGAGCAGGCAAAGAAAATATTTTCAAATTTATATGAGCAGTAGTGTCCAGTCCCAGGTTTGATCAGAAAAGAGTGTGAAGTATGCATCAGTATCTTTCTCCTCATTCATCTCTGGGGCTCTTTGCCTATCTAGCAAGCTTGCTCCTGTCCATAAGAGTCAGGCATGTCAGTCTATATAAATCTGTGGACCCAGACAAATATATTCTTTCTATACATTGCCTTTCAGAGCTGAACCCTGAACTACCTACTGTCTACTGGATGCATCCACTTAGGTTATAAGTGGAATAGACATCAGGATGAAGTGGAAATAGTTTTCTTGAGAACCTCTCTGCTTGCAAGATATTGTCCTACAAGCTACTGATTAAAAAATAGGAAAAAGAAATGAATTCTTTCCAGTTCTAACATGTAGATTTTAGTGGATGTACATGGTAACTACTTGGCCAATATGTTTTAAGTAATAATTTTATATTGAAAGCATGCTTTGGAAAATATAAATCAGAATACAGCAATGGTGGTATCTGCAGCATCTTAACGGGAGGATTCAGGCAAGGATGGTTTTAAATATGCAATATGTGAGCAGCAATAGCACCCAGGCCCATGGATCTTGTTATGAGTTTTTGTTTATACTAGAGAAAAATTCAGAGTCAAAAATAAAGACTATCAAGCTCAGAAGCACGTATATTCTAAGAACTTACCAGCTAGGCAAGATTGATCACATAAGAAAGATTCAGAGCTGAGAATATAGCATAGTTGGTAGAATGCTTGCCTAGCATTCAAGAAGCCAGGGTTCAATCCCAGTACTTTATAAACTAAGCATGCTAACATGCATCTTTAATCCTAGCACTTAAGAGGTAAAGATGAGAAATTTAAGGTTATCCTTATCTATAAGGTGAGTTTCAGGATAGCCTCATCTTTTCATCTCCTGTTTCAAAAGCAATAACAAAGAGCTTAAGAAAGAGGTAAGATTTTTTTCTTCCTGAGGCTTTACTAACACTCTGAGGATACTTGGATTCTCTAGATTGATCTATGAATAAATGGCAAGGTATTTTTTAAGCTTTAAAAGTTGGATAATTCTGATTTTTTTCTCTACGAAATTCAGCAATTCATTTTCATGCCCTTTATCATTCAATATTGTCAGAATGAATGATGGAAGGACAAGATTAAATTATAGAGCCACAATTTGTATTATTCAAATCATTGAAGGACATTATAAATAACCTTATCTAAAGAGAGACAAAAGTTATATTCTTTAATGACTCATATGTCAATATTTGTAAATCCCATTAAGCGACTTTGAAAATGCCTAGTGATACAGTTGTAATGATTTATTTTCTAGTGTGTGCAATCTTTGATTAGATTAACATCTCTTTGATCAGTAAACAGCCTCTAACCGTAGTTGGCATGACCTTAGCAGTCAACGGGACAAATATTTGAAGAGAAAGAATCTTAAGTATTTCTGACTTGTGCTTGTTAGCACTGGTACTCTTTGATTTAATAAGAATAAAAGAAACACCCGAGTAAATGTTATCCTAGAAGACTTTGCTTTTTGTCATTCATGTTTACAAATGCAAAATACCTGGAACAAGAACACTAGAAGTAGCTAACATTAGTGTCTCTGTATAGCATTGATGTATTATATATATATATATATATATATATATATATATATATATATATATATATATATATACATACACACACACACACACACACACACACACACACACACACACTATACAGAAACTGCTTTTCTGGGTGCTTTGTATCATGATTTATTTTAATCCATAGCCCTATGAAATGCTGTTACTTCTAACTTATACTGCAGATGGGAACAGAGGTGACAAGATTACAGAAACTTCTCCAGCTCAACGTTACATTCTCACTTACTCTATCTGGGAGCCAATGCAGTTTTTACTACTATATGGACCCTCCAGGGTCCCTCTGTTCTGTTCTTCCGCACTTAATACTCGTGAGTTTCCCAAAGAAACTTATTTAATTGCCTACAACTTAGCATCATCTTGCATCTTAGCTTGTGTTTCTCAGGAGGACAAAGTTTATAGTACATTTCCTGCAGAGAAACAAGAGGCTTTGCTTTGTCTAAAGTGACTCAGATTTATTCGAGAGGGTGGGATAAATATTTGTAGGGTCTGATTGAAATCTCACTGTTGAAGCAAATCCACCTATTTAAATGGTTTCCCAGTGTTTGGCTTTGTAGGCAAGGGTACTTAAGCTAATTGTATTAAATATTCAAATTTGTGAACTGGCAAGGGATAGAACAATTAATTGGATATAGTTTCCCAGGATGGCCGTAAGCCACAAGATGTTTCAGACAGACTTTGAAAAGAGATGGAAGAAATAAATGATGTAAAATTCAAATGGTTTTACTAACTCTCACTATAACATCAGGAATAAAATGTTACAAGCAAATAGGGCAATGTGGCTTGCCAGCCAGATGAGTGCTTTGGGTTGAATAAATGCTGGGGAGTCGAGCAAATTGGAAGACCTTCATTTTCCTGTGCAAAATTCTCTCTGAGTAGCTGAAGATAACCTTAATCTGCTAACCCTCCTGCCTTTTCTCGCTGAATGCAGGGATTTCAGGAGTGTGCCACCGCACCTGGTTTATGTGGGACTAAAATTTAAACAGAGGGCTCTCCGAATGCCAGGCAAGTGCTTTATCATTTGAGTTACGTCCCAGGTATGAAAATTTCTGTATAACCTTCTGATGTTTCAAAAAACCTTTTACAGGATTGCTTGAAAGTGAAAGAATGTCTTCCTTTTGAATCGTGAAACACCGTAAGTAATGTCAAAGTCGCCAGTAGGTGTTCAAACTCTAATCATCACTATCTTTCTCCATGAAGTATCACATAATCTGAACTAAGTAATTAAGAAGCAAATAAATAGAACCTTGCAACAAGGAATATTTCCTCCTGTGGCTGACACCTTGCTCTCAAGAGAGGGCATGTGTTTCCCTCAGGTCCATAGAAAAGATTCATCACTTTCTCTCTTGTAGCACACTTGGTCTGCTTTTGTATTCATAGTGATTGCTCTCTCTCACCTCACAGTAGCTGCTGGAAAGAGCTTAGTACACAGAGGCAAAGCAACCTTAAAGCCTTACAAATGTCACATGCTGTCAGGGACTTTCAAGTAACCCGCCTATGGCTGTAGTGTCAGATGCTAACCCAAGGATGAAATAACAAAGTGGCTACTCAGAAATGCTCAATGACATTGTAGTCTAATGATCTTCTTGCTTGCACATGTGGACAGCTCTGCCCTTTTCCCTGGCTTCTTCTTCTTTTCTATTTTTTTTAATTGAAGATCGGTTTCCCTTTACAATATGTTCTTCCCCAGCCCCAACTCCTCCCACATGACTTTTCTTTTCCAGTTAACACAAAGAGGATAACATTAAGAAGGGGAACTTTTCTATTTGTTCTCTCAGTGTTTTCACTTCAATAATATGAGAAACTCAAAATTTTGACTCTTTAGAAAGAATTTACAAGAATCCTTTCAGTACTTATTAAATAATACAAGGGATAGTTTTTTTTTTCCATTTCTTTTCTTTTTTCTCTTAGATAGTTTCATATAGCTCATGTTGCCTGAACTGGCTAGGTTTATGTCAATTAGACACAAGCTAGGGTCATGTAGAAAGAAGGAATATTATAGTAAATCAGAAAATACCTCTATAGGCGTGGCCTGTAGGGCACTTTTTTTTTTTTTTTGATTGATGATTGACATGGGAGAGCTCAGCTTATTGTGGGTAGTTCCAATCCTGAGCAGGTGATTCTGTGATCCTGATAATATGAGAGAGCAGGCTGAGAAACCCATGGGGAGCAACCCATGGGGAGCAAGCCAGTACCCGTCCATGGCTTCTACTTCCATTCCTGCCTCCTGGTTCCTGCCTTGAGTTCTTGCTCTGACTTTCCTCAGTTATGAGGTGAGAGCTGAGAGTTGTCTGGTAAAATAACTCCTTTGCTTTCCAAGTCACTTCTCATTATGTGTTTTATTACAGCAATAGAGACATAATTATGACATAGCCCAAGCTGGCTTTGAACTCACTATGTAGGCTGCAAGACCTTGAATTCCTGATCTTCTTGCCTCAAATTCACTAATGGCACTCATTACAGGCATGTGCCAACCCACCTGGCTAACTACTTGTTCTTGAAGCACTGTGTCTCAGAATAATGAAAAATAACTATTTTATGGCTTATCATAAATATTAGCTCTCAAAGAATAATGCATATTCACTAATTTCAGATTATTTTAGCCTATGTATTCATGTATGAGTATATATTTTGAATTCTGTCTTTGGTTTGTTCACTGGTTCATGGAGAGAATCTGGTTTTCCAGTCTGTGTTGTCAGACACTTTAGAGACCACTGGGTTCATCCTGGCAGATTCTGTTCCAGCTGGGTTTTCCCTGTTCACTACAATCTACTTGTCAGACATCAGAGTGTCTGATTCTGGTCTGAGTTTTACTGAATCCACTAGATGCAGTGGTTAGAAGGATTCATCTGAAAGCCACAAGAGTGTTTATCTTCTACATCAGAAGTATAAGGCAGAAAAAAGAATGATTACAAATGCTTGGTTCAAAGCTTCCAATTAGGCTGCTACCCTGCCCTCAGGGCCTTCTGCTTCCAAACTTTTTAAACAGTTTATAAAAATAAAATTAATCACACTGAAAAGTTTATTACGAGGTTCTTTATGTTAACTTAGACTCTCTTAGCTCTACATTTTAGGTGAGTGATTTGAGGCATTTCCTGACATTTTACTACATTCCATTTCAAACTGATTTGCTCTTGATTAGCAAATCAGTTGTGTGTAACAGGTAGTGAGTCAGTAGCCTTAGCATAAGAAGAATCTTGCCTAACGATGACCAATATCTTAAGGGGCTCTCTGAGGGTCATGGTGAGGATTATTGCAGATGAAACCTACGAACATTTCAATCTGAGTTTGGCAGAACTGTAAGCAGTCTGTCAGTCAGCTCTAAATTATCACTACCACTATTAGAAATTGCTCAGAATCCTCTTTGTGAGCTGTTACCACCCAACAGTGTGGGAGCAAAGCAACGTGAGCACCACCGAAGATCGTGTCAAGAAGGAAGACTTTTGACTTTAACCCACATATGCAACAGTCTCACCCAATTATAATTAAAAGTCAACTTTAGATCTTCTTGCATTCATCCATAACCAAACAGCTGTGATGGCATCAGGCAATACAATAGACCTACAAATTATGTTATGTATACATTTATTAGTGCTCCTTTTTATCCTTCTCCTAGAAGGAAGGGCACAAAAAATGTTTCAGTTTAGTGACCCAAGTTTATACCCCCAGAGAATGATAGAACTGGGTTGGGGGAAACATTTTCAAATAAACTACTATAATATTTTGATCTACATAGTATCCATTAATATCTCTTTAGCTACTCTAGTGCACGATGTCAATAGTTTGAACCAGGATGGAACTCATTAAATCTTGAATGAAGTTCAGACTGATTTCCACTTCACAGGAGTCAGGATGCCCAGCCCCTTTGACTCAGTTCATCGAGGATGGCTGGATTATTAGGCCTCTGAAGAGAGCTCATCTCTGCAAACTGTGAATGCTTTACCTTATGGGAGAAAGGTGATTTGATGAATCTGATTAAAGAAATAGGCTCAATGTAAACACATGGATCTCTTTTTTCCCTTTATTTTTTTGTTTTGTGTGTGTGAGTTTTTTGCTTGCATGTCTGTGTGTCATGTGTGAAGTTCCCAAAGAAGCCAGAAGAGGACATTGCATCTCTTTGGAACTGGAGAGACAGACTTCAGGGACGCTCTGGAAGTGTAGCCTGTGCCTTTATGGGCTGAGACACCTCTGCTGTCCCACAGTGATCCTATTAAAAAGAAAGAGAAAGACAGGAGAGCCAGAGATGAGAGGAAAAAACAAGGATCTCAGAGTATACTGCCAAGAAAGAAAACGGCTTTCAGAATACAGACTTAGAGCACTGCTTCTCATCCTTCATGTTGTGGTGACCCTCCCACCATAAAATAAACTTTACTGGTACTTTATAACTGCAATTTTGCGCTCATTTTATAAATTATAAAGTAACTATATTTTCTTGGAAGGTTAGGAGTTGTGACCCTCATGTTGAGAACCCCTCTGTCTTTTAGAGGCTTGAAAGGCAAGGGGACAGATTTTGTCATGGTGTCTAAAAGGAAGCAGCCATACTGGACCTTTTTTTTAGTCCTATAGTTGCCATTTTCGATGTCTCACCCTCACTTCTGTATGACATAAGGCTTGGGTCTTAGGGTTTCTATTCCTGCAGAAACATCATGACCAAGAAGCAAGTTGGGGAAGAAAGGGTTTATTCAGCTTACACTTACCACATTGCTGTTAATCACCAAAAGATGTCAGGACTGGAACTCAAGCTGGTGAGGAAGCAGGAGCTGATGCAGAGGCCATGGAGGGATGTTCTTTACTGGCTTGCTTCCCCTGGCTTGCTCAGCCTGCTCTCTTATAGAACCAAGACTACCAGCCCAGAGATGGCACCGCCCACAAGGGGGCCTCCCCACTTGATCACTAATTGAGAAAATGCCTTACAGCTGGATCTCATGGAGGCATTTCCCCAACTGAAGCTCCTTTCTCTGTGATAACTCCAGCCTGTGTCAAGTTGACACAAAATTAGCCAGTACAGCTTGTTTAAGAGACTGTTACAGAAGCAATAGAAAATGAACGTATCTGGAACCCATTCTTTTCTATAAGCGTTCTCAAAAGTCAGGGTGTCTGATTCATTCCCATCTAGATCAGGGTTCTGAATGACTTGATTTCAACATACACGTGAGGTTTTCAACTCATTTTTGTCATTAAAAACTTTTGGGAAATTCAGTATGAGAGTGTAGTAGAGAGAACGATGGGAGATGGGGCATGACTCTTTAAAGCTTATGTGGCTTTCAGTTCCCTATGGAATTTTGACAAGGTCTTAGGAGCCATTTGTCTTGTACCACTAAAAAGATCATTTACCCATCAATAGGAACAGCAGCAGTTGGTGATTCTGGGCTAACTGAAGTTTGGAGAGCTTTATTTATGTAGAGGAATGCATTCATCATGAGTTAACCATGCGCGAAACACACTCTTTGTAACTTCTCTAATTTATAAATTTAACTAGATATTTTGCTTATAATTAACCTTGAACTAATTGTAAAGTTGTAAAATAAACTTTTATGACCATAGGATTATTTTCAGTTTAATATGTACACTTTTAAAATATTTTGCCTACTGTTTTTGTCTTCAACTGGCAATTCTGCTTACTGGAGTGTTATTTAGAGAATAATTAATGAAGTAGGTTATAAATGATTAAACATCTTTGCTCATCAATGATAAAAAAAGAATTTATCATTTTAATGCCATTTCACAAAATGTCCACTGGGTGGCAGTATCTTACAAGAACAAATGGATAATTTTTTTCTGGTTGTTAAATAGTTAATCTTTGCCATTCTGTTTATTTTTAAGAAGGTACTAGGGTTGGGTGGGGTGCAGGAGCTTATACTGTATTTAATATCTTTTCAAAATAGAAAGAATTTTAGCAGTGCAACAACTTTGATTTATAATATAATTTTTAAAGTGAGAATTTACTTTGAAATAAATGCCTTTTATAAAAAAAACAAACAAACCTCATAACACATACTTAGTTAATTCTTAAGTCTGTGAGAAAACGTGTAGAAGTCCTTTAGCATCTGAATAGGCAGGCCATGATGGCAAATAACATAACCTGTGATGGCACTGCCATGACATTTATCCCAAGTCTTCTGAGAGTTTTCAGGAAAAATATTACATGATATGCATTTACCACATTCAATAACATAACTATTTTTTCCTAGCAATCAAAATCTTCCATGTTAATGACAGGCTTTTCTGATCAAGACACTTCAGTGCTACAATTTGTGGTCAGATCAAAATTATAAGTTTTTTGTTTTTGTATTTAAGGAATAATTCAGGCAAGAAAGAGGCTATCCAGAAAACACTTTAGTGAATGCATGAATAAATAGCATTTCTGTAATAGTGTGGTTGGTACATTTAGTCAGTGAGTGAGTCCCCAGGGAAAGGTTCTCACCTGATCCCTAATCCCTCTGACTCACAATCACCTCACAGTTGTTTATTACTAAGTCTTTCTCCTTTAGTCTCTGGGCTATGAAGCAGGCTGTTAGCACTAGTTTACCTGTTCCTGAGATGTCACGGTAGCTTCTCAATGCCTCATCTTCTTACTTGAATAGATATTTGAGGCTCTGATTCGTTAGCATCGAGTATTGTAATATGTTGATTAGTGCAAGTTAAAATGTACTTTATAGTGTTGAGTGCTGTAGTTTCCCCTAATCATGAGTAAGAAACAACTCTCTTTCAGTCGCCCAAATTTCAGTGTCAGCAATCTCACAGTTAATAGTTCTTGCCTTAACTATTGGAATGAATACCAACTGAGCTTTTGAGGTATAAATACAGATATTTCAACTCTGATCCATCTGTGTGTGATCCCTCAGCACACAAACTAGAAGAAACCTGCTGAAATATTTCCCATGGAAGGGTAGATATTTCACACATCTAAAAGGTGACTTTGGTGGTATTCATTTTTAAAAATTTGTTTTTGTCACTTCTACCTATGTGTCAGTGTGTGCACATGTGTGCAGATGACTGAGGACGCCAGAGGCATCAGATCCCCTGGAGTTGGAGTTCCAACTGGCCTGACCTGGGTGCTGGAAACAGAACCCCCATCCACTGGAAGAGCAGTAAGTGCTTCTAACCACTCAGCCACCTCCCACCAGCCCTTGTATGGTGGGAATTGATTCGTAGATGTTTTAGCAATAATTATCAAATATGAAAAAATGTTTCAGCAATGTTTTCATTGAAATGCTACTTTTTCAGATGAGGACAAACCTGGAAGGTCTGAAAAGGAAAGGCAGTGCACAGAGACAGAACCAGGCTCAACCAATCGACTGGAAGAAAACAGCTGAGTGTGCATTCAGTGGGAAGCATGCAGTGGCCAATCGTTATCTCTGTTATTGACTGGTTGGTCATAGAGTGGGAAGCTTGCAATGGCCACTCAGTATCTCTATTTTGATTTGGTATATCACACAGTGGGAAGCATGAAGTGGCCACTCAATTGGTATCCCTGTTATTGATTGATTAGTCACACAGTGGGAAGCATGCAGTGGCCATTTGGTATCTCTGTAATTGATTGGTTGATCACATATGCTTCTTTTGATTAACATTAGTCCTTTATTTCAAAATTAATTTCCTATAAAGAAAATATCAACAGACACCAGTATGTTTTGACCATTTTCATCTGCCAGACATGCTGTCTCATTGTCTGGAACTCTAGAAAAGGTAGAGTCACACAAAACAGTGGTAAGACATTTAGTGTGGTACCTGAAATATAGCATTGAGCAGTGGCTGTGCTAAGCCTACAGGGTTTTCCTTTCTTCCTTCCTCCCTTCCTTCCTTCTCCCTCCCTTCCTTCCTTCTCCCTCCCTTCCTTCCTTCTTTCCTTCCTTCCTTCCTTCCTTGCTTCCCTCCCTCCCTCCCTCCCTCCCTCCCTCCCTCCCTCCCTCCCTCCCTCCCTCCCTTCCTTCCTTCCTTCCTTCCTTCCTTCCTTCCTTCCTTCCTTCCTTCCTTCCTTCCTTCCTTCTTTCCTTCCTTCTCTCTCTCTTTCTTTCTTTCTTTCTTTCTTTCTTTCTTTCTTTAATTTTTTTTTAAAATTACACGATCCACTGACTTCCATCAAATAACTCACAAAATTTTGGAAAAACAAGATACATACCACTGAACATTCTGCTAATAAAAACAGACATAATAAGTCCATGTGTCAACATATATAATCTTATTCTCCTCAATGGAACTGATACCACAGTCTGAAGAAACTTACTGCCTCATATAATATGTGGAAAATATATTTAAGAGAAATCCTTGTCAAACTCACTTAACTTTAATATTCATCTGGGGGCTGGTTATAGTAATGATAAAAGCCAGCACCAAATATCTGATTTTATTTCTTTTAATGTTTTTTTTTTTTGTAATCTAATTCTTTTTCCAGTTTTTGTACCCTGAGTTGTCCTTTTCCATCTTATAGCCTAGTAGCCTGAGGAGTAGATGAGCTGGCAAGAGGAGCAGACAGGCTATGAATGTTCCATGTCTGCTAGTGGAACAGCAACATCATGCAGCAAGGACCTTCGGAGACAGGATGTTTTCATGTGCGTGAGTTAGTGGAATTAAAAATCAGTAAATGCTTTGTGGCTCCACAGCTCAGTTCTAGAATGGAAATCAAATGTCACCAATGACTGCTGTCTGTAGTCTTCATATGACACCCAGGGGCAGAATCGGAAAGGTTAGGTCAGGTCTCACTCTTCCAATCTCATGAAGAATGAGTATAGCTTCCTAGGTTTGAATTATTTTAACATTTACTCAGATTTGAATACAGTGGCATTACTGTTCAAAACCCACAGCCCTTTGTTTCACAATGTATTAACAAAGAACTACATAATTTTGTAAAATATTTTGTTACTCCATTTCCCCAAGGCATTTATATTTGAGTCAAACTTTATTGCTGTAAAATCAATCACACAAACCATAGACTCACACATTTTACTTATATAATCTTTGTCATCCTACCAGTGTTGGTGGGGAGGGGAGGGTATCTCTGCAAATGCCCTGGCCAGCACAGTACAAATCCACATGAGGCAAGAAAGAGATTTGCGTCAGCACAGCTCGGTAATTGGTGTTGGTTCAAACTTCTAGAGTATGGCACTGAGCAGTTTATTTTAGGCATATGTAAGCACAATTTTGGGAAAAAAGTTACCTGATGATAACTCAATCTAGTGTGCAACAAAGCTTAAGATGTGATTACATAGAAACTCTTTTCAAAGTACATATCTATAAAGTACATTTCCACATCCCTAAAGATGAGTTCTATCCATTGAAAAACAACACTCAAGATAAAGGTTTAGGGAGAATTACTGGGATAGAAGCAAAGTCTAGGGAAGCCAGATGTGGTCTAGCCATACAGATACCACAGAGGTCACTGGGTTATCAACATCCTCTGCTCCATTTGTAATGTGCATGTGACATTTTACATGAGAGGGGTTCTATGGATGGAGAAACAGAAGTCAAGATAAAGGTCTGGGAAAGGAGAGTCTGATAAACATAAGAGACTGGGGGAGTCAGGTATGGTATGGCTCTCTACAGGTGCCACAGGTCACAAGGCTATTAACCACATCCACAACCAGCCTTCTGGGCAGAAAACAAGTTAGACACCTCTTTCTTTGAAGAGACAGCCCATGTGTTTAACATGGCCGTTTTTCCATGTGTTTAACATACCTATCTGTGAGCACTAGGAAATCATCATGACCTCAGCAATTTTCATCTGGAAAACTCACATTAGCTTAAAAGAAGTAAACACACCATCTCTAGGAAAGGTTTGGATTGGGGGTGGGGGGTGGGGGTTTGGGGGGGTTGGCTGATTTAACTGAAGAGCTATGGCTGCTTTGACATCATCTGAGAATTTTGTTCCACATCCATTCTTTGAGGATCTTAAGGCATTTCACAAGAGCCCAGTTTCATGTACAAGCAGGTCTATCAAAAGGGAATACAAAAGGAGACTTCCCACTGCCTCTTTTCTATATAAGAACAAGGAAGACAATCTTAAATTATCTCATTTCCATGAATGCAATGTCGGTATCTAGACCCAATACTGGCAACAAGAAAGGGAGGTCATTGGTTATTCCAGATAATTCTGTGAAGAGAAAGTTTGCTGGGGAGCCTGCTGTTAGGGTATTTTTATGTAATGTAATGTTATGTTATTATTATTCTTTTTTTTTCCTTAGGACAGTTTTCTCCCAAGACAGGACCTTCTGGTTCTGCCACCTTAAAATGCTTCTTTCCCTGGGTCTGTTACGTGCAGAAGGCCCTTTCAAGGGGAATGTCAATTTGAATGATTACTGTCATAGAATCTCTGCAGTGAACATGCGCACAGATGCTGGTATGCAAATGGACCTGAGAGATCATGAAAAAGGATGGGTCACACTGTTCATCTCTCTAATTCTCACCCTTTGTTGTGTTTACATTGTCTTTGAGCACTCTTGGTTGTAAGCCAGAAAGTTATGGTAGTCATTATAGGAAAAAAAAAAAAGACTTAATTCCCCGTGCATGTTAATGAAATGCCCTTCAAAGTTGCAGGCATTAAACTTGGTCTTGCAATCAGGTTTCTGATGTTTAGGGGGAATGGTAAAGGACTTAGATATTTAGTGGCAGACCTATCTTTCAGAGAGACAGTGACAGACAGCACAGCGTGCTTGCTGCTTCTTTCAATTTCTTGGCCAGGCATAGCTAAATCCTGTTCTATTTCATGCCAAAGCCAGTGAGTTAATGGGAGAAAGAGGAATAGCTTAGACTCTGATGAGCAAGCTGGGACACTTTGATGTGAATCTCTCCTCCTGTCTGTGAAACAGATCCACATTCCTCAGTCTCCTAAAGAAATAGAGGTTCCTGATATATGCTGTGTTAAAGAAATAAATAAGTATACGGGGGAAAAAGAGGCATTCATTATTTGTGGGACAGTTTTCTTTACATTTAAAACTAGTAGTAAAGGGTGACGTTGATTTCTACAATAGAGTTCTCAATAAAGACTTTTGTTCACAATTGAATAGATTAATGAAAGAATTTTCCATTCCTGCTTTAGTGTTTTAAAGTGATAATCACTGCTCAGATTTGCTGTAAATAAAAAAGAAAAGAAAACAACGACAACAAAAACTACTCAATGTACTGTAGTTCACCACTGAAATTGCTGGGCACATTTACATAGTTTGCCTCTGTAGTCAGTGGGAAACTGCCTGCGTCTCTGCTTGCATGCTTTACCTTCACAGAAAGAAAGAGTGATCAAAACCCCTGAGTCTCAGGTCAAGTCAAATAATTGGGCTTCATCTCTAATATTTTTCTGGCAGTGCTGTAGTCTAAATGAAGGAGAGCAAAAACATGCAGAGGAAATAACAGAGGTTGAGCAATCTTGAGATATATATATATTGCATTCTGTCAGTTTCATCTAAAGAGTACGTCCCTGAAAGCAATGCATACTTTATAAATCAGGTGAAATTATTGGTAACTTGAAAAATGTAACAACAACAGCAACAACAACAAAACTATCCCCACGAGGAGAGAAGAAGGCATTAAATAAGAACTTTCTGTATTAAATACTTAGACACTTCCTGGGTATTCACAATGGGCTGGAGTGAAATGGATCCTCCATTACAATTTTAACACGTTAGCACAGCCAGTGAAATGCCTGTGTTGTCTCCTGGATCTGAGGTAACGGGGATTATTTAGTATTCATGCCAGGGCAAGAAATCTGCTCCCTGCACTTTAGTCCTCCAATTCCATAGAATAGAGTGCCAGTGTGTGCCATATTGGGGAGCACAGAGTTTGAGAAATACTCCTGATGTTATAGGAGAGATTACAGAACTCTTTCTGAAATTTTCTCAATACAGACTGAGTTTCATCAAGTTTATTGATAAGCACATCTCTTCCTTGTCTCAGAAAGAAACACTTTCCCCTCCCCCCAGGGATTTTTCTTTTTAAAAAAAACCAGTCCAAAACAAGAACAAAAGTTATTACAATGCTTGTAAAAGTGTTACACTCCCATTTCCAGGGTCTATACACATACAGTTCTGTTATAAATTGTATAGATGTATGGTGGTGTAGATGTGTATGTAGACAGTATATAAATATATTTGTTACTTTCCTATAATTTGATTCTCTTAAAAGTTCTGGAGGCAAGGTGTAACGAAGTCATGTGAACCAGGCAACTTGTCCTAATGATACAGAGGTGACATGGGGCTGATCCAAAACTTTACTGCTGTCTCCTCAACATTCCATTTTCTTTCAGGATAACCTACACAACGATCATCACGATAAGTAGGGGGAATTAAATGTGTCTATTTTTGATACCGAGTTCTAGAAACATGTCCCTTTGACTTCTTACATTACTCCCACCAGAATGACAGGGTTTACTATTGTCACTCCATTTGTAATCAGAGTCCATACAGATTAAACCGAGTGCCCTGATATTCAAACAAGTATGCCAAATGGTGGTCAACGAGGCAGTATGATATTTTTCCTTTAATCAAACCAATTGCTGAGTATAATTATAATCTTGGAAGATACAGTTAAAAAGATGTTGAATTAAATTGAGCTCTGAAAATTGCTCACCTCATGATTCCTTCTGATTACATCTTGGCATAATTCCACCAAGTTTCAGTATGTAATTTAGGGATAATGTATAATTGGTATCTAAACCATTGCGACTTCTCTGCATTGAAATGGGAGGTGGATTTTATTAGTAATAACTATAATAACTGAGCTGAATAGCTTGTGCGACTTACCTTCTCATTAGGAAATTATTTTTCAGCGGGAATACCTTGCCTTTACATATTTAGTTCAAATTTTAAATAGAAAATTTATTAGTAAGACAAGTGTTTACTAGAAGATACATTTTTT
Source organism: Mus caroli (assembly GCF_978045245.1). NCBI lineage: Eukaryota > Metazoa > Chordata > Mammalia > Rodentia > Muridae > Mus > Mus caroli. Next base: position 146,996,424 of record NW_028227256.1, on the reverse strand, counting down.
AAAGAGATAATATAGTTAGGTCCTAATTAAGCAATTATTTCCCCTGGTGTTAAATTTAAAAGGGTATTTTATGAGGTCTTATTTGCAAGAAAAATTTTATCCACAAGAGAAACACTCTAATGATATGCAATATGCAATAAGACTTAGGACCATGGTGTCATAATACTAGAAAAAATAATTGTCTCTTTCAGGTACATTATAAAACATTTTGTTAATACGACTCATAGAGAAACATCACTTTAAAGTTAAAAATTCACTAAAATAATCATACCAGATAATGGTATCTACCTGCAGGTAATAGTGTTATTCCTAATGAACTAATGCTAATATACTCACCTAAACGGCAATCCTCTTAAAGGGGACTCTCAAGTTAAGTGAATCTGAAGAACTGGTTAAAGCAATTTTCCTCAACCGGTGGGTCGTGACAAGTGTTACATATCATATATCCTGAATATTAGATATTTACATTCCAATTCATATCACTAGCAAAATTATGGTTATGAAGTAGCAACAAGATAATTTTGTGGTTGGGGGTCACCATAACATGGGGAACTGTATTAAAGGGTCTGATCATTAGGAAGGCTGAGAACCAATGGGTTAAAGTAAGTTTTTTTTTAAGCATACATTTCTTTTTTTTTATTAATTAGATATTTTCTTCATTTCCATTTCCAATGCGACCCCATAAGTCCCCCAAACCCTTTCCCCCCACTCCCCTCCCCCCACTCCCCTCCCCCCACTCCCACTTCTTGGCCCTGGCATTCCCCTGTACTGAGGCATATAAAGTTTGCAAGACCAATGGGCCTCTCTTTCCACTGATGGCCAGCTAGGTCATCTTCTGATACATATGCAGCTAGAGACACTAGCTCCAGGGGGTACTGGTTAGTTCATATTGTTGTTCCACCTATAGGGTTGCAGACCCCTTTAGCTTCTTCAGTACTTTCTCTAGCTCCTCCATTGGGGGCCCTGTGTTCCATCCAATAGCTGACTGTGAGCATCCACTTCTGTGTTTGCTAGGCCCTGGCATAGCCTTGCAAGAGACAGCTCTATCAGGGTCCTTTCAGCAAAATCTTGCTAGTGTGTGCAAGTGTATGGTGTCAGTGTTTGGTGGCTGATTATGGGATGGATTCCCAGGTATGGCAGTCTCTAGATGGTCCATCCTTTTATCTCAGCTTTTTTTTTTTTTTTTTTTTTTTTTTTTGGTTTTTCGAGACAGGGTTTTTCTGTATAGCCCTGGCTGTCCTGGATCTCACTTTGTAGACCAGGCTGGCCTCGAACTCAGAAATCCGCCTGCGTCTGCCTCCCGAGTGCTTGGATTAAAGGCATGCGCCACCACACCCGGCTCTCAGCTTTTTTTTAATGCAGCACTATTACATGTTAAATACAGACCCTGAAAGATCCAACCATGAAGAAACTTAATTGTCTTAATCTTTCTTATTTCCTTGATCACAGTGTCTCCTTATGTAGTAACTGTATTGACAGTTAAGGAGTCTAAAAGTCCTAATAATCTTTTTATTCAGAATGCCAGGGATCAAAAATATGAGTGGTAGACTTTGTCTTCTCACATTCTGGTTAAACTCTTCTTGTTTTTGTTCTTCTTCCTCCCGCTTATCCCCTCCTCCTCCTCCTCTTCTCTTCATTTGAAAATACTCAGTAGTCAATAGGTCCATCTTTTCTCAGGCTTTGAATTTACTCTGAAGAGACACAACCTCAAAGTTTAATATGGCAGGTTAAAGAGGATATAGTTGTGAGGGATTTAAAGAAATTAACGATGCTACAAAGATGAATGATGGGGATTTAGTAATCATTGGCTCAAAATGCTCATTATCTATATTTTGGTATCTGCATCTCTAGCATGAGAACAATTTCTCTGTTTACTATAAAGCTTACCCAAGCTGTACAACTTGGGATCCTTCACAAATGGCAACAATCACAACAGTGCATGCCAGCTATCAAGAAAGTGGCTATCAAAGTCATACCATAGGGGTTATGTTTATTTTCTCTAAAATATCCTTTTGTCATCCTTTCATGAAATATTCTGTATAAATCATGGAGAACTATATAATACCTATATTCTTTTGGAAATTAGTATTGACTCACATTGCACTTGTTAACTTATTCAACAATATTGATCACAATATTGTCATACAATCATGTGATAGATATTTCTCTGGCTTCTACAGATATATCAGCAAGTCAAACAGAAAAAAAAAACATTCTCCTTTCTTATATTTGAAATTATAAGCAGGTTCTTATACTTTTAGTGAAAAGAAAGAGAAAATTTTAGAAAATTGGAAAAGTAACAATAATAGCATGATAAGTGTGACTTCACTAAAAGTAAATAAAGCCTGGTGTTTCTTAAAAGAAGCTTGTTTCTTGGCAGAAAGTGCAGAACCAACATGCTAAGAATGCCTCTGGCTCTGCCTGGCCCTTCCTTTCTATTTCCATATCTCTTTACTAACTTGAAGATACAATTTATCTCATATCTCTCTTTCTTCTCAGAAGACAAACAATAAAAGATTAATTTTTATTTTCTGAAATTTGTTTATTACTCTCTATTCTCTCTGTGTGTATCTATGTATGCTCACGTGTGCTTGTGCACTTACACACATGCATTTGTGCATGTCACAATTTGAGGTAGTGCCTTCCCTCATTTCACCTTGTGGATTTGAGGGAATAAAACTGCTTGTCAAATTTGCTGCACATGCTTAGCCCACTGAGCCATCTTGCCAGCCTTTATTTAGATTTAGAGCCATTATCTCTGAGCAGACTGCATGTAGGAGCAGAGAAAAGCAGCTCCCTATTGCTGAGGGAAGAGAGAAATTTGATATGAGTCTTGGCTGAGGGTGCTGGCTACCTCTTCACTGTGCAAAGAAAGGGTAACATTGCAACAGAGCATGGCAGCGGTTTATTGACAGCATGCATGGAATCTAAACATCCTTTTACGTAGATCATTTCTTCCTCCTATGAAAACAGATAATTCCATGGAAACTAAGATTTTGAGAATGAGAAACTAAGATTTTCAGGTGAAGATTATAAAGTCATGTTGTCAATCATGCTAAATGAAATTTGCAATTTTATATATGAGTTTTGAATGAGTTCTATCACTTTCCCTGTATTGAGAATGTAAGTCTGTATTCCATGGTACTTTATTCCTGATGCAGATGCCATTGATAAATGACAAGCGATGCGGAAGCTTGCCCCAGTGGCTCACCTAGCCTGGATAATGTGGGCCTTCTTTGGGATGCATGGTGGTTAGTGTTCCTGTCAATGAAATCACAGGCCCTGCTAAAGACTGTCAGCTGCCTATTCCTTTATTTCCAACATAGTATTTTTATTGACTATTTGGGAGTTTCACATAATGCACTTGCCAATCTTCCCAGGTCCAGATCCCTGCCCCATCCTTGTGACCTCTGTCACCCAAAAAGAAAAAAAAAAGAATGAAAGAAAAAATAAATCACAAAGTCCAGTTTGTGTTGCCCATGTACTCACTGGAACATGGTCAAACTCCCAGCGGGAAACCCCTTAAGGAAAACTGAGTCTTTCCCCTCCCCACCCCCACCCCAACCAGAATTCTACCCTGTATTCTCGTCACTGTTCAGTGATAATAAAGGTGCCTACTTTATGGGTATTACTTGATTAATAAGACTTGTACTCAACAAAATACTTGCCATCTTTGACATTCTACCTCATGTTGATCTGCTCATAAGATTATCTGAGAAAAGTTTGTTAGTATGAAGACGCTTCAAAAACTGACACTATTAAGAAATCCTTAACATTTGCATGCAAGATAACCATGTGATAGTCAACTTTAAACATTCTTCCATTTGTCTTTTGCTTGATAGGTATATATCTATATGAAATATAGATATATTTGATATATATAGATATATATTTGATATATTATATATACAGATATATTTGATGTATAGAGGTATATTTTTATATCTCTATCATCTATCTATCTATCTATCTATCTATCTATCTATCTCTCCATCTAAACATTAAAAGTTTGAAATTGGAAATTAATATCTTCTATCTATCCTGCATGCTATCTATTAGAATAACAATGAATTACACTATCATATTGTTCCTTTCATGACTTTAATACGTCAAACTTTATTTAATTAATTTCTGGGTAGGTAAGACTGGGTAAAAAGGCAGAAATCAACATGAATAGATTTAGGTCCCAGTGTGAAGGAAAGTCACCTGGATCCTGGTGCAAAATCCCCATTTACAAGCTTACAAAGAAATTGCCCTAAGAAACCCTGTTGATCTTTCATTGTCAGGGAAACATCCTGAGAGTGATTTCTCAGGTGTATCAGAAATTTCAGAATGCATTGCTGGTGGTGTTAGTTAGACTCCTCATCTAAAAGGATGCTTTCTCAGGTAGGATTTTTGTTTTCTATTTCGTGAAAAACAATGTATCAGAATCCAGCAGAACATGAGTGCCAGGTCTCAGGCTGCCATATTGTGGCTACCACCCTTCCTAATGCTGTGGCTGAACTTATCCTCTTTACCTTCTAGACATTTTTCATTGACAGCTTTATTTCTGATGGTTGTGTAAGACAACACATATAAAGAATTTATGTGGTATGTAACACTTGTTTCACATGTGCTAGCTCATTATTGTTCCAATGGTAGATAAACTGTTATTATATCATCTTACAATTTTAAACTCCTTTTTCATTGTTTTGTTTAATAATCATGATGCCACCTAAGGAAAGAAGTTCAGAAGGAAAATCTCTAGAAAATTAAAAATAATTGAAATCCAAAGTTCTTGAGATTCAATCATTTCCTCAAAGACTTCACCTCTTAATACTATGTGTTAGAGATTGTTTGAGTACATTAATTTTGGGGAGACTTCAACTATCATAATGCAATACTTGACCATATCATATTAACTATATAGTGAAAGGTTAGTCTTTCTGTTTTCACTTCAGTTCATGCAGCATCTTCAACACATGATGATTTTTCACAGGACAGACATTTGGCATTATTGACGTAAATGACACAGAGGACATGGTTATGGGTTCAAATGCAAACAGGTGAGAATAAGTAAGGAGCCGAGGAGGGAATTTAAGGTACAAGTACTGCTAATGATGGATCTGGGCGGAATCTTTTATGGTCCAACTAAAATCCAACGTGATTGCTGAATTGTTTAACACTGAAAAAAATCAGCTAAAATTTAAAACAGTGCACATGGAATTAAAAATGGAGAGCACATTAGCTAATGAGTAATTTCCACATCTCTCAAAACAGCCACTTCCCTGCTTTGTTTTTAGCTTTGCAGATTTCAGTGGAAAGAACAGCTTTTATTCTCATATTTAAGTTATCCCATCGCTCATTATAAATTGCCTGCCTTCAACAATTATGGAAGATATTAGGCACAGCAAGACAGGAAGAAAATTGAGTCAGTTCTGCTAAAGGAAATATTGCTTTTTCTATAGCGTTTACTAATGTCACTTTGAGAAATCTAGAGTATCTGTTTTTCTGTTCAATTATTAAAGACAATATGCTCATGAGACTGAGTCCATTAGTTTTGAATTTTGCTTCATGCTGTTCTGTATAAGGAGATGTTGCTCCACTTATACTGGGCAATATTTGGTCTTTTGATATTTTTCTTTCTGCATATTGCACTATGACAGTGATTTATACGTGCTCTAATATATTTACTGATTTTTGTATATTTGAAAATAATTAAAAATGCTAAAATGATTTTTAGAAAACTAGTGACTTAAATATAAAATCTGTCTTTGTATTCCATTAAAACTTCTACATAACCCTGAAGCACATGCATCTTTAGAAAGAAAAATGCTATTTATCAAAAAAGAATAAAACACCTGGCAACATGTACCATGCTACTTTAGAAATGCATGTAGGAATAGCTATGGAAAACACAAGATATTAAAATACGATCCATTAGAATTTTATTCAATATTCTCTCCAAAAATGATTGCATAAGATTTATTGTATTAGGACTGCTATAAAAAAACATACAAATTTAAGGACTCTGTTATCTTTAAAATAAAATCAAAATAACTTAAAAGAATAGATAACTCTTTATTACTTGCTGTATTTTTGCCACCAGGTATTGTTACTAGAATTTCAGATGTGACTTTCTTGGACAATAAATATCATGTTGCTCAGAATCATTTCTAGCTATATTTAGACGATGAAATCTTGGGAAGTTCTGAAACAAAACAAAACAGTTCCTCTACATGGAATAAGTCACACGATATCTGGTACCAAATGTGACTAACTTCGGGAATTCTTAATTCAGTTACCGTGTGTGGAGAGTATTTGTCCAGGCATTTGAGGGGGAGATGGAGCTTCCACATTGGCTTCCACAGTGTGGCAGGAAAGACAACACAGCTGGGTGTAACATCAATGTTTTCCCAGACAAGCCTATTTAGAGAGATGGAGAAAGGTGTGAGGAAGCTATCAAGCTTGGTGCTGGTGAACCACCACCTTCAGCAGCTGCCAAGTCCTGCCTTTCAGCCTGAGGTGATGAATTTCAGGTGTAGGGGAAGCAGCTGCCAGCTACTGGACTCTCAACATCTTCCTCTTTTGTCTGAATTTTAGGAGAACATCCTCACTTTCAGCTTGTACTGCAGAGTCAAAATAAAGTGATACAAGCTGATGAAATAGACAGCTCGAGAAACCAGAAAGGATTCTGTAGTTAGCCCTGTTAGGCAGAGGTTGAGAGAAGTTCAGATTTGGATTTGTAAGAAGGGGATCTCCAAAGGAGTCTCGAGGCAAGAAAGAACTCTTCCAGGCATTCATGCTACAGCATGCATGTCTCCCCAGAGCTCAGGTGACTGATGCCAAAATACTGCAAATCCCCTTCAGGTCTGAACTACAAAGTGAGATAAGAAGAGAAAGCCTAGGGAGAAGGAGAAGAAGATAGGGAAAGATGGAGGGAAACATGCAAGGAGGGAGAGGAGGGAGAGAGAGGGGGAAGAAAAGGAGGTGGAGAGGTGGAAAGGAGAGAAGGAGAGAGAGAGGGAGAGGCAGAGCCAGATACTGAGAAACATAGAATGTTAATTAAAACTGTAGCTGGCATTGAAAATATAGCATAGAGAAAAATAAAGCTAAAATGTTTCTACAAAGAAAAAAAAAACAATAAGAGAAATGACAATACGGGGTTGAGGAAGGAAAGCTAAAGCGAGAAAATGTGGCCAGATTTGAGAAAAGCAAAGGCCAGTATCAGCATAGGTGTAGGGATGGGAGGAATGCATTGCGCCCCATGTCAGCAAATGCCCAGGCTTGTCTGGAAAATGCTACCCAGAGGCAGGTGTGTTTTACAAGTCCTCATAGCTTCTCATAGGCTCCAGAAATGACCAATTCTGCTGACACCTTGGCTCAGTGTCTCAGTCTCCAGTTCTGAGAGGGGACACATTTCCTTCCAAGCCTTTCTGGCAGCTCTGGGAAACCACAGCACACTGAATTTAACTATGGAACTCATTAATCTATGTAGCACTGGTCATTTCTGCTATTTTTCTGGTCTTCTTATACATTTCGGTGAGATTGAGTTCATGCTGACTAATTTTCCATTTATAATTTACAATGAACATTAAGTTGCTTTGCTCTGCCAATGAAATATATTCACGTTAGATTTTTCAATTGCAGTTTTATTTTTCTCTGATCATTATTTCCACCAAGCCTGTTTTCCCTGGATTAAAAATTGAGAATGTAAATTTTGCTAAATAGATATAATTTATCCCACACAATTAGCTCTTTATAGTTGTGAATATGGCAATTTTGTTTTTATGCTTATGTCTATACATGATTTTCATTATGCCTTTCATGAATTACTATGTACATTTATTTCTGTTATGAGAAAACTGTAAATACTGTAAAACTGGACTTGAAGGAGACAGAGACAGACCCTGGTGCTGAAGACAATTGAGAGCTACATATAGAGATATTTACTCAGATAAATTGTGAAGTCAGAAGCCACATTTTCAGATGCTCGTTTAGATAGAACCAGTGCTTCTTTTATGCTAGGATTCAGGCCTGAGCATGCTGACCAACCTAGCTCATATCTGGGTACAGAAGTAGTCTTTGAGTCAGTCTACAGCAGCGTTTACGCAATCTGCAAGATTCTGGAGTGAGTAGAGGAGTCAGAGCTGTAGAACCACATGTCATTACTGAATAAGGCTGGTTCTAAGTCTACCGGCTGGCTACCAGCATAGAGCCACTGTGGCTACAGCTTGAGATGCTTGCCCTGTTGGGAGACAGAAAGCAAGGGCATGGTGTCGTCTGCAGCCTACAAGCACATTGATCCTTACAGCAGCTGACAGAGAGAACAGGTAGTTGTGCTGCAGCCTGGAATTCTCCAGGAACCTGTCCCCAGACACCCTGACTAACCCCAAGGTCACCCTGATTCTGGGCAATAGCAGCATATCCCAAACAAGTCTCAGCTATCTTCCACTGTTTATGGTGCTTCAGAGACCAGAAACCTTGAACCAGACCAACAACCTGGAATAATGAATATTTTCACATAAATCTGTTTGCATAAAAATATACTGTAGGATGCACAGAAGTTTCCAAAGCAAGTATGATGAGCAGACACAAGATGGAGAATTGAGAAAGATGGAGGAAAAGATTAGTCACTGAGCATTGTGAGGAGACCTGGATTCATGATGGCAGTGATAGGTGTAAGCAAGGGCTGAGGGGGGCTGGGGAATACATTGTTGCCAAGTATGGCCAACAGGGTCGTGCACAGCGGTCTGGAGCTTGGATTCTAACTCAGTCCCTGAACATGCTGCTCAGTCACAGCATCACCCTGGTTCTGAACAATAGGATGTCCAAGACGAAGAATGGTTCATGTTGCACTGGACCTCCTTGAACGATCTCTATGGTCTGTGCTGCCCCTAGAGACTACTTTGATATCTGTGGTCCACTGAACCAGGCCATGTACAAGTCAGAAGTTCATGTGGATGTCCATGGTCCTATTATACCAGGAGCCATGTTATTTCCCTCGCCTCAGATTCTATGCAAAGGCTATACAGATGTTTTTGGTCTGGGCTGCCACCTGAAGCCATCCTAATCTCTGTACTCTGTGCTTCCGGTGGGGGGCCATGTTCATGTAAGTGGCTTTTGCTGTCACCTGAGGCCATGATGATCAGGTCTATGCTGCCTCTGAGTGCCGTATCTAGGTCCATCGTCTTGCTGCAGTCAGGATTTGTGTTGATGTCTTTGGCCTGTGATACCACTGAAGGCCATAAAGATGTCAGTGGACTGTGCTGCATCCCAAAGTCATGTTGATGTTCATGGGTTGTGGTACCACTGGGGGCTATGTTGATATGAGTGACTTGTATTGGCACCTGAGGCCATGTAAATATCTCAGGGCCATGTCTGGGTCTATGTTCCTATTGCAGCCAGAGTCTGTGTTGATGATCATAGCCTATGTTTCCATCAAAGGATATGCAGGTGTCTATGGCCTGTGTTTCACCCTGAACCCATGTTTATATCAGTGGGCTTTGCTGCCACCAAAGACATTGCTACCCACAGTGGGCTGACCTCTCTCTCATCTGTCAATAATTCAGAAAATGTCCTATACATTTGCTTGAGGCCAGGTCATATGGAGTCTTCTTTTCTTTTTCTTTTCCAATATATTTTTATTAATCATTTCAGAATTTTGTACAATGCACATCATCATACTCATTTCTCATCCCCCCAGTCCTCCCTGCTAGCCTTGTGCTTCCCCCATGCTCCTCAATAAAACTGAACACCAAGTTCAATTTGTCTTGCCCATAAACATATTGGAGCATGGTCAAATTCCCATCAACTATGAAGAGCTACACTTCAGCATCTTAATTACAGTTTTTATGGACTCTCTTCAATAGCTTCCTGCCTGAACTATATCTTTCTTTCCCCAGGGGCAGGGAGTGTTGTGTCAGAAGCTTCGATGCCCCTCATCCTCAGTTATTTGTCTGCAGTCATCGAGGCCACTGCTGAAGAAGCATCTTTGCATGTTGCAGCCAGCAGCATGGATCATGGACTTCACATAGTTTCCAGTAGCAGAACAGATCACTTTCTTACTTAAGATTCTCTCTTCTCAGATGACTTCAACTTGTGTCAAGTTGGCATACAATTATCTACTATGTCCCCAAACTCTGGCCCCTCCTTGAGGTGACTTATTTCCCTCTCAGCAGGTAACTTGGCCCACAGTTACCTCTGCATGTACACAGTCTCTGGCTTTTGTTTTATCCTTTCTATAAGTTGATACACTTCTGTGAGCAAGTTACAGAAGGACTGAGAATTCCTCCTTACTCAGTTGTGGCTCATGCTTCTCTCTGTGTGTGTGTCTCTCTCTGTCTCTCTGTCTCTCTCTCTCTCTCTCTCTCCCTCCCTTCCCCTCCCTCGCTCTCTCTTTCCTTCTCTCTACCTTTTGCGAAACACACATTCACTTTTCCTTCTTTTTAAGGTATTATATTTTATAATTGTGTCCATGTGTAGGTATGTGTATTTGATTGATGGGTACCATGGAGGCTAGAATGCATGTTGGAGACCCTGGAACTACAGTTATAGCCTTCTGTGAGGTGCCTGACATTCCTGTTGTGAACAGAGCTCTGGTTCTCTGCAAGAGCAGCAAATATTTCTAGCTGTTGAGCTTTCTCTCCATTCTCAATTTAATCTCCTTCTTCTTGTGCTGGTGATCATTTGAACTAAAGTTTCCCCTTCACCCATTTCCTAAGCCCATGTCCCAATCCTCCCTGCCCATTTCCTCTCCAGTAACAAGATGACATATCCATATTTTGCCATATTTTATGGGTTAATTTTCTTATCCAGAAGCACAATAGGAGATTGTGATGCATCTTGGGGTCCAGCCATGGTTCCGGTCTCTCAGGGTGTCCAGATGCCAATGCACACCAGCCTGGAAGGATGAAGCAGAGTCCAGAACTGGTAGAGTTCTGTAGGATTTCACTGGTCTGAGAGTTGAGTGCTAGGGTCCACAGTGTAGGGGGAAGAAGGCCTTCTCTGAGGATTTTAGTGTTATAGCTCTTTTAGGTCAAGTCCTTCTCTTACGATCTCCAATGAAACTGTTCTCTGAGATGATCTTAGCGTGTGTATATTTCTTTATTTGGGGTAGGCTTGTATACATACATTTAATTGTGGTGATCCAGGGGTATGTATTGATTTTGGAGAGCAGGCAGGAGTTTTCAGGGTAAATAAAAATCACTGGCTAGAATTTAAAGTTCTATGAATGTCTCCTTTACACAAAGGGGCAATTCAGGAATTCCAGGTATTTGCTGGGTGGGTTCTTATGTGTATGTGTGTGTGTGTGGGGGTGTATGAGAGGAAGGAGAAAAAGAGGACGTTGAACTTGTAGGTTTGCAAAGGACTACTCGACCTTCCCCAGATATAGAATGTAAGGTTTTGGGTTCCCCAGACAAGGTCAGAGAAGGGGAAGCCATGCTGGTAAAGGGAGTCCCCTGTTTCGCAAGAAGCTCACAGAACTGTCTGAGAAATGGTAGAGTGTGATCTTAATTAGCATCATCTAACAGGGGATGGAGATTATGGCATCATTATGAATCTTCCACCCAGTGCAATAGACAATAAAATTGTCAGAATTCTTTCTGCTAATTGTTTACAGAGCAAACAGTAAGCAAACTAATATGGTAATTTGAGTCCACTTTCCACACACAATTAAAAAGAACCATTCAATTGGGAAGAAACAAAGCCATCAGAGTGGCTCTATTGTACTGTCTTTATTGGGCATGCTCTGTTTCAACCCTATCCTTTCTCAGCTGGGAGCCATTTTGAACTAAAGCAATATACCTGTCAGTTTACCAGAGGTGGTTGACTTTAGTCATATTCAAGAACTTTGTGCTTTCAACAAAACCAACCAAACCAACCAACCAAAAAAAAAAAAAAAAAAAAAAACCCAAAAGCCATGGTTACAGTTGTTAGACCTGAGACAGAGTAACTTTGTGTAGAGAATCATAAGCTTGAAAATACCTTTTCATTAGTGTAATACCCTCAAAGAAAAGTATATTGGTTTTTAATATTGACATGCATATACTCTAGGGGGAAATTTAAAAAAAAATCTTTATGTTTTGAGATCAATTACAACAGATATGAACTGTTAGAAGAGTGAACAATTTCATCCTTGAATGGTTTATTGGATTGTTCTGTTAATGTATTAAATCCTGAAATGTTTATAATTAAAGAGAAAGGACTCCTTTCTTCTGTAGTTCTAGTCCACTGGTTTTCAACCTTTCTAATGCTGCCACCCTTTAATATTGTTCCTCATGTTGTGGTGACCCCTGACCATAAAATTACTTTTGCTTCTACCTTATAACTATAATGTTGCTACTGTTATGAATCATAATGTAAATATTTGATATGAAGGATATTTGATATACAAGCTCTGTGAAGGGATCACGACTCACATATTAAGTACCATCTATACTGCAAATACAATTTGCCACTAAAGTCCAAAATAGTTCAGTCAATGTGGAATTCAGTCCCACCACACTTCTGTTGGAGACAGAGTTTTGACAGTTTACTGCCTGTAAACAAATTCCTGAAGGAAAACTACTCACAGTTAATATCATAAGGTCTCCAGCAACAGTTTTGTAATGACTTAAGCATTTGACATTTTTTTGAAGTCTTAGAATCTATAATGTTTCTTTCCTGTCACATATAGATCATGTCTCTCAGAAATTCTGACAACTGGCCAGAGCTGAAAGTGTTCCCTTATCTTATCTTCCATCCACATTCACAAAACCTGCCAAATCCAAATCTAACACATCCTTTGGGAAACAGGAATGTTCTTCATGGTAGTTCACTTTTGCTTTCTTTTTGGTAAGCCTAGAGATACATTTTATATACCATGTATTTTGGCAATATAAATTCTTTTTCTCAGTCACTTAAATAAACATTTGCTATCTAATTATTTTCTGTTTTGTGTATAGGTGATTTGTCTGCATGTTAATCTATGTGCCATCTGTGTGCCTTGTACTCTTGAGGGCCAGAACAGAGTGTTTGAGCTCCTGAAACTGGAGATGCAGGGTGCTTGAATTGAACTAGGGTCCTGTGGAAGAGCAGCTAGAGTGATCAAGTCTCCTCAGCACCTTTTCACTCATTTTTAAAACAAGATAAGATGCAAATAAACAATAATATTAAATTTGTAGAGTTTTTTGGTACTATTTTAGTAATTGTTTCTTCTTCTTCTTCTTCTTCTTCTTCTTCTTCTTCTTCTTCTTCTTCTTCTTCTTCTTCTTCTTCTTGTTCTTGTTCTTCTTCTTGTTCTTCTTCTTCTTCTTCTTCTTCTTCTTCTTCTTCTTCTTCTTCTTCTTCTTCTTCTTCTTCTTCTTTCTTCTTCAACTTAGTTAAAAAACAAAAGCTATTGTGAATTATAGGGAGAACATTTAACTGCAGGTAATTTTTATCTTTATACTTAGTTCTGACTTAAATTTGTGAAAGAGTTCCACGCCAATTTTTCTCAGTTTCAAGTTCATAATTCTATAAAGTTGCAGAGTTGGATGCAATAATTTCTAAAATCTGGTTTTTTTTTTGGGGGGGGTGGTTTTGTTGTTGTTGGTTTTTTTTGTTTGTTTGTTTGGTTTTTTTTGTTTGTTTGTTTTTTTCCAGACAGGGTTTCTCTTTGTAGACCAGGCTGGCCTCAAACTCAGAAGTCTGCCTGCCTCTGCCTCCGGAGTGCTGGGATTAAAGGTGTGCACCACCATGCCCGGCCTAAAATCTGTTTTTGTTGTCATAACCAAATGATTCTCAATAGTCATGATATCCTATCCAGATCAAACATTTCTGATCTTGACATCTATTAATTTACGATGCATATCAGATGTGTCCTCTGGTAGAAGATGAAGCTAAAACTAACACCTCTATGCCACCACTGTTGCCTTGTAATTTCAGGTATGTGACCACAGCCAATGACAATAGTGTTCATGACTCATCTCAATATCCTTTTCAAAGCTTGGACACATGGGGCAACCAATAGACATGAAGATGAGCCCTTTAGAAATCTTTAAAATGGATTTATCTTTGTATCCTCATCATTTAAAGTCTTTGCCATTTGAATAATGGAGAAGGAGAAAGTAGAATGGTTTGATGTTTGCATAGGGTAAGACACAGATTGGTGGTGTTTGCATTGCACTATAGAAATGAAGGCAGGAGGAAGCAATGGCCACAGGAAACATCTAGAGTTCTATTAACAACTCCATATTTTGACAGTTTATGTGGGAGTCCCAGCTGTGACCAAAAGAAACAATATGGTGTCACTTTGACATTGCAGTTGCTCTTAGGGCAGGTTGAGTTCTGTGTTAGTCTCAGGAAGATACTGTATAACATTGAAAAGTGAGCCAGAACCTTCCAAGTCCTTAATGAGCTGACTGAAGAAAGAAAGACTAGAAACACTATAAAACTTTGTGTATATTCCCCCAGTTCTCCCAGAAATGGTAAGAAAAGAAAGTGATTTCATAGTGTTCTACACATACTCAAAATAAATGGACAAAAGGAAGTAACACACACACACACACACACACACACACACACGAACATGCACACGCACATGCACACAAGGGGTTTTGGTAAGATGTTGTTAAATCAGAACCAGTTACTTTAGGCCAGGGAAGAATGTGAACATTTGAAGCTAAGGCAAAGAGCATAAAAGTTACGTAGATAGCTTAATAATGACAAATGCTATAATGTCAGATCATTGTATCCAGAGTAACTACATGATATTGCAAACTTCTGAAAAGTAGTTTTAGGATCTTTTAGGATCTGTTAGGATCCATCTTTCTTCCTTGGAATCACAAGAATAGACAGCCTGATTTTTCAAGTTGTTGCCATGATTGTTCCTTATCACTTCTTCTCGGTTAGGCATTGGCATAGATGTAGCCTTCCTATTATTATTCTGTCTCCATCTATAGAATCATGTCACAGATGGTGAAGTGATTACGAGTGGCCAAGCTGTACATATGGTTATTAAGAGCGTACAGCATACCAAGAGTTATGATGCTCTTGCAGATGCTGCCAGGTTACGGTAACCATAACCTTTTTGCCACATTGTGAGATTTCCACACAAAATTGAGGGCAGACCTATATAATTTCCTACAGGGACCCTTTTTAAACGTGTGTGTGTGTGTGCCACATATATGTGTGTGTCTATGAAGGTCTGAAGAGAGAGTGAGAGTTGTAGGCAATTGTGAGACAAGACCTAAAGGTTCTAGGAACCCAGATCCAGTCCTCTGTGAGATCAGGAGCACTGTCAGCTGTTAACCTAGCTCTCCAGCCCCTATCAGTTAACTTCAACTTCCATCATAGTTCATTGTGTCTATTAATATACTAAACAATATTAAACATGTGATTGCATTAATGAAAGAAAGAAGCATTAGGCTCGACTGGAACAGTTCTTAATGTTTGTGATTTTACCTGCTCCATCCACTCAGGGAAAAAGCCTTTGGCACATGATTTTCTCTTTCCCTCTACTCTTCCTGTCTTTAACACTGAATTTAATATCGTT
This sequence comes from Mus caroli, assembly GCF_978045245.1. Classification (NCBI taxonomy): domain Eukaryota; kingdom Metazoa; phylum Chordata; class Mammalia; order Rodentia; family Muridae; genus Mus; species Mus caroli. The sequence goes on along the minus strand of NW_028227256.1, from coordinate 146,980,928 downwards.
GAAATATAGTTGGGATTAAAAGTCATTTACTTGCAAGAGTGATATTCTCAGGAGATGTGAAGAAAATTCGATGAAATTACTGTTTTTTAAAAAATATGCTTCTAAAAAAATGTCATATCTTTTACATTGGCAATTTATTGCCATGCTTCCATAAACAAATTACTTGTGCACTTCACAGACAAATGGATAAATTAATGATGATTCCATCTAAAATCTAGTCCTGAGGTGATGTATATAAAATTATTCAAACTTCACCATTTGTGCTCCATAAAAGGACAGCTAAGAGTAGTTTGTAATTCCTGGGGCATGGATTTCTGCAATCATTTGTCCTCAACAGATATAAGCTTGGAAATCACACTTTTAGTTTTGGTTGAGATTGGCTTCCACCTGGAGGAGATGGAGTTACCTGGAGAAAATTGATAGCAGCACACATATTTGAGGATTGGCAAGGAAATAGCTGCATGCCCATGCCATTGCAGCACAGCACTTCCTTTTGAATTTGAAGATTCCTCAGAGTAGGTGGAAAAAGATTAACAGAGGCTAAACTTGTAAAGAGTGATTACATATACACACATAACGACAGTGGAGAAAGACCCTCTAAATTTGGAAGGGAACAAGGACTTCTGGGAGGGTTTAGAGAGAGGAAAGAAAAAGAGGGAATGATGTAATTATAATATCAAAAATAAAATAATTAAAAGAAATTTTTAACCAGAGACTATGAAAGCCAGAAGAGCCTGGACAGATGTTATACAGACACTAAGAGAACACAAATTCCAGCCCAGGCTACTATACCCAGCCAAACTCTCAATTACCATAGATGGAGAAACCAAAGTATTCCACAACAAAACCAAATTCAGCCATTATCTCTCCACGAATCCAGCCCTTCAAAGGATAATAACAGAAAAAAGCCATTACAAGGACGGGAACCACGCCCTAGAAAAAACAAGAAGATAATCCCTCAACAAACCTAAAAGAAGACAGCCACAAGAACAGAATGCCAACTTTAACAACAAAAATAACAGGAAGCAACAATTACTTTTCCTTAATATCTCTTAATATCAATGGACTCAACTCCCCAATAAAAAGAGATAGACTAAGAAACTGGCTACACAAACAAGACCGAACATTTTGCTGCTTACAGGAAACTCATCTCAGAGAAAAAGATAGACACTACCTCAGAATGAAAGGCTGGAAAACAATTTTCCAAGCAAATGGTATGAAGAAACAAGCTGGAGTAGCCATTTTAATATCTAACAAAATCATCTTCCAACCCAAAATAATCAAAAAAGACAAGGAGGGGCACTTCATGCTCATCAAAGGTAAAATCCTCCAAGAGGAACTCTCAATTCTGAATATATATGCTCCAAATACAAGGGCAGCCACATTCATTAAAGAAACTTTAGTAAATCTCAAAGCACACATTGCACCTCATACAATAATAGTGGGAGACTTCAACACACGACTTTCACCAATGGACAGATCATGGAAACAGAAACTAAACAGGGACACAGTGAAACTAACAGAAGTAATGAAACAAATGGACTTAACAGATATCTACAGAACATTTTATCCTAAAACAAAAGTATATACCTTCTTCTCAGCACCCCGTGGTACCTTCTCCAAAATTGACCACATAATTGGTCACAAAACAAGCCTCAACATATACAAAAATATTGAAATTGTCCCATGCATCCTATCAGATCACCATGGACTAAGGCTGATCTTCAATAACAAAATAACTAATACAAAGCCAACATTCACGTGGAAAGTGAACAACACTCTTCTCAATGATAACTTGGTCAAGGAAGGAATAAAGAAAGAAATTAAGGACTTTTTGGAGTTTAATGAAAATGAAGCCACAACATACCCAAACTTATGAGACACAATGAAAGCATTCCTAAGAGGAAAACTCATAGCTCTGAGTGCCTCCAAAAAGAAACTAGAGAGCGCACACATTACAAGCTTGACAACACACCTAAAAGCTCTAGAACAAAAGGAAGCAAATTCACCCAAGAGGGTTAGAAGGCAGGAAATAATCAAACTCAGGGGTGAAATCACCCAAGTGGAAACAAGAAGAACTATTCAAAGAATCAACCAATCAAGGAGCTGGTTCTTTGAGAAAATCAACAAGATAGATAAACCCTTAGCCAGACTCACTAGAGGGCACAGGGAAAGCATCCTAATTAACAAAATCAGAAATGAAAAGGGAAACATAACAACAGATCCTGAAGAAATCCAAAACACCATCAGATCCTTCTACAAAAGGCTATACTCAACAAAACTGGAAAACCTGGATGAAATGGACAAGTTTCTAGACAGATACCAGGTACCAAAGCTAAATCAAGATCAGGTTAATGATCTAAACAGTCCTATATCCCCTAAAGAAGTAGAAGCAGTCATTAATAGTCTCCCAACCAAAAAAAGCCCAGGACCAGATGGGTTTAGTGCAGAGTTCTATCAGACCTTCAAAGAAGACCTAATTCCAGTTCTTCACAAACTATTCCACAAAATAGAAATGAAAGGTACTCTACCCAACTCATTCTATGAAGCCACAATTACTCTGATACCTAAACCACAAAAAGACCCAACAAAGATAGAGAAATTCAGACCAATTTCCCTTATGAATATCAATGCAAAAATCTTCAATAAAGTTCTTGCTAACCGAATCCAAGAACACATCAAAACAATCATCCATCCTGACCAAGTAGGTTTCATCCCAGGGATGCAAGGATGGTTCAATATACGGAAATCCATCAACGTAATCCAGTATATAAACAAACTCAAAGACAAAATCCACATGATCATCTCGTTAGATGCTGAGAAATCATTTGACAAAATCCATCACCCATTCATGATAAAAGTCTTGGAAAGATCAGGAATTCAAGGCCCATACCTAAACATGTTAAAAGCAATCTACAGCAAACCAGTAGCCAACATCAAAGTAAATGGTGAGAAGCTGGAAGCAATCCCACTATATCAGGGACTAGACAAGGCTGTCCAAACTCTCCTTACCTATTCAACATTGTACTTGAAGTTCTAGCCAGAGCAATTAGACAACAGAAGGAGATCAAGGGGATACAAATTGGAAAGGAAGAAGTCAAAATATCACTTTTTGCAGATGATATGATAGTATATATAAGTGACTCTAAAAATTCCACCAGAGAACACCTAAGCCTGATAAATACCTTCAATGAAGTAGCTGGATATAAAATTAACTCAAACAAGTCAATGGCCTTTCTCTATACAAAGGATAAACAGGCTGAGAAAGAAATTAGGGATATAACACCCTTCTCAATAGTCACAAATAATATAAAATATCTTGGCGTGACTCTAACTAAGGAAGTGAAAGATCTGTATAATAAAAACTTCAAGTCTCTGAAGAAAGAAATTCTAGAAGATCTCAGAAGATGGAAAGATCTCCCATGCTCATGGATTGGCAGGATCAACATTGTAAAAATGGCTATCTTGCCAAAAGCAATCTACAGATTCAATGCAATCCCCATCAAAATTCCAACTGAATTCTTCAACAAATTAGAAAGGGTAATCTGCAAATTCATCTGGAATAACAAAAATCCTAGGATAGCAAAAACTCTTCTCAAGGATAAAAGGACCTCTGGTGGAATCACCATGCCTGATCTAAAGCTGTACTACAGAGCAATTGTGATAAAAACTGCATGGTACTGGTATAGCGACAGACAAGTAGACCAATGGAACAGAAATGAAGACCCAGAAATGAACCCACACACCTATGGTCACTTGATCTTGGCAAGGGAGCTCAAACCATCCAGTGGAAAAAAGACAGCATTTTCAACAAATGGTGCTGTCACAACTGGCGGGTAACATGTAGAATAATGTGAATTGATCCATTTCTATCTCCTTGTACTAAGGTCAAATCTAAGTGGATCAAGGAACTCCACATAAAACCAGAGTCAGTGAAACTTATAGAGGAGAAAGTGGGGGAAAGCCTCGAAGATATGGGCACAGGGGAAATATTCCTGAATAGAACAGCAAAGGCTTCTGCTGTAAGATCAAGAATCGATAAATGGGACCTCATAAAATTGCAAAGCTTCTGTAAGGCAAAAGACACCATCAATAAGATAAAAAGGCCCCCAACAGATTGGGAAAGAATCTTTACCTGTCCCAAATCGGATAGGGGACTAATTTCCAATATATATAAAGAACTCAAGAAAGTGGACTCCAGAAAATCAAATAACTCCATTAAAAAAATGGGGCTCAGAACTGAACAAAGAATTCTCACCTGAGGAATACCGAATGGCTGAGAAGTACCTGAAAAAATGTTCAACATCCTTAATCATCAGGGAAATGCAAATCAAAACAACCCTGAGATTCCACTTCACTCCAGTCAGAATGGCTAAGATCAAAAATTCAGGTGACAGCAGATGCTGGCAAGGATGTGGAGAAAGAGGAACACTCCTCCATTGTTGGTGGGATTGCAAGCGTGTACAACTACTCTGGAAATCAGTCTGGCGGTTCCTCAGAAAATTGGACATAGTACTACCGGAGCATCCCGCAATACCTCTCCTGGGCATATATCCAGAAGATGTCCCAACTGGTAAGAAGGACACATGCTCCGCTATGTTCATAGCAGCCTTATTTATAATAGCCAGAAGCTGGAAAGAACCCAGATGCCCCTCAACAGAGGAATGGATATAGAAAATGTGGTACATTTACACAATGGAGTACTACTCAGCTATTAAAAAAATGAATTTATGAAATTCCTAGGCAAATGGATGGACCTGGAGGGCATCAAGGGAACTCGCACAATATGTATTCACTGATAAGTGGATATTAGCCCAGAAACTTAGGATACCCAACTTATAAGACACAATCTGCTAAAAGTATGAAATTCAAGATGAACGAAGACCAAAGTGTGGACACTTTGCCCCTTCTTAGAAATGGGAACAAAACACCCATGGAAGGAGTTACAGAGGCAAAATTTGGAACTGTGAGGAAAGGATTGACCATCTAGTGATTGCCATATGCAGGGATCCATCCCATAATCAGCTTCCAAACGCTGACACCATTGCATACCCTAACAAGATTTTCCTGAAAGGACCCAGATATAGCTGTCTTTTGTGAGACTATACCGGGGCCTAACAAACACAGAAGTAGATGATCACAGTCAGCTATTGGATGGATCACATGGCCCCCAATGGAGGAGCTAGAGAAATTTCCCAAGGAGCTAAAGGGAACTGCAACCCTATAGGTGGAACAACAATATGAACTAACCAGTACCCCGGAGCTCTTGTCTCTAACTGCATATGTATCAAAAGATGGCCTAGTCGGCCATCACTGCAAAGAGAGGCCCATTGGACTTGCAAACTTTATATGCCCCAGTACAGGGGAACCCCAGGGCCAAAAAGGGGGAGTGGGTGGGTAGGGGATTGGGAGGGTGGGTATGGGGGACTTTTGGGATAGCATTGAAAATGTAAACGAGGAAAATACCTAATAAAAAAATAAATTATAAAAAAAAAGAAAAAAAAAGAAATTTCCTTTGAAATGTATATCAAATAATAGCATTAACTGATATTGGATTGTGAAAGTATCAGTGGTGTTGAAAAGTCATCTGAAAACTTTTTTAAAAAATTAAAGTTTGTTGCAATAGTAAGACTCTAGACAAAAATCAAAATTGTCTTATTTCCAGAGGATCCGACTATAAATATTCTTAAATTAGAGCTTAATTCTTAACATCTTGTACTTAAAATCTTCTTACCTGGAAATTGTCAGCCAGATTTCACAAGCTGTCCTAAGGTCCCATTACATTACTTGAAAAGGGAATTGAATGGAATTGGTGAAGAATTTGTACTAACAGAGACTGCTCTGTAGTAAGTTTGCTTTTGTTGTGTAAATTGTCTTAGGTAAGTTCCATCAATGAGGAAGAACATTTACTTAAATGGTCCTTTCGGAAGAGAGAATGGGGTTATTCATACCTTGATGATGTAATCACTGTAGTTTCCAGAGGAAATGGAGAGTCGTCTCAATTCAGAAATGATTCTATCTCTCAAACCAGTGTCGTACGACCTTGCATGTACAGCTTCACTTGTATTACTGTGCAGAAAAACTATTAGAAAGTTTCACTCACTTAAGATCTCCCTTGGAGGTCTTAAGCACATCCCCTTGGGCAAGCCTGAAAAGGAAACATGGCTAAACCAAGAAGAACAGATTGTTTTTTAATAATTCTGAAACTTGCTTAATGAGTTAGGCAAAGGAAGTTAAGGGTTGGGGGTGTAGCACAATGGCAGAATTTCCAATGCTGACCTTACTTATATGAGAAGGATGAGGAACCCCTCTCTTCTCCCTTCCTCCCTCCTCCCTCCTTCCCTCCCTTCCTTCCTCCCTCCTCCCTCCTCCCTCCCTCCATCTCCCCTTCTTCTCTGTCGCTGTCTCTCTCTCTGTCTCTGTCTCTGTCTGTCTGTCTGTCTGTCTTTCTCTCTTGATTTTACCTTCTACTTAATGAATGCTTATTTATGATTTTATTTTTGGATATAGATTATCTTATAATCTATGCTTGCTTCATTCTGGCTGTGGCTTTTAACTTCTGATAATCTTGCTTCCATCCTCCAAGTGCTGAGATTATAAATGAACACCACCACAGTTAACTAGTATCTTTACATACTTTTTCGAATAGAGTTTAGATTGCCATGACTTTCAGCTTCTCCAACGGTCAAGTAGTTGAGGTCAGTGAGAGGTTCCTAATCTGAAGAGTCTAGTTTCTTCTGACATTGCATTTTGTCATCAAATAACGAGAATTTAAGTTCATTAAATAGATCCAAACTTCAGTTTTCTCCTTTTCTTTTCTTTTCTTTTCTCCTTTCTTTCTCTTCTCTTTTCTTTCTTTCTTTCTTACTTTCTTTCTTTCTTTCTTTCTTTCTTTCTTTCTTTCTTTCTTTCTTTCTTTCTTTCTTTCTTTCTTTCTTCTTCTTTCTTCTTCTTCTTCTTCTTCTTCTTCTTCTTCTTCTTCTTCTTCTTCTTCTTCTTCTTCTTCTTCTTATCTCTCTCTCTCTCTCCCTCTCCTTCCTTCCTTTCTTCTTTTTTCTTCCCCTTTATTTTTTTTTTTATCTATGGCCTGAGTAATGAGGTTACTTGGTTACTTGTCTTTCTTGCTCAATTGTAATCAGAGATGGAAAAGTATCCAAAAAATATAGAAGTTTCAGTGACATTAGTTTAAATGGCATTTAGGCAATCCTAACAAAATAGGGTGTGTTACTTCCAGTCTTCTTAGTTTAGGAGGAAAAATCTCCATACATTTGACATTTGGCATAAATATTCCAGAGAGAAAATCATGGAGAGTATGGAAGAAAATCATGCATATATCTACTAAAGTATATTTCAAAACAAGTTGATCTAGAATTTCCTGATGTCTGCTGAATAGTAGGTAAAGGTTAACTGAACCATTCTGCTGTGAAGTACATGTCCCAGAATACTTATTGTCTTAATCATTGTTCTAGTTCTATGAAGAGACACTATGACCAAGGTAAGTCATAGAAGAAAGCAGTTCCTTGGAGGCTTGCTTCCATTTTTCAGAGGTTTACTTCATTATAGCATGGTAGGTAACATGGTTTCAAGCATGACATTCTACAGTAGCTGAGAGTTACATCCTGATCTACAAGCAGAAAGAGAGAGAGAGAGACAGACAGACAGGCAGAGAGACAGAGAGCCTTGCATAGGCCTTTGAAACCCCCAAGCTCACCCCCACTGATATACTTCCTCCTAAGAAGACCACATCTCTTAATCCTTCTCATTTTTATCCCACTCCTGAGTGACCACACATTTAAGTATATGATGCTATGGAGCCATTCTTATTTCAACCATCACATTCTACTCCCCAGATCCCATAGATTTAGGAAAATAGCATAGTGTAAAATGTGTTCACTCCAACTCAAAGTTCATTAGTCTCTCAGTCTCAACTTGACTTTAAAAACCCAAAGTTCATCGTCTCATCTGATACTCATGGCAATCTATTAGCTATAACACTTGCAAAATCAAAATTCAAAAGCAGATCTGACACTTGTAGCATACAGTGGCACAGAAGATGCATCATCATTGCAGAAGGGGAGAAAGGGAACATAAAACATTTCTGTACAAAAACAAAACCTAAACCCAAGCAGGGCAATCTCCAAACTCTTCACCTTCATGTCTAATAGCCTAGCACTCCAACTCCTTCCAGCTTTGTTGCCTTCACTTCTTTTTCTTGGTTTGAATTCCCACCCAGAATAAAGTTCTCCTTGTTAGGTATCCCACAACTTTGTCATCTCCATCATGTTGGGGTGTTTAACACAATTCAAGATTCATTCTCTTAGATTCACACAATGGTCTCTTTGGGCTTCAGTGATTTTCCTTAGCAGAGCAGGGTGATTATTACCACAACCCTTTCTTGTATTCTAGATTGTAAGGCCAGACCCCTCTAGCAAAAGCTGCTACATTCTGCTGCCTTCTGGGGCTGGAACTTGACCCACTCTTTCAAATACATTTGCAACAGCTTTCTGTTTTTGATGGTTTCTTTCACTGCTTAAGCTTTTCTTTAATTTGGTCTCATAATTTGGAAGCTTAATTAGATGTGGTCTTGACCAGATATCTCCTCTCCCTTTATTCCAGTTAGTATCAGATTTGTCTATAAACTGTTTATACCTTTGAGCAATGGTCATATCTCCAACATTACATTTCTTGGTATTCCTTTTCTTCTCAAACTGTACTGCTTATATTTTTCCTTGCTCAAACTTACTCCTTTTTGTTATAGATCTACATTATTGTGACCACGAGGAATCATGGTACTTAGTCAATATTAGACTGTCTTGAAATTTTCTCTGAGAAGACTATTAATCTAAAACTCCACCATTTGATTTTTATGATAGGGTAAAATCCAGCTATATCTTAGCAAACTATCACAAGAATGGTCTGTAGGTCATTTAGTAATATTTTCCTCTGAAACAACTTGAGTTGAGCCCCCAATATTCAAATTATCCTCAACATTGTCTTCCATGGTCCTACTAAGATGGCCCATTAAGCCCAGATTAGGGTCCAACTGATTCTCTACTGTAAATTCCTGAAGTATTCTATATTTTTTTATCAAACAGCATGGTTAGGCCTATACCCACAGCAATACCCCAGTCTCTGGTGCCAACTTCTGACTTAGTCGTTATTCTATTGTTGTGAAGAAACACCATGGCCAAGGCAACTCTTATTAAAGAAAGTATTTAGTAGGGGGTTTGCTTATATTTTCAGAGAGTTTAATCGATTATCATGGGATATTTGGCTTGGCATGGGCTTTTGAAACCTCAAAAATCCATGCCCAGTGACACACTTTTTCCAATTCTACATTGCCTAATCTTTCTAATCCTTTGAAAAACCTTCACTCCCTGGTGACAACACATTCATATATATATATATATATATATATATATATATGATACTATGGATATCATTTTTATTTACCCCTTTTTCTTTACTTTTATTTCATAGTAATTTTTATTACTTTTTTCATTTATATACTTTTTAAAAATTAGGTATTTTCTTCATTTACATTTCTAGTGCTATTCCAAAAGTCCCCCATACCTTACCACCCCTTACTTGCCTACCCACCCACTCCCACTTCTTGGCCCTGGCATTCCCCTGTACTGAGTCATATAAAGTTTGCATGACCAATGGGCCTCTCCTTCCACTGATGGCAGACTAGGCCATCTTCTGATACATATGCAGCTTGAGACATGACTTCCAGGGGGTACTGGTTAGTTCATATTGTTGTTCCACCTATAGGGTTGCAGATCCCTATTGCTCCTTGGGTACTTTCTCTAACTCCTCCATTGGAGGCCCTGTGATCCATCCAATAGCTGACTGTGAGCATCCACTTCTGTGTTTGCTAGGCCCGGGCATAGTCTCACAAGAGACAGCTATATCAGGATACTTTCAGCAAAATCTTGCTAGTGTATGCAATGGTGTCAGCGTTTGGAGGCTGATTATGGGATGGATCCCCGGATATGGCAGTCTCTAGCTGGTCCATCCTTTCTTCTCAGCTCCAAACTTTGTCTCTGTAACTCCTTGCATGGGTGTTTTGTTCCCAATTCTAAGAAGGGGCAAAGTGTCCACACTTTGGTCTTCGTTCTTCTTGAGTTTAATGTGTTTTGTAAATTGTATCTTATATCTTGGATATTCTATGTTTCTGGGCTAATATTCACTTATCGATGAGTACATATCATGTGAGTTCTTTTGTGATTGGGTTACCTCACTCAGGATGATGCCCTCCAGGTCCATCCATTTGCTTAGGATTTTCATAAATTCATTCTTTTTAATAGCTGAGTAGTACTCCATTGTGTACATGTACCACATTTTCTGTATCTAGTCCTCTGTTGAGGGGCATCTGGGTTCTTTCCAGCTTCTGGCTATTATAAATAAGGCTGCTATGAACATAGTGGAGCATGTTTCTTTCTTACTACTTGGAACATCTTCTGGATATATGCCCAGGAGAGGCATTGCAGGATCCTCCAGTAGTACCATGTCCAATTTTCTGAGAAACTGCCAGACTGATTTCCAGAGTGGTTGTACAAGCTTGCAATCCCACCAACAGTGGAGGAGTGTTCCTCTTTCTCCACATCCTTGCCAGCATCTGCTATCACCTGAATTTTTGATCTTAGCCATTCTGACTGGTGTGAGATGGAATCTCAGGGTTGTTTTGATTTGAACTTCCCTGATGATTAAGGATGCTGAACATTTTTTCAGGTGCTTCTCAGCCATTTGGTATTCCTCAGGTGAGAATTCTTTGTTTAGCTCTGAGCCCCATTTTTTAATGGGAGTATTTGACTTTCTGGAGTCCACCTTCTTGAATTCTTTATATATATTGGATATTAGTCCCCTATCTGATTTAGGATAGGTAAAGATCCTTTCCCAATCTGTTGGTGGCCTTTTTGTTTTATTGATGGTGTCTTTTGCCTTACAGAAGCTTCGCAATTTTATGAGGTCCCATTTGTCTATTCTCGATCTTACAGAACAAGTCATTTCGAGAAATCCTAAACCTGATAAACTGCTTCAGTGAAGTAGCTGGATATAAAATTAACTCAAACAAGTCAATGGCCTTTCTCTACACAAAAGATAAACAGGCTGAAAAAGAAATTAGGCAAACAACACCCTTCTCAATAGTCACAAATAATATTTGTGACTATTTTTGTATTTTTACCTTGGCGTGACTCTAACGAAGGAAGTGAAAGATCTGTATGATAAGAGCTCCAAGTCTCTGAAGAAAGAAATTAAAGAAAATCTCAGAAGATGGAAAGATCTCCCATGCTCATGTATTGGCATGATCAATTTAGTAAAAATGGCTATCTTGCCAAAAGCAATCTACAGATTCAATGCAATCCCCATCAAAATTCCAACTCAATTCTTCAACGAATTAGAAAGGGCAATCTGCAAATTCATCTGGAATAACAAAAATCCTAGGATAACAAAAACTCTTCTTAAGGATAAAAGAACCTCTGGTGGAATCACCATGCCTGACCTAAAGCTGTACTACAGAGTAATTGTGATAAAAACTGCATGGTACTGGTATAGCGACAGACAAGTAGACCAATGGAATAGAATTGAAGACCTAGAAATGAACCCACACACCTATGGTCATTTGATCTTTGACAAGGGAGCTCAAACCATCCAGTGGAAAAAAGACAGCATTTTCAACAAATGGTGTTGGCACAACTGGCAGTTATTATGTAGAAGAATGCAAATTAATCCATTCCTATCTCCTTGTACTAAGGTCAAATCTAAGTGGATCAAGGAACTTCACATAAAACCAGAGACAGTGAAACTTATAGAGGAGAAAATGGGGAAAAGCCTCGAAGATATGGGCACAGGGGAAAAAAATTCCTGGATGTCATTTTTATTCCCGACCACCACAAAGTATTTCTCACCAGTGATCCATATAAGAAAATCATCCTATTCTTTCCCAAACACCTAAAATCTGCTAAGGCACAAAGCTTTCTCTGAATCAAGTTGAAAATGGTTAACTTGTGTCTAAAGGCTATGTGAAGGGGGTTAGAAGGAGTTAGAGTTGGTTGGGAAATCTGGAGAAAGAAGTTCTGGTTTACAGAACTTAAGGCAATATTGCATGTTTGTGTAAATGCCACTCCTACAGTGTAACCTCTTACAATAATTGTGAATAGAGCCTCTGAAATGGTCATGGCTCTGTACTGGGCATCTGAAGTCTTGACTGGCAAAGAACATTTCTTAGCACTGTACAGTGTATGTTTTCCTAGAGGGATGCACTCATTCTTTTCCATATATCCAACCAATGTTATACATTCTGCCATGATGGTCAGTTCTAGGTAGTTGCCTCCCTCTCTCTCTCTCTCTCTCTCTCTCTCTCTCTTCTTATGGATCAGAATGTTACACCTATATATAATATTATATTATTATACATAGTATACAATAATAAAGTATCCAGGACATAGTTTATTATTATACTATATTTTGAAAGAAATAATAATTTATTTAAGCATTTAAACATGTTTATTAATGGATCCCAGGGTGGGGTACTCTCTGGATGGTTCATCTTTCGTCTTAGCTCCAAACTTTGTCTCTGTAACTCCTTCCATGGGTATGTTGTTCTCTATTCTAAGTAGGAATGAAGTACCCACACTGTGGTCTTCCTTCTTGATTTTCTTGTGTTTTGCAAATTTTATCTTGGGTATTCTAAGTTTCTGGGCTAATATTCACTTATCAGTGAATGCATATCAAGTGACTTCTTTTGTGATTGGGCTACCACACTAAAGACGATAACCTACAGATCCATCCATTTGCCCAAGCATTTCATAAATTCCTTGTTTTTAATAGCTGAGTAGTACTCCATTGTGTAAATGTACCACATTTTCTGTATCCATTCCTCTGTTGAGGGGCATCTGGGTTCTTTCCAGCTTCTGGCTATTATAAATAAGGCTGCTATGAACATAGTGGAGCATGTGTCCTTATTATCAGTTGGAACATCTTCTGGGTATATGCCCCGGAGAGGTATTGCTGGATCTTCTGGTAGTACTATGTCCAATTTTCTGAGGAACCACCAGACTAATTTCCAGAGTGGTTGTACAAGCTTGCAATCCTACCCGCATTGGAGGAGTGTTCCTCTTTCTCCCCATCCTTGCCAGCATCTGCTGTCACCTGAATTTTTGATCTTAGCCATTCTGACTGGAGTGAGTTAGAATCTCAAAGTTGTTTTGATTTGCATTTCCCTGATGATTAAGGATGTTGAACATTTTTTCAGGTGCTTCTCAGCCCTTCGGTATTCCTCACTTGAGAATTCTTTGTTTTGCTCTGTACTCCATTTTTAATAGGGTTATTTGTATTTCTGGAGTCCAGCTTCTTGAGCTCTTTGTATATGTTGGATATTAGTCCCCACTGGGGGATCCATCACATAATCAGCCACCAAACCCAGACAGTATTGCATATGCCAGCAAGGTTTTGATGAAAGGATCCTGATATAGTTGTCTCTTGTGAGGCTATGCCAGTGCCTGGCAAATACAGAAGTGGATGCTCACAGTCATCTATAGGATGGAACACAGGGCCTGCAATGGAGGAGCTAGAGAAAGTACCCAAGGAGCTAAAGGGGTCTGCAACCCTATAGGTGGAACAACAATGTGAACTAACCAGTACCCCCAGAGCTCATGTCTCTAGCTGCATATGTATCAGAAGATGGCCTAGTCGGCCATCACTGGGAAGAGAGGCCCCTTGGTCTTGCAAACATTTTATGCCCCAGTACAGGGGAATGCCAGGGCCAAGAATTGGGAGTGGGTGGGTAGGGGAGCAGGGTCGGGGAGGGAACTTTCGGGATAGCATTTGGAATGTAAATATATAAATAAATAAATAAATAAATAAATAAAATCTAATTAAAAGAGGCAAAAAATGTTTACTAATTCAGTCATGTGTATATTTTTTCTAACCTTTATTAAAGTTAGTGTACAATAATGACTTTCACATGGGTATTTTCATATAGATACATCTTTATTAGTAACCATCACTCACCTTCCCTCATGTCTCTTCCTATCCTCTTCTCTAACTGATCCACTTCCTCAATCTAAGCGGTCCTCCCTTCTGATTTCATGTTTTATATATCCCATCTCCCAATCTTGCTCACCAGAATACCCCATTCCTTTAGAACTCTTCCTCTCCTGTAGCCCACTTTCTTTTGAAATCATGGTTTTTCAAGACAGTGGTGAAACTGGGGTTCATGTTCAACAATGCTGGTCAACATGGATTCTATATTTAAGCACATGTACAAACATATACACATGTGTGCATTGTCAGTGCTTGTAGGGATGGATAAGCCCATGATGATGTGCAATAAAGATACACCAATTAGAAGAAGAAGAAGAGAATGCCATTATCCAAGGTAACGGTTAACAGGTATTGGCTCTGAAGAAAGAAAGATTTTTAACTTTTTAGACTATGAGTGGTGGGTTGTTTTTGTTTAAGTTTAAAAGAACAAATGATAAATTTTCTTTCAAAATATGGTATAATAATAAACTATGTCTGGGATACAAATAGCGTATGCTTAGCCTCTGCACTTTGTGCTTCTATTCATTGAGTTCACTAAGTGTTGTGCTACAGAGCTGTGGGAGAACTGAAGGGGAGGTATTGCTCCTCTTGTTCCCAGCTGGTAGGCTGAAGAGCAAGGCTCCCAGGCAATTTTCTAGTGTACCTAGATGTGTAATATTTAGCCCTGTGGTGCCAAGGTAACCTGACTTCTGTGCTATCCCAAGTTTTTTAAGAACAATATTCCTAAAAAGCCAACAGAAAAGTGAATATAGATGTACACACACACACACACACACATACACACACATATGACTTAGATCTGTCAGATCTTTATTTCTATTACATTTATTGTTTGAGCTTGTTTCATTGAGGTCAAGCCAAATTACTTAGATTTAAAGTCCACTTTCCTATGAAAGACACACCTTAAATCAATGAGAGGCTCTCAATGGGAGTAGGAGATTGAAACATGATAGCTATAAATATTTTAACTATGTTCTTTCTAAGATTTGTTAGTGGTTTCTAGTGGTCAATGTATAATTTTCTTCAGTGGTGTAGCCACTGACAAGCTGTCAATGTTCTAGTGATAACCTTTACCCATGCTTGTGGAAGGCCCTCTAATTAAATCAACAGGTGACACACACACACACACACACACACACACACACACACACACACACACACACACACACACAGTAGGAAAACTGGGAAGAAATGTTTCAGCAGGAACAGGAGGTAGAAGAAAGAAAACAGTGGTGGGTGCAGAAAATGACTAAATTTTATTACACACATGTGTGAAACTGTTGAAGAATTAAAAAAAATAATACTGTAGACCTAATTAAAAAAAATAACACTGTAGAGCTAGTTTTTCTCTGTTTCTTTCTTTGGAGAAATTTTGTTTCTAAACCACAAGGAAGAAAGTTTTCAGTAATCTGACCATCTGTCTTTTCTTTTTAAAAATGAATATATGTATATATATGTATATATATCATATATATAATATATATATGATAAGAGCACAACTTAGTGGATTTAGTTCTCTAATTCTACCTTTACATGAGTTCTTCGCCTCAAATTCAGGCCACTAAGGTCTAGTATGACAAGTGCTCTGGTCTGCTGATCCATCTCACAGGACCCCTACATTCTTTTTCTTTTTCTTTTTTTAAATAACTTATCATTAGAACATTAATTTGACTTATATTTCAATATTTATAGAATGTTTGGATTTTTTTGTTGGATTCGACCTTCCAGCCAATGGGAGGCTCCTGGGATGCTTTGCCATCTTGATTAGCGTTAGCTGCAGGTGTCAGTTTAAAGCAGAGCTGAAGCAAACCGACCATCACCAGGCAGACCCTGGGATGAGGGCCTGGTTTTCTCTTCTGTGCTCATTAAAGAACTATACGTCTGGCCATGACTCAGAAGGTACCACCACCTCTGACAGCTTTGATTTAGGAATAGACTTATTTTGTGACTTCAGCAATAAGTCTTTAGATAGCTTGGGAACAAGAGTGTGTGGTCTAAAGTTTAAGAATTATAACTCTGCTTAGCTCGGTTGTGATATATCTGAAACACACCGGGAGTGCTAAAGTACCCTGCAGTCATTGAAAAGATAGTCACATTTTGGGAAACAGATGGCAGAACTGATGCTAAGTTTATGTGGAAACTCATCTGTGACGAATAATGAGACAAAGTTTTATAATGAAGAGAATACAAAGAAGAACTCATGACTCAATATGGGGTTACTGGTATCCTGAAATGCAGGAAAAGAAAGCAAAAATGAGACAGAGATGTATGCATTGAGGCTACAGAGAAAGCATTAGAAAAGTACAGCTGTCTCCAATCATTTTGAAATGAGATAAGGTATAACTTTACTAATAAATGAAAAGAGTTTAACTGAAAAAGACCTCCAGACAAGGAGAAATGTAGACAAATGAACAGAGATACATTTATCAGACATGCAAATGATCAGATATTCTCTCTCATTCATATAAGACATACATATGAACATAGAGGCATGGGGGGGGGCTTATCTATCTACTTTAGGCATTTTCTGTAATGAACTAATATTGAAAGGTATTCCAGGAAGAGATGTATCAAGGCAGAGAGACTCAGCAACCTGTATAAAAATACAGCGAGACACAGCTCACAGATAGACATTTCTGAACTGTTCTTTTTTATAATGATATACCTTCCCTGGAGACTTTTAGGATTTTGTATTAAAGTCATTTAAAACTGTATTTCATTTTAAACTCTTCTGACAATATTGCCTTTAGGCATTTGCTTCACAAGCTATATTAAAGTTATCAAAAGGTAAGTTTTAACCCATGGGCCAGGGAGATTCCCCACTTCTCACTTTTACTAATAAAAATTAGTGGATATCACTATTAGCTTGCAATTATTGGTATGGTTTAATACATATTAGAACTTAAAATGGTTGCTAATGTCTTCTTTCAGTATGGTGTTAATGATTGTACATGCCATAAGGCATCCATATAATCTAATTCCTTTGTATTTGTTCAGGCACAGTAAGTATTTTTAGTGGAAGAGAATATAAGAAATGAATCATTCCAACAATAACTATGCATTTACTCTTTCATGAAGCTTTACATTACTTAAGGATTGATTTTGAATACGTGTATGTGTGTGTAAAATACATTCTTTCAATTCTTCAGTATTAATTTTCTAAACAAAAATTGTAAATGCTTATATTCTCCTTAACACATAGCATAGCATTGCTAATCAGACAGTATAATTCTGATTTCTACTAATTTATTCCTTGTTCCACTGTTTAAGTTTGTGATCATATTGTGTGAAAATTGCCTTCTAAGATATATGCCATGCACACATAAAGATAGGCAGTATATAATGGATAATTAGGAAAATGGTTATTATGGATAGAAAAAGATTACATGTTATTTTAGAGGAGACACACTTTTAATGTCAAACAGAAAAATAAAATATCTTTACCTAATTTCCAAAGATAGTGTAAATCATGTACATTTTAAAGCAAGTATCAAAATGTCAAGTGGTATTGATGTAAACGTAGAGCATTATATATTGCTGAAACAATTTTTAAAGTTCTATTTTCTCAACTTGTTACTAAATAACATATTGTCAAGCTATAACATGAAATTCTAATTATCATAAAATATAAACTATCATATTATTGGTAGAAAGCTTAGATAAATTACAGACTATTAAAGTCCAAAATTTTATGAATCACAGTCAGTCAAAATTGAGGTATGAACACCCAAGCTAAGATGTTCCCAAGATACTCCCAATGGATTTTGGCTTTTTGATAGTATTCTCGTTCGTTCCTCTTTTGGATGTTGGAACATGATCTCTTGTTTAACTAATAAGATATTGAAATACAATAGACTGTGGCTTCCAAAGAAATTTAGTGAAATCTCTCATTTTGTTATCATAGCTCTGGGGGGCTAAGCCAAGTCATAGGACACACAGCCTCCTAGGGTGGAGTGACCTGTCTTGGACACATATCTGCCAGCATGAGTCAAGACTTCAGATAATTGCAGCCCTGATTCAAAATCCTGATTGCTCTCATCATAAAAATCAGCTACTTCATAAAGTACACTGAGTTGAATTAATTAATAGTTTTGTAATGTTACTCTTGAGTTCATGATCCACAGAAACAGAGATTATAAATGTATGTACTACTTGCCTGAGTCTTTGCTCCACTTACTAGTTCTGTACAGATCTTCTGGACTGTTTAATTTGAGCACACATTGGTCTTATAGTTCTAATTCTAATATTAAACATGCAAATGGCATTGTGATCAGTACTGGCTTATTCTGGGTCTCAGCTACATCACTTTTTATGTTTATGTGATTAGAAATTATAGTTAGATGATATCTATAATATTTTCTAGGTTTATGAGTATATGAGAGTATTTGCATTGGGTTAGTCATGTCCAATGATCGGATTTGAATATCGAAAAGCCTCCACATCTATTAATATTAATAACTTGTTCTTGTTTTGTATTTAGGATCACTCAAAGGATAATAGAGTATTTAAAAATAGATTTAGCAATCTATTATATACTAGCTTCCGTTTCTTATTGACATCCCTATTATAGAAGATAAGTTGCAAGATGTATGACCTATTGATTAGAAATGAGGAAAAGATGAGCTATTGTGCTGCTCTAATCTACAGGCACATTTAAATCACTGAGAGAGTTTTAAAAATACTGATCCTGGAACTTCATCTCCTAGAAGCTAAATCAGAATTTCTGGTAAGTTCTGGTAATTTCTGGGGAGGGGATTAGGAAGAGTTTTTTGTACTTTATATGTAACTTCAATTTATGGACAATGATGAAGACCTCTGCCACTTTTGGGCAGTCAGTTGTTGTCAAATGAAAACCATTTTGAATGAGCCCATTGCACACAAAAAAGACATTCACAGCTGTGCTAGAGATGTGTACACAGGAGGAAGAAGCACAGGTCCAGGCTACTATGAGAAGGTAGAGCTTGCCATATGGTAGATCCATTTCTAGCTGTATGAGAATTCTCCATACTAGCCTAATATAGTAGTTTCTATTTAAATCACAACATGAAGGATAAATGTAATAGCTAAGATTTTTTTGAAATTGATAGTTTATGTTATCTTAAGATATTAGTGATGGCTGACTTTTGACAGGCAGTCATAAAATTTCAATAACTTTGCAAGTACTGTTAGAAGTAAAAGCTTCATGTTGCAAAAATTAACATTTAAATTTTAATAAGTTAAAAAGCTTCTTCCTTTTTTAAAAGATCTATTTATTCATTTAATGTATATGAGTATGCTATTACTGTCCTCAGACACACTAGAAGATACCATTACAGATAGTTGTGAGCCACCATGTGGTTGCTGGAATTGAACTCAGGACCTCTGGAAGAACAGTCAGTGCTCTTAACCACTAAGTCATTTCTCCAGACAGGGAGATGGGGAGGAGGTATGGGATGTACAGCAGTAAGAGGGTGGATGGGGTGGGGGTGGGGTGAATAAAATATGGTGTGTAAAATAATAAATAAATAAACAAATAAATAAAAATTAAAAAAGCTTCTTCCACAAAACAATAAAGATAAAAAGAAAATTATTTCTACCCATAATATTATGGGCAGAAGGTATGACTTATGAGATAAGGAGCAAAACAAAATAAAACGCAAAAGTCAATGAATAGAAGAGAGGTTGTTCATCCTAACGAGCAAATAAAGCTTACCCTATGTTGCATCACTTATTTTAAAATGAAAATATTAACATCACTTACATTTACTTCTACAGAGTTACATGCTTCAACCAAAAAGAAACAATTTACAAATCAGCTTTCTATTTCAGTACTGACGCACCTAAATTTGAATTCTAAGAATATAAAATAAAATTATTTTATTTTATGTGTGTGAGTGTTTATTGCATGTATGTGCACCATATATGTTCAGAGTTCTGTCAAGGTTTTCTGATTCTCCAGGAATTAAGGTTTGTTTGTTTGTTTGTTTTTGCCTTGGAGCTAGAATTTAGGATGGTTGTGAACCACCATTGCAGTGCTGGGAACTGAACCTGGGTGATCTGTAAGAGCAACACATGCTCTTAAATCGTGAGCCTTTTCATCAGCCTCTCCCTCTTCACCACAGGAATCCATATTTAAAGAGCACGAAGCCAGTGAGGTAGGTCAGTGGGGAAGGATGTCTGCTGCAAAGACTGAGGGCCTGAGTTTCTTCTTCAGAACCCATAGGATGGAAGGAGAGAATTTACTTCTGACAGAGGATATCTGACTGCCATGTGCATGGGCATCTGTAAACACTTGCACACACACACACACACACACACACACACACACACACACACCATTTTAAAAAATTAACATACAAATGGATACTTGCAAAAATAACTCTCCAATGATGCTCATTTCATCACTGATAAAACTGGGACAATTTGAAGTGATTAAACTGGCATTGCAAATGGACAAATAATATCTATATAAGACACACATGACAGCATAGGACTCATATATATATATATGAGTAATATATATATATATATATATATATATATATATTATATAATATATTATGTAATATATATATATATATATATATATATATATATATTACATGTGAATAGACTTATAGTCACCCATAACGAATATTGTGACAGAGATTATGGGAAAGATGGCTATAGGGTCTGTCCATTAAGTCATAGTGGAAAAGCTTTTAGTCACTCTTTAGTTAGAGGTCATAGAGAAATCATCTTGGTCCTAACCAGGAAGGAAGTCTCTTCTCTCTTCATTACATCTCATTTGTTTTGATTATTTTAATGTTGTGGTGTTTTGTGTGTGTGTGTGTGTGTGTGTGTGTGCAAGTGTGTGTGCAAGTGTGTGTGCAAGTGTGCACATATGTATCATGTTTCTCTATTTTTCCTCATGCAATAGCCCACTTTATTCACAGTGCCCAGCAATTTATACACTGAGGGTTAAGAAGAATCACATGAGTAATGTGTACCATCACAAGGACAAGCCACATGTGGCAAAAATAGGTCATTCACTCCACAAAAGCTTATAAACACATAACAATAGTCAGTTGTAATGAATTATCTGAATTCATTCACTCCTACTAAACATAAGAAGAGCACAACAGCATAAACGGAGAAAAATTCTGTATATTTTAAGAAACGTTGGTGACAAGAATCTTTTTTGGTTTCTTGGAGTTTTCTCACAGGCACTCAGAAATCACCTCATGCAACTCCATTCTTGGACCGTGTTCTGATATCACCCCCTTTAATTTTTATTTATTTAATTTATTTACATTCCAAATGTCCCCCTTCTTGGTTTCCACTCCACAAACCTCTTATCCCATCCCCCTTCCTCCCTGTTTCTAAGAGGGAGATCCCCCAACCACCCATGCACTCCTGTCCCACTGCTGTAATATTCTTCTACTTCCAGGCATTGAGCCTTCACAGGACAAAGGGCTTCCCCTCCCTTTGATGCCAGATAAGGCAATCCTCTGCTACATATTCAGCTGGAGCCATTTGTCTCTCCATGTGTACTCTTTGGTTGGTGGTTTAGTCCGTGGGAGTTCTGGGGTGTCCAGTTTGTTGATATTGTTGCAAACCCCTTGAGATCAGAGGACAAGATGTGGCATTGGCTCTCTCCTTTCCTGTTGGAAATGGGGATTGAATTCAGGTTGTCATCAGTCTTAGCATCTAGGGCTTTAACCTATTCAACCCTATAAGATATGCAACATAATGTACAATGTAATATATGACATGTAATATAACAAATACATAATATAATGCCTTTGAGTTTCTGCCAGTTACAATGCTGGTGGCTGAGTTCCCTGTAAAGTAAATTCTAAATAAATAGCCCATTCATTTTCAGATAGTTTCTGGCTGTTTATATCACCATAGCATGTGAATTTTGTGGGTGTTTACATGAGAAAGATCAATTTATGCTTACATCGTTAGAAAATCAGTAATGTCTAATTTTCAGATAGTCCCAGATATCAAGATTAGATAGCTGTAGGAGTTGAGGTGTGGAGGTGTTCTGTCTTCATGGTTTTTCGAATTTGCTTTTTTTTTTTTTTCAATGAGCACATAAAAGTCATGTGTATAGAAACAAAATCACTTCAAGTTCTAGGTCAGGTTATTGTTTTTAGTCAGTTTTCCACCACTGTGACAAAACACCTGGGGCAGACAACTAGCAACATAGAAAGGTTTCTTGTCATCCAAAGCTTCAAAGGTTTCAGCTCATACTGCAACAGCATCATTTTGTACTTGTCAGTGCTAGGAGACAGAGCAGAGGAGTTGCAACGACCACGGTCCCTCATATGCCCTTGAGAGACACTTCCCTAGTAACCTAATTCCCTTCTACTAGGCCTCATTACCTAGCAACTTCCTTGTTTACCAGTAATATGCAGGAAAAAAGAAAACTCCAACTCCAGAGGACATTTAGGCCTGAATTACAGTTGTACTTATGTTTTATGTCAAAATGAAAGCTCTATACATAACACGACACATGCATGTGTGACTCCTATCCCTAGGTGGTGGCGCTTAGTTTAGTAGACTTCCCCTTTTCTTAATTAGTTTCGAAAATAGTTTCTTCTTTCACATGTCAGGAAAGTTTTATTATAATAGGTAGTCCTTAAATATGAAAAATAAGTGGAATTGAGAAATACATTTTTAATTATAAAAATGATTAATGAGTGTGAACCATTGGAGAACTCCCTGATTCAATGGTCTCCATTATTTAGCCATAACTCATATAACTATTATCATTCCAGGGTGAGAAAAAGTCCCCTTGGATTAATAAACATAAATCTTCCTGGTCATCAATTTTCCCTGATGTTTCTTTAACAAAGGCCAGAAAGATTAGATTTTTGAAGAGAGCATCGCTCATTTCTGTCAACATCTGATTATTTATCCTTCTAAGTTAAACAAAACCCCAGCTAAGGCAAAGACAAAACTTTGAATAAATCTGCAACCTTCAATTACACAGCAGACAGCTAGGAGGTAAGTGTACAGGGCCAGTGTCTCAGCCAAGCCCAGAGCTGCTCTTCTGAGTTGAGGCCGAGGCTAAACATCTAGCCACAAAGATGGACCTCGTCTTATTGTGACACAGTGTGTTTCTGGTCATACGGCCACTCCTCATTTACCCCAGATTCTCTCTCCATATGTTCTATGTTCTCATCCATAGAAGTGAGATAGTTACCAGGGAAGAGGCAGCACATGGGGACAAAATGGCATTCAGACATAGATCTTAATTCTCTCCTCTGTCACACTGGTTTTCATATTCACAGTGCTATGTGGGTTAGCCCCCACCGCCCACATGCACACATATGCACAGTACACACATACATATACAATAGTTATTTTTTTGTATTTATTTATTTATTTATTTATTTATTTATTTATGTATGTATGTATTTGAGACAGGAATTCTCTGTATAGCCCTGGCTGTCCTAGAACGCACTCTTTAGACTAGGCTGGCCTTGAACTCAGAAATCTGCCTGCTTCTGTCTCCCAAGTGCTGAGATTAAAGGTGTACACCATCACTGCCTGGCTCTAGTTATTTATTTTTAATAAAAGCAACAATTTTATATTTTAAAACACAGCCTGGGAGAAATCTTTCCATGATATATTTGAATAACACTTTAATATAATTTTTTTATTCACTATTTGAGACTTTTATACCTGCATACAAAATATTTTGCTAATATTTACTCCACTTTTCACGTTAGCCAGTTCTAGATCTATTCTTTACATTTTTACCACCCCCATCAAGTTCTAACTGTGCTGTCCCTGTACTTCTTATGTTCATTATATCTACATATGAGAAATAAACTTATTTCCTTTATTGTTAAATTATAATGAGCTTTTAATTATAAAGATAGTTTGACATTATTGTTTTTTCTACCATTTTATAAGCTTCACATACACTCAGAGAGAGAGAGAGAGAGAAAGGGAGGGAGGAAGAGAGAGAGAGAGAGAGAGAGAGAGAGAGAGAGAGAGAGAGAGAGAGGGAGGGAGGGAGGGAGAGAGAGAGAGAGAGAGAGAGAGAGAGAGAGAGAGAGAGAGAGAGAGAGAGAGAGAGAGAGAGAGAAAGAGATATTTTCATATAAAAGAGTCTAATTGGAGTTACCTTTTCTGGGGGATAATAATCCTGTCCAGATGCCATAGGTGACCAAATAAAAAGCCCAGGGCTAGTTGTAGAATAGTTCCCTCTGGAGTTGTTGGTCAGGAGAGATACTGTAGACCCACCAAATGATACAGGCTACTGACATTGCTTTTGACTTGCCCCTAGAACTTGATGGTCAGAGCCTATTGTTGAAAACATCACACTCTTTATTACAGGACATAGAGAAATCAAGTTGGTCCTGACTTGGAAGTTTCCTCCTGGCTACCTTTCATTCATTTTTGTTTCATTTGTGGTTGTGTGTATGTGTGTGTGTGTGTGTGTGTGTGTGTGTGTGTGTGTATGCACAAGTGTGCACCATGTGCATCATGTTTCCTATGTATTGAGTCAGTGGACAAATTGTGGGAATGGCCCTCTCCTATCTTGTGTGGATTGAGGATTGAATTCAGATGGTCAGGAGGTTTGGTATTAAGGACCTTTACCTGCTAAACCCTCTTGCTCCTTCTGTCCCTAAAATAAAGTGTGTGTGTGTTGCTTAACCCAAATAGCACTGTGGATTTGTAAACAAATGAGACAGAGGAAAGTAAAGTCCGTGTCTAATAACCATTGTTCTTTCCTATGTGGCTGCCTCTAAAATAATAAAAAAAATAATTCAGAAGTAGTAAGGTTTCTATTCCTGCACAAACAGCATGACCAAGAAGCAAGTTGGGGAGGAAGGGATTTGTTCAGCTTACACTTCCATACTGCTGTTCATCACCAAAGCACGTCAGGGCTGGAACTCAAGCAGGTCCGGAAGCAGGAGCTGATGCAGAGGCCATGGAGGGATGTTACTTAGTGGCTTGCTTCCCCTGCATTGCTCAGCTTGCTTTCTTATAGAAGCTAAGATTACCAGGCCATGGATGGCACCACCCACAAATGGACCCTCTTCCATTGATCACTAATTGAGAAAATGCCTTACAGCTGGACGTCAAGTTGACACACAAAATCTGCCAGCACAGAAGGGAATATTAAAAGACATTGAATTTTAATTGAAATAAATTGATGGATAGAAAAATAAACAAGTGGAATGATATAAAACCATAATCTGGGACTCACACCATTGGTTAATCTACATATCTTTGTATTTGGATATCAATAATAATAAAGGAAGTAACTGGAGAAGTGGCTCAGTGGTTGAGAGTGTTTGCTGCTCTTGCAGAAGAACAAACTTTGCTTTCTAGAACCCACATCAGGCAGCTCACAACTTCCTGCAACTCCAATCCTGGGGCATCTTCAGATGACTTCTCCAGCCTCCGAGGGTATGCAGGCATGAGCATATGCACACAAAGGCATGGAGACATACATCATACACATTTATAAAAAGATGTGCTCGTCCCATGATCTCTGTCACAATATACATTACAGGAGTCTGTAAGTGTGCTCATAAATGTCTCATAAGCTTTCATTCAGTTCTGGGAGAGAAAGGACAGTTCTCAGTTAGATACTTTCTGAAAATTGCCTGCACACCATTAGGGTTGCTTTGTATATCGTTGCCTTTTCAGACTCTTCACATCCCCCTGATAGCTTCACCCAGCCCCACAGTGGTGTTATAAAAAATACTTCCACTTGGTCATTTTGGAGTTCCTTATTCATTTACTCAAGAACTTTGTTATTCTGAAGCACTGGTTTCCAGTCACACATCTCTGTATCCTTATCAAGTCCTAGTCTAGTGATTATCATTCACCGTGAAGCTAATTATAATTGCCAACTGTTTGTGTTCTATGTGCCATAGTTGTACTTGTGCCTTCACCAATGGAAACTGATAACAAAAATTAACCAGAAGCACAAATCTTATATAAAACTCCTGAGTCTTACTAGAAAATTGCAGTGCGTTCTTGTGACGTGTCTCTCACTGCTTTTGAAGCTCACTTTTGCTTATCTGATCTGCTTTATTTTAAAAATGAGAAGCCAGTATCTGGACAGGAATGACAGGACTAGACATTCCCCTTATTCCTCTTTCTGGAGCCACCCTGGTGCTTCCTTTTCCATGCTGAACTGATTCTAAGTTCAAGTTGGAAGGAGGCAACTGGGTAAATTCTTCCCTGTAACCTCTAGAGTTTCAAGTCCTCCTCTACATGGCACTCTGGCTAAAGGAGGGTGATACTCCTCTATGCTGGCCTTGGAAGGTAGGAATAGGTGTGGAGGAAGTATTGTAGTAACCAAAAGAAAGAGAAGGGATGTGAGGATTACTAAATTTCATTTTAAATCAATTCTTTATCATCTTTAATGTGTTGGTGGAGAAATTGTTCAGAGGATTGACCAATATAGGTAGGCAACTATATGGCAGAATGTGGGCTACCTGGTCATTGTGGCATGGGGGGAGAGGGAGTGAGAGTAGGGGGGAGGGAGGGAAGAGGAAGGGAAGGGGAGGGAGAAGGAAAGGGAGAGGGAGAAGAAGATTGCAGTCTCATCCTGTCTTCTGGTGACAAGACAATGCTTGTGGTTTGTGCTAAATTTTAAGAGTATCTGCAGCCTCACGAATTAGTTTGCAACTAAAACATGCCTTTCTTCCCTTTTTGTTATCTATTCTACAGATGATGATGGTTAATTCTGTATTAACTGAAAAAACCCAAATTGGTCATATAGTTATAGTCTATCCACAAGAAGAGGGCACAGCTGCCGTGTGGATGCCCGCTGCACTAGGGCAGTATCACACTGACAGTTTCTAGGAATCTATTTGCAACCAAGTAATTTGGCCATTATAATTTTGCTCTGAGCACCAAGGGGTGATAGTTTCAGTGTCTGAGGAGAATGTCAGCAAATCTGACTTCTAGCTAGGTCTTAGCTTTGGAGTCACTCCCCTTAAGAGATGTAGCTCCTTTAGCAGGGCATAGGCTGTTAGGTGATTTGTAGGCAACCATGGTGGGTTAGCTAGTGATGGATGTGGCATGTTCTAAACTTCATGGAATTAAACACAAGATAACTAAAAGGCACACCAAAAACACTTTCTGAAAACTCAAAAAAGCATAACCATTCAAAGTTTGAAGAAACCCCAAATCTTCTCTACTGCATACAGGTTTCTCAGTTACTTCAAATGCATCTTGAAGGTAAAAAGATACTTTTAGAGATACAGATAAGTCTAAACATTTTGGTTCAATTATCTTTTGTCATTATTTTTTTTTATAAACTGAGGAACATATTTTTAAAACATTTGTATATTAGGATGGATGGCCACAGGGCATAGGAAAACCATTTAACATTTTTTACTACTGTCTAGTCAGTTAGATGATAGAATATGCTGTTCTTTTCCTTGGGAGATTAAGAAGAAAAATGTCTAAATTTTTCTCTGGTAAACTATTTCAAAAGAACGCTATCCAATATTTCTGAAGTGGTAGATGTATTATCTCACTTCTGCCAGAGAGCCCCCTTTCAAACACTCTTAGTGAGTTTGGCTTATGGCTTTGTCAGAGTACCTGCAGGATTGCTATTGACCTGTTTCTTTAGCTCGCTATTGAGACATTCCACAGGCCAGACTTGTCCTTTCAGTTAATTCCCAGGCAGACACAATCAAGAGGAGCACTGTGTGCCACACGGACGATCTGTCTCTCCTTGGCTGTACTTGCTCTTGTAGGTCGTCTCTGACTTAGAAGCTACTGGAAAGTCTTTGATAAATTAAAAGCCATATATATTAAATTGACATTTAGAGTGAATTGGCCTTTGGTGGTGAAAGGACATTTTAAAATATTTTTTCTCCCTCTGGAAAAAGCAAAATTGTTTAAGCTGTGTTGAAAATTAATTAGGGTAGTTGAGGAACAGACTCAGTGGATAAAGTGGCAAACAAGCCTGAGGACCAGGATTTGGATTTCCAGCATGCATATAAAATCCAGTTGCTTGGTGGGCCACTTGCTATTGTATGCTCTGAAGACTGACTTGGGAGTTTCCTGTGCAAGCTGGCCAGCTAGACAAGCAGAATGGGCAAAATCCAAATCTAGTGAGAGGTACTGTCTCAGTCAATAAAGATGATAATGATTGAGGATGAGGGCACTATCTGTCCTCTATACACACCTGTACACATGTATGTACACATGCATATGCTCACAAACATGTGTACATGCATGTATGAAGACATACTACAGGCAAATACACAATCAAATATTAATTATCAAAAGAAACCAGCAATAAAAATAAATGATGATAAGATATTTTAAACATAAAGTTGAAAAAAATGATAAAAGAGTTTCATATTATTTCCTCAAACATTATTGGTACTTACATGAGCCAAGTGCCAACTGGGCAAAATACTTTAAAATTTTTAATAAATAATAATAATAATAATAATAATAATAATAATAATAATAATAATGTGCATGTTTATAAAGTAAGTGCAAGGGTCCTAGGGCAACTTCATGGAATCGGTTCTCTCCTCCAACCTTCATGTGTAGTCTAGGGATCAAACTCAGGTTATCAGGATTATGTAGCAAGGGCTTTTACACACCTAAACTATCTTACTGTTCCCATGTGAGCAAAATAAAGCAACTTGTTAAGTGAGTTTTTTTTTTCCCTTGAGCTGAGGACCAAACCCAGGGCCTTGCACTTGCTAGGCAAGCACTCTACCACAGCTAAATCCCCAACCCGAGATTTTTTTTTTTTATATCAAGGCAATAGTCTATTCTTCATAACTAGCATACTAGAGAAAGTACCCAAGGAGCTAAAGGGGTCTGCAACACTATAGTTGGAACAACATGATGAACTAACCAGTACCCCAGAGCTCTTGACTCTAGCTGCATATGTATCAAAAGATGGCCTAGTCGGCCATCACTGGAAAGAGAGGCCCATTGGACTTGCAAACTTTATATGCCCCAGTACAGGGGAACGCCAGGGCCAAAAAAATGGGAATGGGTGGGTAGGGAAGTGGGAGGGGAGGGTATGGGGGACTTTTGGGATAGCATTGGAAATGTAATTGAGGAAAATACGTAATAAAAAAAATTTAAAAAAAAGCAACAAGCCTATATCTGGTATCAACCTTTACATATGTTGAGATCAATATAGGCAAATGAATCACACCACAATACAAAGCTCTGCACACACACACACACACACACAATAAGGCAATAGGATGACAATAGAATGAAGAGACAACTTAAGAGACCTGGATTAAGTATTCGCATGCCATGTATCTGCTAAAGGATGGATTCCCAAAGGACACAATGAGTTCTGCAATGTCACGGCACAAATACCTAGTAACAAAACTGAAAGATGGAGGGAGGCTAAGGGACTTTTCAAGAGAAGGTATAGAATAAACAATTGGAGTATGAGAGCCCAATGTTACTAATAATCAGAAAAATAGAAGGGAATGTCTCAGGTCAGACAACGTGACTACTGTCGAAGGACAAGTGTTGATGAGGACGTGGAGAAATGGGAAGGACTCTTGGGTGATCGACAAAATTGTGCAGTTAGTATGTAAAAGTTCAGAGTTTCCCTACCAAATTAAAACTCTTATTCAGCAAGTTCATGGATTTTACTCAACGAAACTGAGAGTCAGGATCTGAAGGAGATAGATCCTCTGCCGTGTTTAAGATGGCATCATTTTTGTAGTTCCAAGATGTGTAAATCATCCAGAAGTGACAGAGGGCTAAAGCAAACATACCATAAAACACACAAAAAGGCATCACTCAGTACTTAGAAGGAAAAGTCAATCACATGAGATGACAGAGGTGAACTGTGATGAACAGAGTAAAGCAGTCAGAAGAGAGAGAGATTGTTGTTGTTGTAGTTGTTGTTGTTGTTTTATTCTTCAATCCCTTTTTATACTCAGTCTCCATCAACCTCCCTGCCTTCCCCCCACCACTCCCCATCCCATATCTCCTCCTCTAGTCTCCAAGAGGATGTCCCCATTCCCCACCCCCACCTCACCAGACCACCTCATGCTCTGGGGGTCTCAAGTCTCAAGAGGATTAGGTCCATCTTCCCTCACTGAGGCCAGACTTGGCAGTCATCTGCTGTATGTGTTGTGGACCTCATATCAGCTGGTGTATGCTGACTGGTTGGTGGCTCAGTGTCAGAGATCTTGGGGGTCCAGGTAAATCAGGTCTGCCCTCCTCCTCAGCTTCTTCTACCTTTTCCCCATTCAACTTCTGTCCATTGGTTGTGTGCTAGTATCTGAATCTGCCTCTTCCAGCTGCTGGTTGGGCCTCTCAGAGGGCAGCCATGCTAGACTCCTGTCTATAAGCATACCACAGCATCAGGAACAGTGTCAGGCCCTGGGCCTCTCTTTGAGCTGAATCCCAATTTGGACCTGTCACTGGACCCCCTTTCTCTCTTGTTCTCCATTTTTGTTTCTGCAGTTCCTTCAGACAGGAACAATTCTGAATCAGAGCTTTTGACTGTGGAATGGTAACTCTATCCTTCCTCTTGATGATGACCTGTACTTCCACTGGAGATGGATTCTACGAGTTCCCCTGCCCCACTGTAGAGCACTTCATCCAAGGTCCCTCCCACTGAGTCCTGAGAGTCTCTCACCTCCCAGGTCTCTGGTGCATTCTGGAGGGTCTCCCCAACCTCCTACCTCCTGAGGTTGCCTATTTCCATTCTTTCTGCTGGCCCTCAGGGCTTCAGTCCTTTTCCCTCACCCAATATCTGATCATGTTTCCCCCTTTCCCGGCCTGTCCCCTCTCCCACCCAGGCTCCTCCCTCCCTCTGCCTCCCCTCCAGGATTGCTTTCTTCTCCCTCCCAAGTGGGATTGAGGCATCCTTACTTGGACCCTTTGTTTTATTAAGATTCTTAATTTCTGTGGATTCTGTCCTGGGTATTCTGTACTTTTTTGACCAATATCCACTTATTATTGAGTACATACCATGCATGTCCTTTTGGGTCTGAATTAACTCACTCAGGAAGATATTTTCTAGTCCCATCCATTTGCCTGCAAAACTTGTGATGTCCTTGTTCTTAATAGCCGAGTAGTATTTTATTGTGTAAATGAACCACATTTTCTGTATCCATTCTTCCCTTGTGTGACATCTGGGTTGTTTCCAGCTCCCAGCTATCACAAAAACGCTGCTATGAACATAGTGGTACACATGCCTCTGTGGCATGGTGGAGCATCTTTTGGGTATATGTCCAAGAGTGGTATAGCTGGATCTTCAGGTAGATCTATTCCCAGTTTTCTCAGGAACCACCAGATTGATTTCCAGAGTGGTTGTACCAGCTTGCAGACCCACCAGCCATGGAGGATCGTTCCTCTTTCTCCACATCCTTGCCAGCGTGAATTGTCACCTGAGTTTTTGTTCTTAGCCATCCTGATTTGTGTAAAATTGAATCTCCGGGTTGGTTTGATTTGCATTTCCCTGATATCTTAGGACTTGGAACAATTCTTTAAGTGCTTCTCAGCCATTTGAGATTCCTGTGTTGTGAATTCTCAGTTTAGTTCTATACCCCATTTTTTGATTGGGTTGTTTGGTTTTGTTAAAATCTGCCTACATGAGGAATCCCATCTTATCAGTCAGAGAATCCTCAGGAGGCCATGGGTGGTTGGCAAGTGCTGAAGAAGGGATACAACATCATTAATAAAAACAAGCAGAGAGTTTCTGTTAGAGAAGACAAACTCTAGGGAGCTGCTTTCAGCATTGAGTCTACAGTCAAGTGCATTTTGCACTTGCACATTTTAGAACATAGATCTCATGTTATGTTCCCAGCACAATACAGTAAAACCATTAAAAAGCTATCACTACTCTGCCATGCATTTGAAGATACAATTTTTGGTTCAAGTATTAGATGTTCAGCCATCAGTTTGAATTGTGTATTTCCGTTAATGAGAAATGACATTTAAACACAGCCCCTGAGAGCAAAACTGCTGCTGAACCTGACAATTCAATGTGATAGAAGAAGAGCAAAGAAGGTAAGTGCTTGCCTGTTCTGTCCTCAATGTCTGCTCAGCACAAAAGCACACTTCCCCAGACTCCACCCCCACCAGTGCTGCAGACAGGCTTAGGTGAATAAGAGGAAGAACTTTGCATAATAGCTTTCTTCCCACTTAGCTGCCCACTGGCAGCTGGTGAAAATTTGGGGCCTTTCAGGTGTGCTTCAGCATAGCCACTGACTACATTAGGATGGCATCTTTACTGAAGTGTCTGATAGAGTATGATCAGGTCATGTTTGGGACTGGCTGAGATCTGCCTGGAGCACCAAGGAGAGGCAAATGTACAATACTGGGAGACAATGTCAGTGGATCTAAATGGAACAGTGGGTCTTATTAACTTCAGAGTCTTTCTTAAGCAGCACAACTGCTGGCACAACTGCTTATCACTTCAACAAGGGATAGGCTGCAGCAGGAATTTAATTGTTAAAAATTTACTGTATTCTCAAATTTTGATTATTATAGATTCCATATATGTTGCATATTCATGTTGTTTCACATATCTCCTAGAACATAGAAAACATAATGCATATATCATATATTTACATAAATATGGGGAGAGAGAGAACAAGAGAGAGAAACCTATTATCTTACTTTTAGCTTTTAGGAATTTACTTGCAATATATCTTTTGGACCCAAGAGGATCCAAACTCAACTTATATGTTGAGTTCAGGAATTGTGGGTTGAGAGAATTCTCTCTCTCTCTCTCTCTCTCTCTCTCTCTCTCTCTCTCTCTCTCTTTCTATATATATATATATATATATGTATATATATACTATTTTATTCAAATATCACCAAAATATAATTTTCAGAAACATTGAGAGTAATATGTGAGAAAATATTTGTTAATGTGACCAAGCCCAGTTAGTGCATTAAATTAACTGTTGTTATAGTTTGTGTCATACCATGGTAGGTGGTTGGGAAGAGGACTCATCTTATTTGTACAACATCAGTCCTTGGGGATAACTACTGAGCAATCCTCATTCACCCTCTGAGTGATCCACACTCACCAACTGACTGATCCACTTTCACTCTCTGAGCTATCCACACTCACCCTCTGAGTGATCCACCATCTCTCTCTCTCCTTGGTTGTTCTTCCCTAGCTGATGCAGTGAGTGGGTTCATGCCCCACCCCCACCCGCTGTAAGCATCATTCCAATCGGCTGCTGCATCTGCTTAGCGTGTAGTAGAATCCCAAGAAGACCTCTCTGACTTCATCTGCTCACACATGTAGCATAAAGCAGTGTCACTTCCTGATGCCTGATGGACCATCAACCTTGCCTTTCTGGCTTTGAAACTCTTTCTTGCCTACTAAACTCCTCCCCTTCCAATATCTGGATAACTTGTTCACAGTTTTGTCTACATTTCTTGCTGTCACAAGTGTTCACACCTTTGTGTTTCAAAGTTATAGATATAAACAGGGTTATTGTTCTTTGGTGTCCTTTAAAAAAAATCTTGCCCCTTCTCTTGTAGAACTAGTACAACTAAAAAGAAAGAAGACATAGGTTTTGTTTTTACTTCCTACATTAACTATATTGTTTTAACAGATGATGAACTGCCAAGAAATATTCTCTGAAGAACTGATTGTTTTTGTAGCTCCTTGCCCCCTGAAGAGATTCTGTCTCAGAACTGGAGAGATGGCTGAGCACTTAAGAGCACCCACTGCTCTTACAGAGGACTTGGGTCTAGTTTTCAGCATCCACCATAGTGGGCAGCTTTCAACACTGTGAAACTACACTTTCCAGGTCTCTGACATGGCATTTTGACCCCTGAGGGCACCTGCAGTCATGCGGTGTACATACAGACAAGCAGATATGCATACATATCCATAAATAAAAAGAAATAAGATTAAAAGATCTTCTGACTTTTATCAAAGTCAATTTGAAGCCTGCTTTCTGTTTCCCTAAGCTCCATCCTCATGCCAGAGACCCAGTCTCACATTTTCCCCAGGGTCCTGGAACTTTCAAGTACAAATACAGACAGTTTTTTAAATGTCCACTAGATGTCACCATTGACCAGTGAACTCTGACTAACTTGCTTTAGTCTTGAAACAGGTGTTTATAATGATTTGATCCCTAAAATAGAAACTAGTTAGAAAGAAGTCTGTAGACAAAGGAATTAAGATGATTTTGAGTGGGAAGTAACAACTCTCTGCAGTGCTAGATAAGGCGCACCCACACTGCCATTACCATCTGTTCTACAAAACTCTCCTGAGGAAACAGGGGCTCTTGTCCTTTCTTCAGCAGGTAGACTACTGGAAGCTTCTAACTTCAGCTTTGCACTGAGAACATAAAGGTTCCTGAGAAAATGTGGGGTGTGTGTGTGTGTGTGTGTGTGTGTATGCATACCTGCATGCACGCGTGTGCTCACACACATGCATATGATGTGCATGTTTTGGGAGTGTGCACATGTCATGCATACAGGTCTATAAGGAGGCCAGAAGTTGATGTTGGGTGGAGATCCCAATTCAGGTCCTCTTGTTTGCATAGTGGGACGTTTATTATTTGAGTCATTAATCAATTTCACTCATCAAAAACTTCAGTTGGCCTTCAATTTTCTTACTTGTGAAATTAGTGTTTTAATTTAATAATCCCTTTCAATTTTGAATTGTAGTATGTCTACGAAATTCTTGTATCAGATCATAACTTCTTTATAGTCTTTTCTGGAACCCATTTTGGAGTCCATTGACATACTATCCTCCTTTTTTATGCATAAGTGAGGGAGCCCGTATGAGCATTCCCTTCTCTTTTTTTTAATGTTTTTTTAAATTATATATTTTAGTTATTTACATTTTAAATGTTATCCCCTTTCCTGGTTTCCCTTCTGAAACCCCCTCTCCCCTTCCCCCTCCCTCTGCTCACCAACCCACCCCTGACATTCCCTCATACTAGAGCATAAAACCTTCACAGGTCTAGGGGCCTCTCCTCCCATTGATGACCAACTAGACCATCCTCTGCTACATATGCAGCTAGAGCCATGAGTTCCATCATGTACTTTCTTTGGTTGGTGGTTTAGTCCCAGGGAGCTCTGGGGGTACTTGTTAGTTCATATTGTTGTTCTTTCTATGGGACAAGCATTCCCTTCTGTGACCATTGTTCTTTCTATACTGTGATTAACGGTAGCAATGTATAATGAACTAGGTAGTTTTGTTATGGATTTGTTTTAATTGTGATAATTGGATTGACCCACCTTTAAAGAATATTATAATCTAGATGATCATAGAAATATAATATATACTCATGTGTGTAAATGAACACTCAGAACCCTGCCTTGCCACACAAGAAAGTCTCTTTTCTGTTGTCAAAATCACACCAAGATTGAAGTTTACTCCCTCAAATATTTTTCTTTTAACCAAAAGTTTTGTGCCTTACTTTCACCTTTCAGTTTCTTCATATTCTTAGTTCATGCCAAGGCCTCAGTAAGGAAAGGATAATTTCTTGAGTCTCCCACCTCAACATTACACTTTTCTTGGAAAAAGTTGAGTTAATATTTATCCTATAATGTTTAAATGACCTTAATCTTTGGGTAAATCAAGGTATTTTTAAAGACTCATTAACATAACAACAATAATTTAAATGTAGATTATTTACTTAGTTTTCAGGGTTTCTTTGAGAAACAGAATATAACTAAGAGAATATGAATTCATAGTGGTTGGGTTTAGAATAAGTGCTCAGTGGTTAAGAGCACTTGCTGTTCTTAAAGACTCTAGTTACCTTTCTAACACCCACATCTGGTGCCTCACAACTACTTGTATCTCCAGCTCCAGAGAGTCTAATGCCTTCTGGATTCTGCATGCACCTGCATTCATGTGTATACATTTCATATATATATATATATATATATATATGTATATATATATAATTAAAATAGATCTTAAAGTAAAATGAGTGTGTTGTGGTTCAGAGAGGAGTATAAGCCAAATATATTTTTTAAAAGTATTTTCAGAGCTTTCATTAAAATATGTAGCATTTGCATTTATGAGATTTCTTTCTCTGTGACAAAATGCCTGATTAAATAAATCTCTAAGGGCTTTCTCTTGGCTCATGGTTTCTCAGATTTCAGGCCAGAGTAGTTTGTTCCTCTTTCTTCATGACTACACTAGAATAAGATGTAGTTTTTCTCAGGGTGACCAGAAAACAAAAGAGAGGAGAGGATATCCCCCTAATATCCTAACTTCCTTCTACTGAGTCCCAATTTCTACCACAAACTACCAGTAGTACCACAGACTGGAGGTCGAACCTTTGCTTTGTAAGCTTCAGAGGTATAAATGGGATCCAAACTCCAGCAGCCACCAAGTACACACCTTCCTTTCTTCTGTGGCACATAAATTGAATTGGGATTCACAGGGTATAAGGTGAACATCAGGAGTGAATGGATGAGGTCAAAGTGAGGTTAAAAAAAAACAAACTCAAAATTCAGAAGAAAGTTTACATGCAAAAGATGAGGAAAGTCATAGCTCTTAGTTTGTTGAGGTGCATTTCATGAGTCATTTGAATTTGAATGTTATCACAAGGCTCATTTTGATGATTTTTAAGAGATCTGAGACATGCAGAGAGCAGATAGCCAAGGCACACACGTGCAGAAGCATAGCAAGTGCTTATTGGAAACATCAGTCTTGCAGCTGACACATGTAATCAGTGCAGTGATCTAATAAAACCTTTTGATTCCCCATGAAATATCTTTTATGCTTCTATATGAGTTGCAACTCTTTCTATAGAATTTCTTGGCAATCCCAGATGATCAGGGACATTTCTCAGACTATTTTCAGCTTGGAAAGAAATAAAGCAGACCTACAGTGTCCCTGTGATGGCCCTTTGGCAGCCCCAGTGCCACCCTTTCAAGGGGTTAAGAGAAAGCCCAGGCTGGAAATGGAGCAGCAATTACATACTGACTGGGAAAATTGCCAGTTGTTCCTAGTTTCTGACCCTCTCTACAAGGTCCCAGCTGGTATGCATTTGAAATTTATACCTTAATCATACTTCATACTTGACATTGTTTTGCATTTTCCAAAGAACATTTAAATACATCTTTTCCCTTTGATATTATCTCCACCATCGACCTACACTGGTAAGGCAGATATTATCAACCGTGTTTACACACTGAAATCTAGTATAAAAACAAGGCAACATTTTGTATAAGGTCACACAAAACTGTGTCAATGAGTGTTCAGATGCAGAAAGCTCCTGTCTGTTTTAAAACACAACCTTTGTCTCACTGTTGAGAATATAACTCACCAAAGCTTCAGTGTTCCAAATTAAAGACACAGCTGTTCCCCCCACTATACCCTTTATGCCAGATCCTCCCCACCCCTCACCAAGTATGCATCAGAAAAAAAAAAAGCTCCTGGGAAGTGAGACTAAAATGATGAATTAGTTGTTTCTGCAAAATGAGTAGTGAAATTTGTGATGGGATTTTGAGCACAGCTTCCGCGTTCGTTCTTCATTTAAATAGAAACTCCAAGATCATTATTCGGAGTGGCGTGAAGTATCACCAGTTCTGATCTGCATGAGATGCAAATTTAGAATTTCCCCAAGTGTGATTTTTATGAGGGCTTTATGCAAAAAAAAAAAAAAAAAAAAAAAAGAGAGAGAGAGAAAGAAAGAAAAAAGAAAAGAAAAGAAAAGAAAAAGAACCCAAACCCATGATTTTATGTTTAAACTAGTCAAAGTCCCTTATCAAAAGGCCTGTCCCAGCATCTCAAATATCTGACATTCTTGCTGGGGATCCTAGATGATTAAAAAGTACAATATCACCCTTACATGTTTTCCACAGACACCCATCCTCCAATTATACCAGTGGAAAGCTATATTAGAGAGAAAAATGCTGTGTGTCCTCAAGTACTCTATTATTCTCCCTACACGTTATAGTTATAACAATTTAAAATATTTTCTGGTAATGTTAAGATGGTTGCATAAAACCTTCATGCCCATAAATTAAGATTTAAAATGTATTGACATTTGTATGTTTCTTGGCCAGCTGAGGAAAATTAAGCAAGGGAATTTAATTAGCAGTATGTGTTTATAAGTCCCAAATGGCCCAAGCTTAAACAGCTAAACACGGCAGGGTCCTAGTACACGTTGAGGAAAAGAGCTGTGAGAGAAAATGAAAGGTGCAAGGTCACAGAAAAATGTAATTTCCTCAACCATCTTCAGCGGAGAGGCTGCATCCTGAACAATCAGGAAATCCTGATGGGCCTGCTTATTCCACAGCTGCTCTCGCTGGCTGAAATTGAATTTCCCTGGGTACTCATGAGGCCAACTGAGAGCTTACATTTTCCCTCTACAGCTTGCTTTGCACTGATTCCAGAAGCAATTGACTCCGTTCACTCCTAGATAGAATGGATAACCTGTAGTGCTGAAAAGTGAACCATTAACCCTTTCTTCTTCAGAACACTTCAGTAAAGACGCAAAAGAAAAGGATGAAGCCTTCAGGGTTCCATATTGGATGGGTGTGGTCTTGATGACTCCGAGTCCCTTTCGAGCACTTTGGGATTCACAGAGACACTTTACTTACAGAGGACTTTAATTTCTGCTTCACAAGAACTTGTGAACAAGGCAGGGATCAAGACCTCTTCCCACAAGAGATTCGATGACTCATGAAGGATTGTTGATGTTTGAAAGGGCTGGCCTCCACGAGTGGACTCCATTTATCAGTTTGTTTTATTCCTATTATATCGATTAGTATACTTTGTGAAATAAAGTTTCATTTTTTCTTTTCGTTTTTAGATTATAATTTTATCACATTTCTTCCTCCTCTTTCATCCCGCCAATCCCTCCCATGTACTCCTTCTTGCTCTTTCAAAAAAATTTTTTTTTGGATGCCAACATTTTATTCAGTAGCTTTTAATTTTTTATTAGGTATTTTCCCCATTTACATTTCCAATGCTATCCCAAAAGTCCCCTATACCTTCCTCCCCACCCCCCCTCCCCACCCACTCCCACCTTTTGGCCCTGGCGTTCCCCTGTACTGGGGCATATAAAGTTTGCAAGTCCAATGGGCCTCTCTTTCCAGTGATGGTCGACTAGGCCATCTTTTGATACATATGCAGCTAGAATCAAGAGCTCTGGGGTACTGTTTAGTTCATAATGTTGTTGCACCTATAGGGTTGCAGATCCCTTTAGCTCCTTGGGTATTTTCTCTAGCTCCTCCATTGGGGACCCTGTGATCCATCCAATAGCTGACTGTGAGCATCCACGTATGTGTTTGCTAGGCCCCGGCGTAGTCTCTTTCAAATTTATGGCGTGTCATTTGATTAAATACATAAATAAAACCTGCTCAGTCTTGAAATGTTATTTGTATGTATGATTTTAGGACTGACAGATTTGGTATTGGACAACCAATTGGTGTGCTCTTTCTTGAGGAAAACTATTCTTCCAGATTGAAGCATTTCTTAGCTACCTGCAGTTTTTGTGTAGAGTTCAGCACTCATGGGCTTTTTCCCTTCCACTTCAGTGTTCTGGTTGTTGTTCTTCTTGTTCAGCTC
The DNA here is from genome assembly GCF_978045245.1 of Mus caroli. Lineage (NCBI taxonomy): Eukaryota > Metazoa > Chordata > Mammalia > Rodentia > Muridae > Mus > Mus caroli. Next base: position 146,941,408 of record NW_028227256.1, on the reverse strand, counting down.
CTATTTGGCAGCTCCATGGGTGAGACATTAAGGGTGTAGCTTCTGTCATTCTAGGAGATGAAATCTCACAGGAAACTCTTACAACTCTGCACCCCCACTTCTGCAATGATGCCTGAGCCTAAGATGCTGGAGTTGTGTTGTAGATTTATCCATTGAGACTGGGCTTCCCAGTTTCACATTTTGACTAGTTGCAGTTTTAGGGATGTTTTCCATCTGTTGCAAAGAGAAGTTTCCTTGATAAATTTTAAGGGTTAAATTTATCTGTAGGTTTAAGGACAAACTTTTATGGGGTTTTGCTTGTTTGTTTGTTTGTTTGTTTGATTGATTGATGTTGGCTTTTTTTTTTTTTTGGTTTTTTTTTTGCAAAGAGGTGGTAGTTATAGGTTTGGTTCCAAGATCCATGGCTTCATTAGCCTTAATATATATATTACATAGCACAAAAAATTAAATTTAAGAAGTCCATAAATTTGAAAGAGAGAAAAAATGTTGTTCAGTGGAGTTTGGAGGGGAAATGGGGAAGGGGTGGGGGTAAGAATGTAATTATAATAAAATCTCCAAAAAAAATAAAAATAAAAAGAGAAAGAAAGAAATCATGCCTTGACCCTCAGTACCAGACATGACTTTCCACTTGTTGAATGGGCCTTAAGGTCAATTAGACAGCTTTGGTTATCACCAAAGGAAACTCACTACTACTGCCCCAGGGTTATCATGCCATGTCAGTCATTGTTGTGATTTTAATTTTTAAAAAAATTAAATAGAGGCTATCATTAGTTTTAACATACACCCTGGGGTACTTATATTTATTTCCTGTCTTTTGGAAGTATAATCACTTGTAGGGATGGAGAGATGGCTCCGTAACCAAGAGCACTTGCTGCTTTTATAGAGTGGGTTTGTTCCCAATATCCACATCAAATGACTTACAACCTCCTATAACACTAGCTGTAAGGCATCCATAGCCATTTCTGGCATCTACAGATATTTGCACAAATGTACAAATCTATAAACACACAATGCATTTAGAAATTATCATCTACATTGTTCATTTTGTGGCAAAATAACTTCTGCATCTCTCAATACTTCATTTGAAGTTTATGTTTTTTACATGTCTTTTTAAATTTTTCCTCCATTTCCTACCATTTCTATCTATCTATACATATGTCTGTCTGTGTACTTCAAAAAGCTTTATTTTAACCTTGTCCAAAGCTTGGGAGAGACTTCTGGATGGTTACAAAGCTTTCTAGTGACTGGTCAGTTTTGAGATGACATCGGAGACTAGCTGGTCCAGAGCAGAGAAGGCTTGTGGTCTGGGTATTCTGTAGAGCTTGGTTATGTGATCATCCACCATCTTATGGATGAGTTTTTCCTCCTTAACAAGAAAATGGTTTTCAAGGAAGTCACAGAGCTGTGGGTCTGTGAGGACAGAATTCCAAGCATGAAGATCCAAGAAGGTCTGGTTCAGGTTCTTCTCCAGGGCCATGACAGTATCTACAGCCTCCTGGGTTTTACCACACTCATCTTTAGATGACTTCCAATCATCCTGGAAGAGCAGATGGCCCCTGTGCTCATACTGGAACTTGAGAAGATCCAAGGATGCTTTCATGCTTTTTGGCCAATTCATAGAAGTGGCCTACATCTTGCAGAGCTATATCACCCTGTCAAAATAGTGGCCCCAAACAGTAGAGTTACTGTAGGAAGCCAGTGGGTCTAAGTTGAAAGGCAGTTGAGGGAGGCTTCCCCTTCAATACCAGAACATTCCATGTCATGACTAATCAGTAGTATGGAGCTAACTAAAAAAAGCTGGTGCTGGCTGGTCCATAGAGCCTATGGTGAGGAAGATGATCCCAGAGCTGTGACTGGATGGATTAGAAGGCTGTTTGAAGCTAACAAAGAGGGAGTCCCCTGGTCTATTCTTTCCTAACACACTTGAAGCTAGAACAAAGCCAGAGCTTCTCCAGGGTACTGCCTTGACTATTTTCTTAAAGGCTTTGCTCTCATGAGGACTATGGAAACTATGATTTATTTTTCTGTATTATTGTTATGTTAACACAATGTACTATGCTGTCCTTCAGCTTCAGTTCTTGTGCTCTCCACTCTGTCTTATCATACTTTTCCAGAGGTCTGGTCAAAGCATGCAGGAAAACATAGAAAAAAGATAAGATTCTGTGTCTGGTTTCCTTGCAAGTGACCATGGTAACCTGGGTGGGCTCAGTGACACTGTTAGGAATACGGCTCTGTGTGCTGACATTCTCCTTTGCTATATGCATTCTTCACCTCCTAGCAAAGACACATCACCTTTTTGAATTCTTGAATTAGACTTCTTGACATTGGAAGCAGTTGAACGGTTTTGTATGTCCTGATGGTCTTGTGTAAGCTGACTATATTAAGGAAGAAGTAATGGGCTCATTAAATTCCTTTTTTTTTCTTTTTCTCTGTCCAGAAGACTATTTCAGAATGTATTTTTACCTTTATAACATGAATGAAGAAATAGGGATCCAGGTCTCACAGCTTCCAGCTGGTAAACATGGAATTTAGTTCATATCTAATTCTATTACCTATTCTTAACAGATTTTGTAGGTTACACACTTGATATTTGTAAAAGATATGAAGAGAAAAATGCCTTATTCTTTAGGGGGTTACCTATGGCTCCAATCCCACCATTTCTTGACTCATCATTGTGATACCAGGCAAGGGCTTTCTCTATGAACTCTGAATTGGCTCTCACGGATCTCCACAAATAAAGAATGGTTCCAACAAGAGTCACTATTTCTTCCTACTGAACAAATGTAGAAAGTGTTAGTACCCACTCTATCAGCCTCTGTTAGAAAAAACTGATCTTTCAGGCAACTTGAAGTATGGAAACCAGAAGTGGTCATTTGAAAGGGAAAAAAAATTCCTGTCATCTATTCTTTTCCAAGAATTTCAAAGGCCAGAGCAACTGTTTGGATGTATCTGCATAACTGGAAAACTTTATCCAAAATAATGAGAATGAAATGCAATGTTGTATTTTATAAGAAAGACAAGCTATTAACATGACAAGATGATATGATGTGTTTGTGCTCCTTGTGATGTGTTATCTCTGTGAGACATCAAACAAGAGACTCTTCTCATTATGAAGGACCCCTGAGTAATATTGTCAAAGTCACTGTGAAGCCCCTTTTCATGCTAGCTGTACTACTACATTTTTTATTAGGTATGTTCCTCATTTACATTTTGCTATCCCTAAAGTCCCTCATACCCTCCCCCCCACTCCCCTACCCACCCACTCCCACATTTTGGCCCTGGCATTCCCCTGTACTGGGGCATATAAAGTTTGCAAGTCCAATGGGCCTCTCTTTCCAGTGATGGCCGACTAGGCCATCTTTTGATACATATGCAGCTAGAGTCAAGAGCTCCAGGGTACTGTTTAGTTCATAATGTTGTTGCAACTATAGGGTTGCAGATCCCTTTAGCTCCTTGGGTACTTTCTCTAGCTCCTCCATTCTCTGTACTACTACATTTTAATCATAAATTCCAAGTAATAGGCTTTTGACATCGATTTCTTATGGGAGAATTTAAAGATATTTGTTTTAGTTTTCTAAGTTTCATGGAAGAATAGAACCTAGAAACAAATGGGACTTTGGAGGGATGTCTGGTTTTGATACTGAATAAAATTAGGGAATTTAAATTTAAATAGGAAAGGGAATGTGAAATCTTCTTTGTTTGGAAAGAGCTGAAAATGAGTAAATGTTTTGGAAGTTTCCCCAGTTACGATTTTTCATATGAACAATCTAGAATTGCCAATACAATAGGATTCTAGATGTTTTCCATTAACATCTCTTTCAGAAGTTGACACTATTAGAACTTTACTACCACACTGAGTCCTCACACTCCTCTCCCTCCTCTTTACCTCCACCATCTTTGGTTTTTCCTTGAAAACAAAGGAGTCTTTACAGAGTAGCTCAGTTGTATAGTTGTGGGCTCAAAGGCCACCCCCTTTTATTCTCTGGACTGCTCTTTCCAATACAATTGTGGTAATTTTCATCATTAAACTTAGTTTCATTCTTCCATACAATTCATGTACAAATACCAAACCTACCTATGATAATAGGACAGAAGATTAAGCTCAGAGTTTAAAGTTAAAAGGAGAAAGGACATATAAACATGTTTCTAGTTATGAAGTGATTTTTGTCAAGGGTTGGACACAGGCAATCTATTAGAATGATATTCTTCAAAGTTTAGTATTTTTAGTTGTCTCTTCTTCCTCTTGATTCTTTCTATTGTTGTATGGAACTCTCATAACTAATATAATCTATTGGTCTATTTCTTTTTTGCCTTTGTTTGCTGTCCTTTTGGGGTCTTATCTACAGAATCATTACTGATATTGATGTGTTTCAATGTTTCCCCCATGCTTTCCTTGAGCAGTTTTGTAGTTTGAGGCCTCAGGTTTATATCTTTGATCTATTTTGAGTTGGTTTTTGTATTTGTTGAGTGATAGAAGTATACTTTTTCTAAATATAAATATAGATCTTCCTAAAATCATGTATTGAAGAAACTGTCTTTTATGCATGGTGTGCTTTTGATGTGTTTCTTAGGAATCAATTAGTGATAGATACATGGATTTATTTCTGAGTTTGAGTTTCTTTTTCTAATATTTTCCCCTTTCAATAGCTAACTATACAATCAGTTTCCCAGTTCCAAAATATTAAAAGATTTTAGTTAGCTTCAAATCTTTAGAAAAACACTACCAGGAAAGCTTTGAATGTTGACTGAACTAGACCAAGACTTTAGATCATAGGCAGCTTTGCTCAGTGGTACTTACCTCTGGGATATGACTCCCACACCCTTCTACCTTTTCATTTTTTAGTTTTGTAGCTAATTGAGGTTAGATATTCAGACTTACCTTTGGCTTCTGAGTTTTTCAAAGATAGGATGTTCCAATGTGTTGAAGTAGAAAAGGCATTTAGATATTAGACAATTGTTTTCACTGGTGTTATAGTGGTTGGACAATGCACATGTGAAATGAGAGTGAATAATGTCCCATGACTACTTGATATTCTGAGCAAAGCAAAACTATGAAATAGACCACTCTTTCTTATTTAGAAATATATGCACTCTTTTATCGTAACATCTCTTTTCTTTTCTTTTTACTTTTTTACTTCTGTGTCTTCCAAAGAACATGTTGTATCTATATGAAATGCGACAACTAGAATGAATTATTTTATTTATTTGACAAAATATTGATAAAACATCATAGCAGATGTATACTTTTCCCTATAAGTCAAATTCAATATATAAATTAGAAATAACAGTCTGAAAACATTCATGCACATTAATTAGTGTAATATCATGTAAAGTGGATCATTACCTAATTGGTCTTTTCTACTTTTTATGCAGATTGTATTTTCTGATAGCACATGTTCTTTTTAATCCAACAAGATTTGAAAAGATTTGAATTACCAGTAAGGGTACAGGTAGGTCAATTTGTTTGAAAAGAAGACAAAACTACAATTTTGAAATAAGGTAAAACACCACTACCACCAGCACCACCACCAGCACTACCAACAACACCAGCACTAACTAGCACCAGCAACATCACCAGCACCAGCATCCCCACCATCACCATCACCAACACCAGCATCACCACATCATGACCGTCACCACACCAGGACCACCACCTTCAACACTCCCAGCATCAGCACCAGCACTACCTTCACCATCACCACAGCCAAACCCAGAATACTGTCAAGTTGAAAAGTTTGCAGCCTAAGGCAGAAAACACTAAAAGAATATGTTGACATTAGGAATTAATCTCTGTACTAGTAGAACCCAAACCAAACAACTCCCTGACAACAATATTTTACAGACGCATGCAGTATATCTCCTTCATAGAAAAAGTTCTGTGTGGGCCACTGAATGGTGCAGAAATCTTATTATCAGGAAATGGAGATAAATTAGAAAAGGCTCATACGCTGAAAGATAGACAAAGGTGTGTGGAGTTTATTCATTAGGAAATATAAATGAGTGAAAAATATATTTTGATTCACCAGCATAGAACCTCTAAGAGTTTGATAAATCTAGCACAGAGCCACATAGTTGTATGAGTATAAGTTAGAAGCATGTCAGGGTGAATGGGTTCTCTATTTAATGGGCAGGGATAACTTAACTAGACAGCATTACCAGTTCAGCATATGGTCTTAAGCTTCCATGAAGATGACCAGAAATGTTGAGGCTGCATTTTTAGCCTTAGAATATAAACAAACCCTTTGAGGAATGTCAACATTCTTGTTATAAAGGCTTGCTGGCAGTGTTGGGTAAGAAAGTTGGTGTGGACCTGTTAACACTAGGCATGGGAGAGAAAGAAGATTTCCCCCAGAATGTTATTGTCTCCAGTTAAGAAGTGATCAATTCAAGGAAAATGTCATCTTCTCCAATGTAAGAAATGATCCACTGGAGACAACTGTTCTCTTCTCCACTATAGGAAATGATCAGCTGGGGATAATGTGGAGATCTGAGAGCACAAGGTTGTCTTGTGAGCATTTTTAACATTGCTGTGTTATAGAACCAAACCATTTGCTTTGTAGCCAAGCAGTGAATCCATGTGAGGACCATGATGAGGCAGTAGAGAATTTCAAACCTCCAGTTTAAAAACAAAGAGAAGTTGTATCACCAGCCGAAGGCAGAAGTGTCAGTGATAGAAGTACCAACCTGGAGGATGATAGAACCTAGAAGCATAGTAAGCATGGCCTTTATGGGATAAAATTCTCGAGCCAGATGATATTTGAAGCAAAGTGCAGCAGTGGTCAGTACAAACTACCCTTCCCTGTTGAGGCTGCAAACTGCCAGCTGACTACGTCAGTAGAATTTCTTTTGGGATGATGAGGTATGAAGGGTATGAGGAGGAGGAACACAGAAACTTTAAGAAAGCTTAACTCATTCATTAGGGGTAATGACATTGCCTGACCTTTATTGGAACTATGAACAAATATTTGGCTTGGAGTCTTACGTACCCAAACATGCTTGATCCAGGATTCTGTTATCAGGGAGACAGTTTTGTCTGCCTTTGGGTTTGTACATGGAGAAGAAAACAAAGATAATTTTACCAACTTTATACAATGTGGTTCAAGTAGAAGGTTGGTTGTAAAATCATGTGCTGGTCTAAAGTAGTGCACATCACATACACTTACAAAATCTATGTATTATATCTATAAATAGATTTTTGCTTTGTTTTGGAACAGGCTCTCATTATGTGGCCTTGACTGTCTTGGATCTCCTGATGAAGTACAGGCTGTGTCTCAAATTCATAGAGATCCACTTGTTTCTCTCCAAGTTCTGAGATTAAAAGCTGTTGCCACCACAACCATGCTTGAGAGATATTTAAATACCTCATTTCCTAATTTTCTGAAGTCCACGGTTCATCCTATTGTGTTAAGAACATAATTGTGTGTATAGAATGTTCACAGTGTCATGTACAAAAAGATAGAGCTAGGATTTGCTATTAAAAGATAGTAGCTGTAAGAGTCTTTGCATCTGCAGCTTTAAACTGCAGTGTTTGCACCTATGAAACCTTTGGTTATCATACTGTATTGGTGGTGACTTATGTACAAGATGAAAATGACAAAATTAAAAGATCATTTCGAAAATATAAAAACAAAATTTATTGTCAGCTTTATAATTTTATATACATTGATATTTCCCTGTGTACAATCAGTGAAATCAAGAACTTGGAAGTCCCACTAGTGAGAGAAGCACAGTGGCAGGGGCATGGCACTTCAATGTCATATGAACATAGAGTTACATTATACACTGGACTGTGTTCTGTAGGATGTATTCTGTTCATACACATCCGAGACACCTAAGCATGTACACAAATGATAACATTTCATTAGTTCTGAGTGTACCTTGAATGTACATGCCATCCAAAAGAATGCAAGACTCAACAGTCTTGGTGCTTATGAATCCATCCTCAAGCAATACACACACACACACACACACACACACACACACACAGAGAGAGAGAGAGAGAGAGAGAGAGAGAGAGAGAGAGAGAGAGAGAGAGAGAGGGAAAGTTGAAGAAAGTCTGATGAACCTCAGCAACAAACAAGTTCCTTCTGTCCAGAGGAGTAAGACAGAACTTTGAATTGGTTTCTGGCTTCTACTTTGTTCCCTATAGATTTCCCATAAAAATAGTAAAGGGAAGACAGAGTTTTCTCTGGCTTCCTACATTGCTGGCTTACTGAATGAAACAATATAAAGATTAAATTTCAGTTTTCATGTATGTGAAGGCCACAGGACCGTTTGCACTGTTGACAACCAAAATAGGACAGCTTCATAACTTTCTGGTTAGTCACTTAGTAACTGAGTGTGTGGCCTCTGTCTGAGACCAGGAAGCCCTGGATTGCCATGTTGGGATGATTCTTAGGTGGCTACCCAGTGATTTCATGTAGGGATCTTCCCTTTCCCAGGTTCCTCTAGTATTTTCCATTGCCTTTACCCACTTGAATTGCTGTGTTTTCTGATTTGATTCCAAGGTTAGCCAACTTCTTTGGCTTTATATTTACTGTACTCTTTGATTTTTTTTTCTTCCTGGGAAGTGGCCATTGTGGTCTCTGGCTTTATGAAACCTTCCTCTTCTGTTCTTTTCTATGCTGTATGGTTTATATAGAGCACCATTGTAATGGGTGGCACCTCCCTCCTTCCTAGAGTCAACCTACTGGGGTATGTGATGGCAAATTGGAACAGGTATGCTAATATTTACATGAAAAAGGACAAGGTGGTATATCATTGTAATATAATTTGACCATTGTCTATATTGGGTTTGGGGAAAAGATGACCATTGAATGATTTCCTAAATAATTGTCTTAGTTAACATCTCTTTTCCTGTGAAAAAAATGGCATGACCTAAAACAACAAAGGGAGCAAAGAACTTAATTTATGTTACAAGTATCAGGCCAAACTCCACCACTGAGAGGAAAGAGGGCAGGAAGTCAAGGTAAGCACCTTGAGGAAGGAACTGAAGTAGAAACCATAGAAGAGCACTGCTTATTTGCTTGTGCTTCATGGCTTGCTCACCCTGTTCTCTTTATCACCCAAAACCTACTACCTAGGAATAGTTAGTGTCCAAAGTAGGTGGAGCCCTTCCACATCATTACTAATAAAACAAACAGAAAGGGCCCTAAAGATTTGTCCACAGGCAAATCTTATGAAGCCATTTTTTTCAATTATAATTCCTCTTCCTAGATCTGTCTAGATTTGTGTCAGTTGACAAAAACCAACCAGCAAAATTAACCCCTTGTCAACTTGACACACACAATCACTTACTAATCTATAATTTTACTTTTTTACCCTAAGATCTGGTACAGTATAAAATATTCCAAAGTTTAAAAGTCCCAGTCCTTAAACAGTCAAATTAAAGCTCAGTTTCTTTAAAATATCCAGTTTCCTTCAACGTCCAAAGCTTCTCTGAAATATCCACAGTCTTTATAAATTATGTAAAGTCTCTCTAAAATATCCAAAGTCTTTCTACAACTCTAAAGAGTCCTTAAAAATCCAAAGTCTCCCGACTGCAGGCTCATGTAAAATCAAAACAACAAGTTATTTCTTTCTTACTCCAAGAGTGAAAAAAAGGGTACAGTCACACTCAGATCAAGGCAAAATCTATGTCTTCCAGTGTAAAACTCAGTGCTAGACTTCTGGGACTCATAATCATTTAGGGCTTTCCACAGAACACAGAGTGCCTCTCATAGACTCATAGCCAAAAGTTCAATTGCCACAACTATTCTCACACTATGTGTATGGTCAGGTATGTTACAGAAATACCACCTGACTTGGTACAAATTTCTTGGGTTTTCTAGTGCTGTGATGAAACACCATAACCAAAGCAAAGCCCTTGACATAAAAGGGCTTATTTCATCTTGTAACTTTCATGTCACACTCAATCACAAAAGGTAGTTAGGGAACGAGCTCAAGACAAGACCCTGGAGGAAGGAATCATAGAAGAAACCATCAAAAAAATATTGCTTTTTGGCCTGCTCTACAAGGCTTGTTCAGCCTACTTTCTCAAACCACTCAAGACTACCTTCTTAATAACGGCACACACAGTGGGTGGAGCCCTTCCACATCAACTATGAACTAAGTAAACACCCTACAGACTTACTTTTAGGCCACTGTTAGGAGACATTTTCTCACTCAAGATACCTCATCTCAGATGTGTCTAGGTTTGTGTCAATTTGAGCTAACATGATCACTATTTCTCAGTAGGAAGTGCTTTAAGGAAAAGTGAATATAGGATATTCCCTATGATAAGGCTTTTGAGGCCATACACAATTAAGACTTGTCTCTCATTGGAGGAAAAATTATGGTACAGATAGAAAAGGGAGACATTGTTCTAGAAACCAAGGGCCTGGTGAAGGTCAAAGAAGAAACAGATACTGTCCAACTGGCAGGTATTAGACTCTTGATGTTAGCACACTTAGCGGAGGAATTGGCAACCAGCATTCCCAACCTAAGGGAATCTGGAGAAGATAACAAAGATACATGATATGGATTGATATCTCCTTTTTTGAGCTATATGGGGGTGTTCTCTATTGGTGGAGCTTCTACTGAAACCCAGGTTGAATAGTGCTCTGAAGATTTTTCTTTAGTGCATCATATGATGGCCAGTTGATGGGACCCTCCTAGGTTCTTACTCCCTTCGTTACCTCAGACACATGGAAATGAAATCCTATTGAGCTGAACAGCTGAAAGCAGTTGATTTAATTACTCCTATCTTTGTCATGCAGGTTCCAAAGCTGGGCAAATATTCGGGCTTTGCTAGCTACTCTGATTGGAAATAAAAGTGGGTAATGTTGATAAAGCCGGGGAGGAAGAGGGCAGATGCATTAGACAACCCCATCAAAACTCATCCCAATCAGGCTGTTACTTGGGGAGACCCTTATGAAGTTATCATGGAGACTAGATTACTACATCTGGATAAATGTAGGAGATGCATTTTGGAAGACTTTAGGAGAGGAATACTAAAAACAATAACAGCAGCTATAACAAATATATCAACAATAGCAGCAGCAGCAGCAACAACAACAACAACAAAAATAGCAACAACAACCAAAACAACAACAACAACCTCAATATGGTTTAGGCAGTGCCACAAAGTGATAGTGACAATCCATCTGAATTCTGAAATGGATCAATCAATATTAAAAAAAAATGATATTGACCCAGAGGCTGCAGAGAATGTCTCAGCAGGACCCATATTTCACAGAGTGCTTACTGTGCCCCCATGACTGGATATAAGGACTTACTTTCTGCTACTGAATGCTGCCCCCCCCCCACTCCACACACATCAACCAAGAGAAAAGATACTATTCTTATAAGAGAAGAGGACATTGTACATGAATCCTTAGAACAGATTTTAGAAGCTATTTGGCAGGAGAATAAGCCGAAAGTAGGATACTTGAACATTTTTTTTCTTTTTTGGAAGTTAAAAATGGGAGGGATAAGAGCATGAAGCTTATATGCTTAAAGCACTTCCCCCCAAAGAAGAATATATGAAAAGGAATGAGAAGATAGAGCTTAGCTCCTCACAGATGTGCCAGTTCAGCTTATAAGATGAAGGGATTTTGATGACTGATATGAGGCTTACAGAACACTTACTGCTTCTTGTGCATTTGTGGAGGATTTCTTTGGAACTTATCTTGAAGCCTAAAAATATTTTGCAAGAAAAGCAAAGGGAACTTTCAAGGTCTTCAACAGTCGGGGCTTGAGAGATATTGGCATATACATAATGCTTTAGGTGGAGCTTTTGATAAGTGACAATATATTATTCTTGTAGCCTTAAAGAGAATAAAGAAATCGAAGCCATGATACACAGATATTTAACATTCAATTTTCTTTTAAAGTTGACCTTAGCAAGCATAGGTTTGGGGATATCATGACCCTGCCACATGTTTCTTGGTGAGGTATGAAGAGAGATGCAGTTTTTTCTGGAAACAGATTTGTTCTTAATAATAAACTGGCATATTTAATAATAATAATAAAAAAACATTAAAAACATTAAAAACCATTGGGCTAAAGAAAAATAATTGCTCTCCTTAGAGAGCAACACACCATTATTTCCATCTTTTTAAATTTATTTTTACAAACAAAAGAAAGGACATGTCCAAGTCAGGGTCATGAAAATTAGGATTATTTTATAATTCTCTGCTTTTCCATATTTTTTCAAATTTTTACAGATGTAATACATGTGTTTGCTCACCAGAATGATTGTATTAATGTCTCATATGTCTTACACCTGCAATCTAAGCCTTCGTGTTTAGACACAGAAGACGAGAGAATGATCAGAACCATCAAGGAAAGACTAGAAACGAATGTAATTACGTTTCTATGTATGCTCTGAGCCAGTCAGAATGATAGTCAAATATTTAGGATATCTGATTTTGCTTTATGGCATCTATAAATTAACCTAGGACTTTATATTATATTCAAACAATTTCATTGAAGGCCCATGCTGTGTGCCTTCTACTGCTGGGAAGGCGGTGTGTCTCATGTGGGAAGTCGGATGACTCAGTTGGTAACCTTGGGGGAACTCTTGCTGGCTGGCTTTGAAGCTTGGCTCATATTTCAGTTTACTCTGTTGCTTTTTCATGTTTGGTAGCTCAGTTCTTTATCTATGAAACGTGTGGGTGTAAAAATAGCATCTACCTTCAAAACTGCACAGCTTGAATTGTTAGAAAGTGTCATGGTGCTAACGTGTTTTTAGTTGTAAGGAAAGGGCCTGACTCATAAGTGTTGATATTATTATCATTGTGGAACAGGCGCCTGTTCCTAAGGAGATGCATTGAGCAGCTTTAGTGGTGCATGATCCTTTTTGTGCAGAAATTATTTTGCTTAGAAAATTTACATTCTTTCAATAAACTAAAAAAAATAAATAAATAAGAATAAGCCTCAGCAGGAATCTCTCTTAGATCAGCCTCTTTGAGAGTATTGGAGGACAGAGTGGTTGAAAACAGAAAAAACATTACAAGGAACTCAAGACCTTAAAGGAATTAAAAACATTAAAGAACACTGAGAAATGCATTAATCTGACACATGTCAGAGTGGTGGCATTGTGTACCAGGAAAGGGACCAAGTGGATAGCATGAATAATAATCATGCATTTTAAAGGGCTTTATATCTTTTAGAAGAGACATTAACAAGAAAGAATAGGACGTGCAACATTCTAGAGCCAATCTTAGGAAGAGGGAGAAGAGGGAAATACAGTTGAAGGAAGAAGAGAAAAAAAAGAAATGAGAATCTGAATTGGTTTTGATTCTCTTCCTAAGGGGAAATTTGAATAAAATATTTAAACAAAAGTAGCAATAATCAGCTATTATTTTTACAATGAAGTATATAATTACAAGATGCAATCTGCCCAGTCTGAATTACTAAGTGAATAAACATACTTATTAATGGTTATAAAAATATGATCTTGGAATTTATCTTATTCTATTTATCAGACCCTTGAGGTCCTCCTTCCAATAGCTGTAACTTCAAGCCTATAATGTTAGGGTCTAAGAATCACTGAAGAATGATACCCCGACTCAAATAGTATGTGAAAGCTAAGAGCATTTATTCAGCTGAATTTCCTGCATGTAGGGGTTTTGCCATTCGGGAATGGAGACACCTAGTGGGCTTGCAGGCGTAGCTTTCATTGTCAGGGGAATTTCAGGAAGGGATGTGTGCTCATTTACTTTTATTTGTTAGTTCTATCTCTAGGGGTCTGACTGATTCTACAATTGGATAGGCTCTGGCGACTTCCCAGAGGGTTGCTTACTCATTCTAGCTACGTATTCTTGCTTCAGGCCAGATGACAAGGTGGCTGCCCACAGCTGTGATTGGCTGACCACAGGTTCTTGGACCCAAGTTCTCATTTCTGGAAAACAGAAACTTAGGTCTAGTCTCCCATACTTCCAGTATGCAACCTGTCATAGAGGCAGCCTGCCACTGGCTAACTTTCTCTCAATAGGAAAAGCAGTAATGGAGCTGGGAAGAGAGGCAGGTTGCTTGAGTATTTACTGCGCATATTGTGATTACATGAGAGACACATCTCTTCTAAAGAGGCCACAGACCGTTTATGCACAATATTCTGCATAATGTTCCAGAGATGGGTATTTTCATTTGAAGTATTCTCATTCTAAGTTTTTTCTGAAAATACCTTAAAGACCATTTTCCTTGATGGTTTCTCCTTGTCTTCCTTCTCTTTCTCCTCCTTTCTTTCTTCCAAATACCACACTGTACACAACTCTGTGGATGTGATTTTTCAGTTATGATTTGGTGTATGACAAAAATGTCCATTTTTTTTTCAGGCAGTGATGTCACACACCTTTACTCCCAGCAGTTGGGAGGCTGAGGCAGGCAGATCTCTGTGAGTTCAAGGGCAGCCTGGTTTATAGAGCAAGTTCCAGCAGAGCCAGGGCTACTCTGAGAAGCCCTGTCTTATAAAACAAAACAAAATATTCCAATTTTATTATTTAGCAGAGCAATTAGTTTGGCTTCACCATTCTAATTGCCATGCTCTTAATCGATTTTCTCATATTATCAAATATCTATTTTTCCTGACACTATAAATTCCACCTTACACAGATACCATGATCATCTGAAATGATGTTAACTGTTGTCCCTTGAAAGCAAATTTTCTCATTCTAAATCATCAAAAAAGTTTATGTCTTATAGTTATAATTTCCTACATGGTTCTAGAAGTATGTGCCTTTGGATTGTAACCTTCTTAATCTTGTATACACCAAATAATGTTTGTGTGACATATACTCCACAGAAATGATCAGTTTTCATATTGATAACTTCTCTCCAGTTCTCTATGACATTATAGGAAGATTATAAATTAAGATCTTAAATCATGCTATCAGTTGAGCTATGTTCAGAGGAGACACTGGTCAATCGTTTCTCTAATGTACTTTTTCTGTTGTTTGTTCCTTTACTAAAGGAAACATGGCATTTATAGGAATTTTGGGTTTTCTTTTCTTTTATTTAAAACATGTTTAAAGTTTAATATATTTTGTCATATTCCTCTACTCCAACAAATTCATCTAGATCCTCTTCTCTCTACAACTCAACTTTGTGTTCTTTTTAAAAAACCAAACCAAAGCCTAATACAACAACATCCCAAAAACCTACAAAACCAAATATAATATCACCCCCCCAAAAAAAATACCAAACTGTAACTAAATAAAAGTGCACACATGTGCAAACACACACACACACACACACACACCAACCAAAACCACCAAAACAAAACTGTGGAGTCCAAAATGTTGGTTATGTTTTTCAACTACTCCTGAACATAAGATCTGCCCTGGAGTAGCAAATATACTTAATGTGATTGATTCCATGGCAGAAAACTATTTTTTTCTTTCCCAGAAGGTAGAAATTGCAGGTCAGTTGCTAGTTAACCTTTAACCTAGTGGCTAGCTTCACAGTCATCCAATCACCTATTTTTTGAAATATATATGTATATAGATATAATAAATAAATTATAGCAATATAAAACAAAAACTATCACATTAAAGTTGAACATCGGAGCAGTAGAAGGAAAAGAGAGGGCTCAAGAGTCAGCGGCCCACTTAGTAATACTCTTGGGAGTCCCGTAAAATACTACACTGGAAGTCACAATGTAAGTGCAGGGCTTGCTGCAGACTCACGAAAGCCCTGTGCATGCTGCTTCAGTCTGGCAGTTCGTAAGTGATTTGCTTATGTTGACTTAGGGGGTCATGTTTTCTCTGTGCCCTCCATTTTTTTCTGGCTCTTACATTCTTTCTGCCTCTTCCTCTGGGGCTCCCTGAACTCTGAGGGGGGATTTGGTGCAGAAATTCCATACAGGGCTGAATGTTCCAAGGTCTCTAGCTCTTTATGTAATATCTGGGAGTGGGTCTTATGTTTCCTGTTTGCTTCAGGAGGAAGTGTCTCTGATGGTGATTGAACAACTGATCTATGAATATATAAGAATGTCATTAGGAGTCATTTTCATCATGACATTTTAAAACTTTTTATTTAGTGTTTGTTTTTACTCTACATCCCTGAAGCATCTAGTCTTTGGTTCTTGGTCACCCAAGCAGTGCCAAGTAAGGATTTCATCTTATGGATGGGCGTTAAGTCAAATCAGATATTGGTTGGTTCCTCACACAAGCTTTGTGACTCCATTGCCCTAGCATATTTAATAGGCAGGACACCATTGTAGACCATAGGTTTTGTGGCTGGCTTGGTGTTTATGTTTCGTTTTTGCTACTATGCAGAGTACCTTCCTATACTAAAGGTGCTGAAACATAGGGGGTGAAGGCTGTATATAGGCGCCAGTTCGACATTTCCATGGTCAGTAGGCTGTGTATGTATTTCCAGCAAGAAGGGTTTGCTGTCAGTTTGTAGAGAGCAACCTATATAGTCTTGGCAACATCCTGGGTTGTTTGGGAATTCTCCTGGTCACCCTTTGGCTAGCAGCTTAAATAGATGTAACCCAAGCTAGCAGTGAAAACTTCACTTTGGTGACAACATATGGACATTTGGAGCACTGTCTCCCCCACTATTTGGCAGTTTCATTTAGATTCCCTCAATATATCCATATATTTTAGGAAGCTTCTACTGTGTTACATTTTCATACTGCCCCTCAAATTTTTATTAGTTTTAATTTTCTCTCCACACATTCTTTCCTGCTACCCCATCTCCTGTTTGCATCCCCATGTGATCCTTCCATTTTAGACCAACACATTCATCCATCCATTCATAAATATCTAATCTATTTCTCTTTCTATATGAGAGCTATCTATTTCCTCTAGACTCTTACTCTACTACATACCCTCTGTAGTTCTATGGGTTATAGTTTAGTTATCATTGGCTTAAAAGTAATATCCACACGTAAGTGAATACCATCTTGAACACACCTGATTTTGTCTGATCTCAGAAGCTAAGTAAGGTTGGATTTGGCTAGTAATTGGATGGGAGACATTTGAACTTTTTAAGAATAATAAAAGTAGTACTTATTCAGGCTTGTGATATATCCAAGCATTAACTAAGTTTACTTTTATGATAGGTTGTGCATGACAATTGTAATATCAAGTATGTATGTAAAACTCTACTTGGTGTGTTTTCCATATTTAATTCTTTAATCTTTAAGAATGTCCTGCAGTATCTATACTGTTACTATCCTGATATCACAGAGGAAGTAAAAGAGAGAACAGAAGGTGGGTTGTCTGTGATGACACAACCAATAAGAAGTAGAGACAGGACAACACCTCCTTCTTGCTTTGCTGTGAAACAGCTCCTCAGCAGGAGGCATCCACAGCCTGACAAGCCCTGGCTTCTCGTTACTTTTCGCGTACAATCTCAGATCAATGCCAATTCCCTCCTGGCCATTAAAAGAACTTTGATTTATTTAAAATTCCTTGGAAGCATTTTATGAGATAGACATCCATTATTATTCAGGTTAATAAAATAATTCATGGGAATCATTTAGGCTTGGATTTTTGAAGATTTTCTGTGCCTTTGACTCATTATGAGTTTTTCCCTGCTTTCACAGTAAGTCTAAGCTCAGACAACTTTTAAGAATTAAGTTATTAGAAAGGATTTTCTTGGCAGTGAACATTATGTATGTAATATAGCTGAAGAAAGACCAGATCAGCAGTATCTAAAAGCCAAGGTGGCAGAGATCTCACAACACTATTTCAGGGAAAACGTTTGCACTTAGATGTCCTAGACTAGCTTGGTTATTTTCAGACTTCCCCTTTTTGCGTCTAGAAATAAAAGTGATATCGCCACTCTTAACAGATCTGTATATCTTGTTTGGATGAATTATTAAATGTGAGCAGGGGAAACAAGGGGGATACAGGTAAGAAGAGAGGATCTCAGGAGGGTTTCCTATAATTCCTTTGGTCCACCCGCCAACTTGAAAGACAAAAAAGAGGCAGCAAGAGCTGACTCAGAAGAGCAATTCACAAGACAACAGCTGTCTCCGTGAGAGTAAAGCTTCCCCTCTTTCACCTTCTAACTTCTCTGATAAGTTGTCTTTTCCTCCCAGCATCTCAAGTGTGTCATCTTTTATGACACATGGGTCAGTCATTCTCCTCTTTTGTATTCGAGTATCTCATCTTTTATCACCATATGGTGTAGGAGAGTGATCCTCACTCTACCCCACCAGGGTATCTTTTCCTGTCTATGTGTCTGGTATGTGACAGTCTTTCCCTTTAATGTGTTTAGGGAGGGACATCTTTTTCCAGCGTGCATTCCATCCCTGACATCTTTATATCCTTAGGGCATCCACATTTCATTTTTTTTTTTAGGACTGTGTACTTTTATTTATGGTTGTTGTTTTTAACTTAAGTTTACTGATTGCATTTTTTTTCTGTGCTGCTGTGTCCTCAGTGAACTCCCTTATATTTTTTATGTGATATATATATATATTTTATGTTGAGATGGTGGGTGCAAATTTGCCTTGTACTTTCAGAGTGGGATGCTGAGGGTTTGGTGGAGAAAATCAGGTATCCATTCTTTCTATTATATAGAAATGTTACAAGCCTATCTAATACATCAGAATTTTCTATTCTTGTTTTTCTCTTAGCTTTAGCATTATTTGGAAAAAACATTGTGTACTCTTATTAATCTCATGTTCAGGGGGACAAATGTATATGTGGTGTGTTGTGTATGTGTGTGTGCACTTGTATGTGTGTGCATGTGTGTATGTGTGTGTGCAAGTGTGTATATGTGAGTGTGTATATGTATATGTATATGTGTATGGGTGGGTGTATTTTATGCATGTGTATATGTGTATGTGCATTTGTATATATGTGCGTATGTGTCTTTATGTGTGTGCACATGTATCTGTATGTGTCTGTGTATGTGTATGTCTGTGTATGTGTGTGCATGTGTATATGTGTGTGCCTGTGTATGTGTATGTCTGTGTATGTCTCTCTCTGTCTCTCTCTGTCTCTCTCTCTGTGTTGTGTGTGTTTATAAATAGGTTTGTTTAATGACAACTAGGGAGGTAGAAGAATAGATTTGTTTAAACACCTTCAGTATGTGTTTTCATATATTAATTTCTATGTAACTGATTTCTATGTAATTTCTATGTAATTGATACTTATTATATAGTGTAAATGATAAATGCATGGTATCAGAGACTAAATTTTAGGGTTAGTATAGCATCTTCATCACTCACCACCTCTTTGATGTTGGTAACAACTCTTAATCTCACGATGACCTTATTTCCTTATCTCACCAGGGAAATTTTTGATGTGGAGCTGAATCAAGCTAACAATGGTTCAGATTTGGTTTGGGACCTCTCCATATTTTTCATGTTTGTTCCTGATTATTTTGTTGGTTAATAATTTCTAAGTGATGCACAATGTGTCTTGGATCCACTTCTGAAGATAAGAAGGCCAAGTGAGGGAAGGTTAAGTCATTTCTTCGTTGCACAATACCCAATGCGGCAGTAATGGATGGGGATCAGCTGGTTTTTAGTTAAGGTATATGCTTGGTTTCTGTGAAGGTGTAAAATAAACATATGTAAGTCAGACTTTGGGGACCTTATATGGTCAGTGGGCTTGAGGACCCACAACGATTTCAAGAACCCATAATTCTGACTTTTTGCTTCACCAGGCTAATGTCCAGTCTTGTTTGAGTTCTTCCCAACAGTATGATAATCACAGATGGCATAGTCTTTTCTTTAGGACAAGCAATCCCAAGTTCAGATACTCATTGGAATCACTGGGAAGGCTTTCCAGATACACCAACTAGCAGGTAATCACCTCAGAGGCTCTCACACAATTAGCCAGATTAAAAAAAAAATCAAGACATGAGTTTTGGGTTAATTGTTTCTTACTGGACCAGTGAAGGATGGATTTCTGCCTCAAACATGAAGCCAGCCAAAAACAAAACATCTGACCCCAGATAGATGAGACTGATAGATGACATACATGAATCATGTCCCTGGAGGAGAAAGATGCCACGTTATAAAGTGCCACATGGAACTTGTTCTCAGTAGCAGAGTAAGCTAGCAGGATCTGTGGAAGTAGGCTTTATGTATAAAGATGGTAAGGACTCAGATACGGGAGAATGTGGGTAATTTTTCTTAACAATTCTGTACACTGAGAGGGAAAGGATAAACACAGCAATACCTCCTTTCTGGTAATGAAGTAGGTTGTGTAGGGCTCTTTATGCTCAGAAAATGAGTGGCGAGGAGGATTTACCTTTGTACCCTCAAAGTCCTCTCAATTTATAAGTCAGCACAGCACAGATGATTGGCCTTAATTGGTCTTAAACTGTGACAGCTCACCCTGAACGTCAGATCGGCAGGCCATTTTCTTTCATATGGTGACACAGCAATCCACATTCTTTATCTTTTTGTTAGAACCTTCATATGCTAGGGTTATGGCGTAAGTTACTTCTAATTATCCCAAGATAAAAGGCAAAAGAAAGCACAGAGTAGACATCCCCCCCACCCTTTTTCATACTCTAGGGTCTGAAGTATCAAACTTGGACTTCTATGCCATCATCACTCCTAGGGGCAAGGAGAGCTCAGAAGTACAACTGCTTTTCAAGTCCTTCTGTAGATAATCTCTATCACTATAGAATCAGTGTGTGGTTTGAGCTAACAGCTATTTCTCACCATTTAATGTCTTTCACTATTAGTATTAATTATTATTATTATTATTATTATTATTAATCATTCCTGCCATTTACATCTCAAATGATATCCCTCTTCCTGGTTACCCCTCCACAGCCCCGTACATCCCATCTGCCCTTTCCCCCCTCCCTTGCCTCTATGAGGGTGCTCCTCCACCCACTCACCCACTCCTGCCCCATAGCTCCAGCATCCCTCTATACTGGGGCATCAAAACTACACAGAACCAAGGGCTTCCCCTTCCATTGATGTCCTCATTGAGGATAAGGCTATCCTCAGCTACATATGGATCAGGAGTTCCTGTACACTCCTTGGTTGGTGGTCTAGTCCCTAGGAGCACTAGGTGGTCTGGCCAGCCAAAATTGTTCTTCCTATGGGGTTGCAGTACACCTCTGCTCTTCCAGTACTCCTTCCAGCTCCACCACAGAGTCCCTGAGTCAGTCTGATGGTTGGTTGCATCTGGATATGCATTGGCCAGGTGCTGGCAGAACCTCCAAGGGAGCAGCCACACCAGATTCCTGTCAGCAAGCACCTCATGGCAAGAGCAGTAGTGTCTGGAGACAGGATGGATCCCTAGGTGGGGCAGTCCCTGGATGGCCCTATCGTCAGTCTCTGCTCCATTTTTTCCCCTATCTATATATATTTCCTTTGGACAGGAATGTTTCTCGGTTAAGAACTTGGGTGAGTGGCCCCATCCCTCAAGTGTGGGCCATGCCTATCTACTGGAGTTGATCTCTACAGGTTCTTTTTTAAGCCTACATGTGTCCTTACTCATTAGTCTATTTATTTTTAGGGTTATTCAAGGCTTAATCTTTCATGAGTGTTGTCCTTCCTCTAGAGATTTGTAGTAGTTTGAACAAGTTGAGGACATTTAAATACTTGGTCCCTGATTGGTAGCTTTTGGTGAAGTTTAGGAAGTGTGGCCTGCCTGGAAGGATGTCACTGTGGTAAGGTCTTACCATTTTGAGGTAAGTCCCTTGGTTTCTTGTTTGTGGATACAGATGTGACCCTATAGCTGCTGTCCCAGTGCAATGTCAGCCTGCTCACTCACGCTTCTTGCCATGATGGTAATGGATATTTGTTTCTCTGAAATCATTAGTCCTAGTAAAACCTTTCCTTCTTTACATTGGTCTGGTCATGTATGTTACCCCAGCAACTGGAAAGTTTAACCATGTGCTTAAGTCATACTTTCTAAATTGTTTTCTTTATAAAAACGACTTTAGGACTCTTGCTTAAAACTTTTCAGTCTCATTATTCTTCTGTAATTATCATAACAAACATATTTCTTACAGTGCCTTATTACCTAATAATTTAAATACTTTGTTGATATCATTTTTTATATTACAACATGTAATTAGTTATTTGTTTAGTGGTTACCAAGGAGCACTGTGAA
Organism: Mus caroli; assembly: GCF_978045245.1. Lineage (NCBI taxonomy): Eukaryota > Metazoa > Chordata > Mammalia > Rodentia > Muridae > Mus > Mus caroli. The sequence goes on along the minus strand of NW_028227256.1, from coordinate 146,919,380 downwards.
GTCAGAGAACAACTTAAGGGAATCAGTACTCAAGTTCTACCATGTGGGTTCTTGGGATTGTTGAATGCAGCAAGTATCTCTACATGCTAAAGATCTTTACTTACAAGATGAACATATTGAAAGTGCTGCTCAAATGTCTACAGTTTAAAGTCATATCTTGTGTCTCACTTGGTCCTCTGAGGTGGCTAGAGTTGTGGATTGGTTATACATGTATACTATATATTTCATGCACTCAAACTTATTGATATGCTTAAAAGCAATTTTATTTTGAAATTTTGCTCATTCAACAGGAAGGTTTTCACTAGAGTAAGTAAAAAAGTGGGTGATTATATAGTTTAATGATCCATTCGAAATAATGGAAGGAAATAATCGCAATTTTATTCACACTCTCAAGTTAAAACATAGACACGGGCATACCTCGCTCTGGGGGGGTGGGGAAGGCACAGTCTCAGCTCCTACTCTGCCACCATAGATCACTGGGTACAACAGGAGAGCAGGCTCTGGGGTCTCTGGGCCTCAAGGAGGCCAGAGATGACAAGTTCTAATCTCAGACATCCCAGATGCTGCTGGATGTCATAGAAGAGCTGAGAATGGGTGGGGATCCAGGGGGGTAGCTAAGTCAGTCCTGGGGCCAAAGGGAGGAGGGTCAGGGGGAGAAGGCACTGGGTGGTTCCCACACAGGTGAGAGTCTTTGGTCTGGCCTAACAGATGGAAAGGCTGGGAGGCCTTCCAGGGGAGATTAGATGTGGCTCTTTAGGGAAAGGTCTATTCCATTGTTCTAGCACAATGGGTCTTGATAAGCAGAGATGTCCATGGTTTTAAGGTGTTTATTGTAGAAAGGCAGATAGAGGGAGTGGAGAATAAGAAGCTGGCCATGGCCTTGTAGAGAGAGGGGAGAAGGGAGGGGGAGAGAGGGGGGAGAGAGGGAACAAGAGAACTAGAGAGAAAGCAAGGAAGAGAAGAGAAGAGGAGAGAGGAGAGAGAGAGAGAGAGAGGAGGGGCCAAGCAGACCCTTTTATAGTGGGTTGGGCTACTTTGCTGTTGCAGGGTAACTGTGAGGAGGAGCATGCCTCCTGACTATTTCCAGGTAACTGTGGGGTAGGAGTCTGGACGGCCTACTTGACTGATGGCTATAGAATGATGGAGTTGAGGGCTCATGGTGTCAGGTGTTTGTGTCTGGGGGCATAACTCACTGTTCTGTCCCTTGTAGAATTTTCTACTGGGTCTCCAGATTAAGCCTGGCTTGACCAGAACATAGACTGCCTTTCGCTGTCTCACACCTTTCTAAATCATTTTATAAACTCAATGAATTTCATTAGTGTTGTTTACAAGAGAGTTGAAGAAGTTGTTTTTGTTTGTTTGTTTGTTTGTTTGTTTTTACAGGAGCAGGGGCTTCACAACTGAAGGAAAAGACTTCTTCTCTCCTCAGCAACAACTAACTATGTAACAATTAACAGCAAGGGGTAGGGTCCCTTGTGTTCTTTTACCTTTGATGATAGTGTTGACTGAAAGACTAATTCTTGTGTAAGCAATCAGCTACTGTGACTTCATGAGAGCAAGTGCAATAGTCACACTCAGAAGTCAGCATTCCATACTGCCACTTCTATTTCCTTAGCTTTTTCACTCTTTATATCCTTTCTTCCATGATATTCTTTGAATCTTGAAGTGGGTGATATCGATGTCCAATTTATTTTTACAGAAAAATTAAAGTATAGATTATTATTGTTGGTGCTGGTGCTGGTAATGATGGTGGTGATAGTGCTGGTGACAGTATTTGTGTGTGGATTCCAGAGCACAAACTCTGATCTCAATTAACCTGAGATCAGAGTTTATGCTTGGGCTAATATCTGGCATCTAACATAGTAGCCCAAGCCAAGATCATGATCTTAGCTTGGGCAAACATTTGGCTCTCTAGAACAGCCATTCATTATCCAGAACTAACATTTTGTAATGATCTATAAAAGCCTTTCAGTATCAAGTGGCTTAGTAGGCAACTAGCTTCTAACAATCCAAAAGCTAAGAATGTTACCAGGTAGCATCTTGTGCCTATAGAAAAGCTTACCCATCTCAATGTACCTGGCTCTTTGGTGTACTCAACAATGCATTTTAAACTTGCATTGATTCATGATGTCTTCTGTTCCATAAAAGTAGAAAAACATGCCTCAAAATGAAATTTTGGATAAACTAAGTCTGTGATCCCAACCATGATTGCTCAAGTGGCTAAAAAAAAAAATAATGTATCTCTTTAAGATGAGAGTGAGGGATGGGGTTGGCATCCCAGAGTCACAACTCTGAACCACAATTGTTCCTGTCTGAAAGAATTACAGGGATGGAAATGGAGAGGAGCCTGAGGAAAAGAATTGTCCAGCAACAGGCCCAAAATGGGATCTAGCTCAAGGGGAGATCCCAAGGCTGACACTATTACTGAGGCTATGGAGTGCTCACAGAAAGGGACCTAGCATGACTGCCTTTTGAAAGACCCAACAAGCAGCTAAAAGAGTCAGATGCAGATATTTGCACCCAAACAATGGACAGAAGCAGCTGAACCCTGTTGTTGAATTAGGGAAGGCTGAATGAAGCTGAGGATAAGGGTGATCCTGTATGAGGACCAGCAGTCTCAATTAACCTGGACCCCAGAGATCTCTCAGATACTGGAATGCTAACCAGGCAGCACAAACATATAGCAGAGAACTGCCAGGTCTGGGTTTAGTCAGAGAAGATGCACCTAACCCTCAAGAGACTGGAGTTTAGAGGTCAGGTGGGGTGGGAAGGATGGGGACATCCACGTGGAGACAGGTGGGTGGGGAGGAGGTATGGGATGGGAATGGGTGATAAAATATGGAGTGTAAAAAAGTAAATTAACTAATAAAAAAAAACAAAAAGAAAAAAAAAGATGAGAGCTGTGGTTTTGCATCAACATGAGTGACTGTTCTTTGAGCCAAGTGATTGCTATTTTGGTGAATTCAACTGTACCCCTATGCAAAGGAAGATGCCAGTTGGGCTCATTCACATCACTTCTGGAGAGGTCGGGGTGAAGCAGGGGTCATGAGATCTTTACCTGATTATCTGACTACTTTTTATCACCTGTTGTATACAACTAAGCCTTATTTGCATGTGGCCTCAGGGGAGAGGCCAACAAATGGTAAGGGAAACGAGAGGAAGGGAGGCTGTATCTATGTGGCTAGAAGATGCATCCATGTTGAAGTAGACATTAAATTTGTAAGAATATTGTCTTTTTAAAAAGCATTTAAAAACTGTACATGGATACATCCTTTTGATCCATTTTCCTCTCTATTCCTAGGCCCTCAATTCTTTCCTTACCATCTGCACAAATTTTTTCCTCTCAATTTCCCAATTTTATGTTCTCTCTCTCTCTCCCTCCCTCCTTCCTTCCCTACCTACCTCCATCCCTCACTTCTTTGAAATACCTGCTGACAATGAACAAAGTATGGCTGTTCATCCAAGTTGCTCATTCTGGAGACCCTGACTGGTCATGTGAGTCTGTAGTCAGTCATCACTGACCACTGCACAAAGAAACAACTCAGACCAAAGCTGAAAGTCTCACTTCTCTATGGGCATGAACAGTGTTGATTAGAAGGCAGTTTGATTCCTGTGCATTTAGCATTGATGTCCCCCGTGCCTTACTTGTCTATCTTCCTTCTCTTTCTCATTGGATCTCTCCGTGTTCCTTTCCTCATCCTGATGCCATTCTTCTATATAGTGTTGCTCTTTACCTTCTTGCAAGTTTGAACCAGACCCTTTGCTACATTTTGACCAAAGGCCAGATCTTCATTTCCGTTGTTTGCTCCCATGTGTGCTGGCTTCCTTTCTTCACCTCAGGCTCTGCTTCCTTCGGACCCCCAGAAGCAGCTCTTTTCCTTCAGGTCATTTTATGTTATCTTTTGTATTCATTGTGGGGCCCCAGGGCTAATTCTTTCATTATGTTTAAACAGAGGACTTTGTTCAGGTGTATCAAGGTTTAGAAAACAATCATTTTCTGTTTGATTGCTTGGTACTTTCACCAAGCAATCAAACAGAAAATGTATTCCACATTATAACATTTTTCCTCTTGTCCAATAGAACTACCATCTTTGTTATGGTTAATATTTATCCTCTCTTCTTTGTTTTATTCATAAATCTCACATTTCACATTTAAGAGTATATGTTTACCACAGTAGCTGGCAACATGAACCTGGGAGATCAGGGCCTAAAAATGAGGTAGACTAATGTCTCATGCAATAGTCAACTTAATTCAGAGCATCAGGCAATTTAGACTCTCAAGGCTAAGAAGAATCACGTGGATAAGGTGTTTGATTGAACAAAGACAAGCCACATGTAGTAAAAGCATGTTTTTATAGAGACCTTATGAATAACAACAACTGAAGTAAACCACTCCTATCAGCTATACCTGGGAGGAGCATGAAAACACAGTGCAAGGACAATTCTGTTTTGAAGGAACTGAGGTCAGAAGACTCTTTGCTTTCTGGGATTTTTCTCAGAAGCACTCAGAATCTTCACATGACACCATTTTTGGACTGTGTTCCAACAGATACAGTTGGGATTCCTCTTTGTAATTTAAAGCTCCCTTCTGGAACTTGTGTGGTTAGGAGTTCCAACATTTCATTTCTTCTGGGAGCCTGCTCTGTTGTGTTTGGCACATCAGAGAGAGTGCATTATGAGCTTGAGTCAAGCAGTCAGCGATGACTTTGGAATGTATCCTCGCCTACCTTGGCTGTGTATCACTGTTTATTCTGTAACATAGCAATATGCATATTATTGAAGGTCAACAAGCATAGTGATTTTCTCACAGGTGACTTCATGGTTTTTTATATATTTTTTTATTTTATTTTTTTTTTGGTTTACAAAAATATGAACAAGTCATGACTTTAACTAATGGGATTCCTATTGCATTTTCTATTTCTACCTCATGACATAGTAACTCCTATTATTCACTTTACTTTTGTCATAAATATATTTCTTTTGTATTATTTTTATCCGCTTGTACTTTTTAGCGCATTCCAATTTCTACCATATTACTATTACCAAATTAATTCATACCATATGTGTCCCAAGTGAAATAGTATAATCTGGCTCTGAACAACATTTTAATACACAAGACAGTATTAAGACAGATAAGACAGAAATAAAATAATTAAAGTTAGCTTTCACCAAAATGAGGTTCATTAAGTTACAGTTTGCTGTTCTCAGAAGTAAGAACATGCAAGTGGATAGAGGAAGGCAGATGCTTCATGGCGAAAGGCCAACCCTGAGTAGGTATTAAGACAAGTGCTAGGTTATTTTATAGACAGGAGGGACGATGTTCCTGATGGATATAATTACATGAATCTGTAGAGTACTAAGTCACAGAGCTATAAACCTTAATCATTTAGCATTTTTGAAGAAGCACAAGCTGGACATGTTGTAGAAGTGACATGGATAAAAGGAGGTTGTAAAACATCTTGTATCACACTACAAAGACTATTTTATAGGTGAGAGAATCTGTTAAAGGCAAATGTACTTATGTGAAATTTGGTCAGAAAGAAAAATATGTGATCACTGCCAAGGCTAAGAGTTGAGGGTTGCAATACATGAATCTATCAGGTTAGTTATAAGACTGATGTTGAAGAGAGACGTAGGGAGGGACTTCTCAATAATATTGGAAATGGAAACAGAACAGAAAATCTTCTTCCATGATCAAAGAGAGTCCTAGGAAGGAGAAGGGAGTCTGAGACTGTGGCAGAGTTCATGACCTGGTGGTGATCTGCCACTCAAGGTAGATACCTGAGGTGACAGAGCAGTTTATTTTGCATGGTAGCCTTATGCATTATTTGCACTGGAAACACAGAATCTCTTCATAATCCTGAACTGTAAAGCTCTTTGCTTTCATAAGCCATGTTTTAGTTTTGTATGTGAACATCCTATCTTTTATGTAAGAAATACAGGTTTACATTCCACTGAGGTACCCAGCTACTGTCCCAAGTGGTTGTTACATATTGACTTTGATTCACAGAAGCTACAATCCTCAGAATGTTACAATTATAAGTTACTTTGCAAATACACATATTTTTACATAAGGGTTGATACATGGAACCAAAATTTTGGTGACTTTTTATGATAGCTATAATTTATTATGTTTCTATAATTATCTTTGTTGGGGGTTTCTATTGCTGTGATAAACCACTGTTACCAAAAGCAAATTGGCAAAGAGTTTATTTCATTTTCACTTCACATCACAGTCTATCATCACTTTAAAAAGCTGGGGCAAGAACTCCACCAAACCCAGACACTATTGCATATGCCAGCAAGATTTTGTTGACAGGACCCTGACATAGTTCTCTCTTGTGAGGCTATGCCAATGCCTGGCAAATACAGAAGTGGATGCTCACAGTCATCTATTGGCTGGAACACAGGGCCCCTAATGAAGAAGCTAGAGAAAGTACCCAAGGAGCTAAAGGAGTCTGCAACCCTATAGGAGTAACAATAATATGAACTAACCAGAACTCCCCAGAGCTGTGTCTCTAGTTACATATGTAGCAGAGGATGGGCAGTCAGCCATCAATGGGAAGAGAGGCCCTAGGTCTTGGGAAGATCATATGCCCCAGTACAGGGGAATGCCAGGACCAGGAAGCAGGAGTGGTTGGGTTTGGGAGCAGGGCAGGTGGAGGGTATAGGGGGCTTTGGGGATAGCATTGGAAATGTAAATGAAGAAAATATCTAATAAAAATGCCTAATAAAAAGAAATAAATCTAGAAGCAGGAACTGAAGCAGTCCTGGAAGAGTGCTGATTATAGGTTTGCCTCTAATATTTGTTTTGTCTGCTTCTTATATGATACAGGATCACCAACCTAGGTGTGCTACTGATTCCTGTGGGCTGGGCCAACTGATATCAATCATTAATCAAGAAAATAGCCTCTAGATTTGCCTACAGACCATCCTCTGTAGGCATTTTCTCAATTGTTCCTATTCTAAATTAACTTTAGCTTTTAGCACAACTGTCCACTTGTCAACATGACAAATGTCAATTATTAAACCATAACTTTTCTTTCTTGTTTATCAAAAAAATCCAATATTAGTATCAATAGTGCAAATGTAAACTGTGTTCCATTTTTAAAGGAGTCCCATAGATTTAAAAATTCAAGCACTCTAAAACGTCTCTTTAAAATATCCATTGCTTTTTCAAAGGTTAATGTTGATCTCTAAAATATGAAATTTCTCATTCAATTCCCACACATCACAACTTTGAATGCCTGTAAAATACATAATACTTTCTTACTACAAAATGCAAGAGCCAGGGCACAGTCAAAATCATACCAAAGCAAACCCAACATTCAACAGTGTAAAAAGTTCAGTTCTGGATGTTTGAGACCAGTTCATCATCCTCTGGCTCCACAGGCCTTGCAGCTCCATTTCTTGACTCTTTGACTCCCAAGCTCCACAATAGCTCATTAAGCATTGGACACTCAGGAGCTCTTCGAACTCAAAGTTCCAAACTACTTCACAGTCCTCCTCAAACTTGCTGAGGTTGGTGTAGCACCCCATTCTTGGTGCCAATACCTATTTTAATTAGTTTTTTTTTATTACTCAGACAAAGCACTGTCACTAAAAGCAACTTGGAGAGGAAAAGACTTCTCTGCTTATATTTCCACATCCTAGTTCACTGTTGAAGAAAGTCAGGGCAGGAGCCCGGGGACATGAACTTAAGCACTGTCTAGAGGAGCCCTGCTTATTGGCTTGCTCATTAGAGATCAATGAATCTACCTTGTTATATAATTCAGAGCCACTAGCCCAGGTGTGACATCAACTACCATGTTTGTCCATATCAATCCTTAATTAAGAAATTGCCCTATAGATTTGCCTACATACAATCTGATGGAAACATTTTATCAAGTGAGATTTATCTTCCCAAATAACTCTAGCTTGTGTCAAGTTGAAAAAAAACTAATTACCCTGTCTCAAAGAATAACAATCTCCACAAACAAACAAACAAACAAACAAACAAACAAATAAAAACTCAAACTATTACAGTCACACAAACTGAATGAATGTTATGCTATATTAAACAAATTTATTCATAGTCTACATTCATGATTAACTCAGTATTTCAGATTTGTCTGTGTCTTTTGCAAAGGTGTTATGTCAACTTGAGAATATTATAAAAAAAAAAAAAAACCAAAACACTAATTCTTTGGTCCTCTGGCTCTTACAGTTTCTCTGCCTTCTTATCTGAGAGGTACAGGAATTGTGTTGTAGATGGATGCTTTGTAGGTAGGCTTCGCATGATCTCTGAATCATGCCCCCTTGTGGTCATTAGTAATATTCTACATTAGCTGTAAAGAGGAGCTTTTTAGATTAATGGAGACATTTACACTTTTCTGAGTGTATAATGATAAGCTTTAGAATGTAGGTAGGAATCACCGTGGTCTAGTAAAATGGTGGTAGTAGGTTCTTTTCTAAAATAATGACCTCACAAGTCCCAGGAAATTTGATATGTTTCTAGCATTAGGGATGGTGATTTCCCTCCTACTTAATGAAAAGTGGTGAGTTCCCTGTATCATACATATATATATTTGTGACTCTATGTATCTATCAATGTATCTATGTATCTATCTATCTATGTATCTATCTATAATCTATCTCTATGTATCTATGCATCTATATATCATCAATCTGCACCTATAATAATAAAAGAAAAAGAGGCCATCAATTTGATAGGGTATGGGTGGCATAGAAAGAGTTAGAAGGGGGAAAGGGGAGAAGGTAAATGAAGTAAAAATAATTTAATTAAAATATATTGAAATCTCATTCTCTTCAACTCTGAAACTTATACATGAATATATGATATAAGCTTTTTTATTTTTTAAACACTTAAAAATAGGTAGATAGAACATTTACTAATAGAGTCTTATGTACCTGAGCCAAGAAGAACCAAATTATATACTTATTTGTTTGGAATGCAATGTTTCCACTGCCCAAGGTGTGGTCCGTGGATATTACTTAGAGATTACTTTCAAAGTTCTTCAGATGCATTCTGGGTTCTGCCCGTGCACTCAAAGTTGACTTTTGGATTTCTTTCTTTTATTTTTTGTAAGCATTTCTCTTCTTTCTCTTTTTCCCAAAATTGAGCTCTGTGCTCAGATTCTCTCTCCAATATTTCCTTCCATGTGCTCAGAACACAGCTGGGATGGGTTCCTATTATTCAGTTATCACGAATGTACAATGCATACCAGCTTTTCTTCTTGCTAAATTATTATTCCTACTTTTGACAAAGTCCTCGAGGATCCATTTGTGCCAGTGCTTCCCTAACAATTGTTTACCTTTCTATCAATGAGCACAAAGAGCCTCACTCTCTCCCAGAAGACCCGAGGATATTTACTGCTCCTCAGTGTTCCCAAGAGCACCCTCTTTGCTCACAGCATTTATCAGCACATCCATTCTTGCAGCGCCTCCTCTAGTCCTCCTGTCCTGCCACAGATGTCTCTTCTCCCCCATATGCTTCATCTGTTCCCAATGTGATCCAGATGCTTTGAATTTCCTTCCAGGGAAACCCAGGATCTATAATAGGATCTTTATAAGCCATCCCCAGTGAGCCATCTTTCTGTGGTTTTGCCTGAGTCTGTTGTATTTTTCCCCAATGTGCTACAGGTGCATATGGCTCTTCTTGGTGCAGATGTGCAAAGCTTTCACCTTCTGTTCCTGTATCATGGCTGATTTATGTGTCCCTGGTATACTTTTCCACTTCCCATGGTGCCCGTATGTTTCCTCTCTTCATTGCACGCATCCATCAATATTCTTTCTTTAGGAGGTTACACTACTTTAGGGGAACATGAGACACCTCTACTTTCCCCAGTTCAGTCACACAAGGACTTTTGTCCTAATGTGCAAACTTGGGTTTTACTTTTTGGCACTGTAAGTCTTTTATAATCTGGACATTCCAAAGGGGTCACTACTGCTTTCCCTTTTTCAAAACACAATCTTTTGTTAATATCTCTTTTCACATTCATTATTGCATAAGACAAACAGCTATTCAGGATTCATGAGGAACAAGGCATAGCTCTTAATCCTGTTCTTTAGAACAAAGGAAAAGAAATGTGATTACTGAGAAGCAGAAAATGTCTCAGCTTTTGGATGAATGAAATTTTTCTCCTTTTCTTTTCTTTTCTTTCCTTTTCTTTCCTTTTCTTTTCTTCTCTTTCTTTTTTTTTCATTTTTCTTTTCTTTCTTTCCTTCCTTCCTTGTTTCCTTCCATTCTTTCTCTCTCTCTCTCTTTCTTTCTTCCTTTCCACACCAGATTTTATCCCGCCACCCTGTCCACCCTCCAACTGTTTCACATCCCATACCTCCTCCCCAATTCCCTGTCTCCATGTGGATGTCTTCACCCCCACCCTCCACCCCATCTGACCTCTAAACTCTCTGGGGCCTTCAGTCTCTGAAGGGTCAGGTGCAGCATTTCTGACTGAACATAGACCTGGCAGTCCTTTGCTATATATGTGTTGGGGGCCTCATATCAGCTGGTGTATGTTGCTTGCTTGGTGGTCCAGTGTTTGAGAGATCTCAGGGATCCTGATTAATTGAGATTACTGGTCTGTCCACGGGGTGGAACAGAATTTCTTATGTAACAATTTGTGTTTATAAGAACACATAACAATTCTATAGGTCTATAATTTACCCGATCTGAGGTTCTTTGTTGTCATAAACTAGCTAGGCTGACTTTTTTCATGGTGGACTGTTGGGAAAATTCAATTGTCTTTTCTCCTATGTTCCGTGGTGACATAGTCCTCACTATTCCTAGAGTCGTTTGCCTCTTAGTGAAACTCAGTTCTATGCAGGCCTATGAAGAGTCTGCCATGGTAAGTGTGGCTGAACTTCTTGCAGTAGTTGCTTACAGTTTTTCCTTAAATTATCATGGCACTGGTTTTTGCCCTCATGACAGTTCTAATGGGATAATTGTATATAAAAGAACTAGGCAGCATATCGGGTTGTGGTGGTATAATCCTTTTGTCTCAGCACTTGGGTAATGGTGACAGAATTTAAGACCAGCATTTTCACATGAGACCCTGGCTTGATAAGAAACAGAAATCAAATTATTCAATATGTCATGTTTATTCACCTCTGTGTTCATCTATCAGTTCTTCTACCAATTTGTCTCCATCCATAACAACAAGAGAACATAGTGGTCTTTCTCCTTTGGTTCAGGAACTATTGCTAAATAATTGTCCTCATTACCTTCAATGCTGCAAAGGGAACTTCTTTTCTCCTTAAGATTTCACAGAACTCCAGTTTCACAGGATCTTTTGCCTCTGTGTCTGGCAAGGATTTAAATAAAAGAAATAACTGGCTACATGTTTTTCATTCTGGCTGATACTTAATACTTCTTTTTCAGACCATGTGACCTTTAGTGTTTTCCTACATGAGGATTAAAATAGTATACTGTTTACATTTCTGTTATTATGTCTAAAGCATATTGTTCATGCAGGACTAGGGATAGAATTGAAGCTCTTACACACATCAGGCAAGAACTCTGACACTGAAATGTATTCATAGTTTTTTCCTGCTTTTACTTTTGGGACAGGATCCTACTCACATGCCTAGGCTGACTTCGTCTAGCTTTGTTGCTCAAACATGTCTTGAACCTTCTATCCTCCTCCCTTGGTTTCTTGAGTAGATGGGATTACAAGCCCGTTCCATTAAATCCTCTGTTCTTCATTTAAGTATTCATCCTCTGAATATTTATTGCACACATAGAATGTGTTAGGAAGTATTTCTGGCAGTTTAATATAGAAATGAAGAGGTTTGCCTCCATAAATCTTAGTCTTAGATAAGGAGGCAAAAAATAAGCTAAGAGTAAAGCAAGCATAGGTCACAGTAATGAGAGTGGGAGGTTCCACTGGGAGGAATGCAGAAAGAAGTGGTGATGAGAAACACAAGAATGTGTATTCCATTGTGTTGTTGAAGGAAAGAGACTCTAACTTATATAAGTCCAGAAAGTCCTCACCAGGACCGGGATATTTGCAGGGTAAGTAGAGTATGATGTTATAGGGGTGGAAAAAAAACTCAGAAGAAGGGAACAGAAACTGCAGTCGGGCATCCTGGGAACTTTGAGAAACAAAGTATGCAGACCTGATTGGGGTTCCATGGAGAAATGCTTTGGACGCCATTTTAAGTTTCATAAAATCTAGATTATGATCATCATTTTTATGAGCTGCTAAAGCGTGACTGGTTCTTATCATTTTCTAAGGATTTTGAACTTTCCCACAATTTTCCATTCATCCTGTCCCCCATCTCTCCCCGAGTTCTGTCCATCTTTCTTTATTTCCTTTCTCTTGTCCCCATGACATTGTTATTCTTCATATCACAATTTATGTTAATAACTATGACACTCCAGCCTCATTTATGAAGATTTCCTTCCTTTTGCCAAGTTAAGTCCTCATATCTCTAAGCTTATTTTGGACTATCATTTTTACACTTGTATATTATTCAATCTTCTTGTTGAGGGACATTCTCAGAATTGAACCTACGGATCTGGATAGGCGAGGCAATAATTGAGTCACTCACAATCATCACTCAATCTCAAATCACCTGAGAACATGGATACTTTAGTATTTGCTGTAGGATGACTTGAAGGGTCTTTTTATCTTCATGTCCTTCAGAACCACACTGTGATTTCTATTCATTTTTAGCTCCCTGATGATCTAATCACACAACATACATTACATTCTTTTCGTGGGCAATATCTTCTGCTTATAATTTTTTAAAGGTAGCTTCTTCAGAGAATGGTACCTTTCTCCTCTTTCTTTTCATGAGTTAACTTCTCTCTGATATGAGGCAGCATACTCTCATTTGCCTCCTATTTTAACTTTGACTTTGTTTCCCTTCCATTTTCCTCCCAACTCAGGGACACCTTGACTTGCACTTGTCAGACTCGAATTGCATCCTCTATTGTTGGCTTTTGGCTATGACAAGAACAAGGTGAGTCCGTAAGTTCTGATAGGAAAAGCTGGCGATGATTCTCTAGAGGGTGTACACTCCATTGTACACAATGAAACAAAGGTGGCACGTATGGAATCATAACCATGCTGTCATCCTTCTCATGTGCATAGGCTATAAATAGTTTCCTCTATAGAACAGTGATAGTAATCATAAACTCATAAGAAGTGTGTTATAATAAATCTGCACCTTCTATGAATTAAATGATTTCACAATCATTTAATTTTCCTGTGTGGGAAATTTCTGGAGAAATCTAGGACTCCTCTGTTTCCTCATGGTCTAATCAGCTTCTGTCCTGATAATACATGTAACTTGATAGGAACACACACTGTCTTATGTAGATGTACCCATATTTATATTTAATTGACTCTTCTAGATGGATCTGAACCTAAGTAAGGAATCATCTCTTTATTTTTTTTTTTTTTTTTTGAAATCCACAGTGACATTTAAAGCAACATGTCTCTGAAAGTCAGTGCTCAGTAATACATTCTAAAGCACTTATAGAACATAATTCTCTTTACTAACCTTTACAAATATTCTATTTACCTCACGACTCACACTGGAATCCTTCATGTATCATCTTATATAATTCTGTAATTTTCTTTTCTGAATAGTATTTATTTGTTCATTGTTCTAAGGATATAACCTAAAGCCATGCATTCCAGGCAAGCACTTTAGCAGAGAGTTCTATCCATAGTCCCATTTGTAACCTCTAATTTTGAGATAGGATCTCACTAAGTTGTCAATGCTAGTCTTAAACTCTCTGCAGCTGAGGGAATATTGAATTTGGCATCTTGCCGCTGCTTCCCAAGCAGTAAAGATTATAGGTTGCTATAGTAGGCCTGGCTTAATTTCTACTGAAAGTAGATTTCTACCTTGAATTTAATTTCTAGGCTATGATATATGTTTCCTACTTTTACAGTGGTACCCCTATCTTCAAGTACTCAAAGATATATGTGCATTCATTGCTGAACATTTGGTATTACAGGGTTAGCTTATTTCTTATGATTTTGTGATTTTTTAAGTGTTTTCCCAAGTTGGTTCTTATAAAACATATTATGGCCATTCATTTCTTTATGAAAAAAGAAATTTGAGTTTTCAGAAGAGGTTCTGGACTTTTGTGCTTATTTTTTGTGTGAATTTTCCATCTCACCATTGATTCTGGTTTTTTTTTTCTTCATTGTGAGGAGATGCTCTTACACGAAAATTGGTGGCCTTTTGTTATGAAGGTTGTAAAAGCATGTGTTTTAAAGTACCCTTTATATTTCCTCATCATAATAGTTTATACAGAAAAACTATATTGGTTCAATCTGTGGAATTATTTTTCCACATGGACACAGAAAATGTATTATACCTGAAATGTATTAACAATCGCTGTATTTTTTTATCTTTGTGTATTTTAAATGTAAATATTTATTACCCCATCAGTAAGTTGGATATATAATTGGAGAGAAAAAACTATCTCCTTAACCAGAAATGGCTCCTACTTTTCTTTAGTCCACAATTCTTCACAGGTCTGTTTAACATATTAAGCTGCATAGAAGTCTGTTCTGTTGAGTACTCAGATGTATTAAAATAGTTACAGTGTACTTTTTTCTTTTGTTTATATTTTGCTTATTTAACTCAACTTTCTCTAGTAAGCTTATGTCCCCCATCTAAAATGCAGATGTCTTTTGGCATTTACATGGGAAGCTATGTTTCTGCATTCTTGCACTCTTTGTCTTTCTCTGTTGCAGAGAACATCATACTTGACTAGAGTTAGAAGACAGCTTCCCTTTTCCATCCTCATGTCTAAGGAGGTCCTCTGCATTCTATACACCGTCATTTCTGCTTACCTTTCCTTAAGCTCCTCTGTCCCTCTACACGATTCACTGCATATACTATATGTGTTGCATCTATCTCGACTTTTCTTAAAACTCTGAAATATCAGTTCTGCTAATCTGAGACATAAATTGTTGTTCAGTTTTCATTTCTTTCTCCAGGCCTCTTGCTTTTTCTTTGTCTGTGCTGTGATTTCACCTTCACTGCCTTGGAGTCCAGTTTCACCCTCGTTAGCACTGTTTTGGAGGTTAACAGCCTGGCTTTGCCCATGTTGGATGTCTGACTGCTTGCTTGATTTTCAAAGAACTATAATTTCTTTGACATCTGAATCACTGTAACTACATTCTCATTTTGGGTGGCAAGAGTGCTGTCATTTCTGTCTCCTTCTATCTCACTTTGGTTTCTAGCTCTACAAACTCCCCTAGGGTTAGCACAAGTCCCTTTACGTTTCTAGGCACTTCACTCTACTTCAGTTTCTAGCCTAGGCATATCTATAATCTTTCTCTTTACAGTCAACTCTTATGATTTAAAATTGTTTCCTTTTGCTTCTCTTCAGGTGTGTTTACTTTTGTTCTTTACACCCTCGAGAGAAATGGGTTTCTCTTCTCTATCCAGTTCTCCCTATTTTGTATTTCATTCTTCAGTAAATGATGTTTTTGCCCTTACTTTCTCACTTCAGTTCTTGCTTACTTACTTTTTTTTATCTGTACAGTGAAATCTCATCTCTCACATCTCAATTTTCTTTTTATGCTGTGTCTCTTGCCACCTTGTATCTGGGGACTGTTTTGTTCTGTAATCCTGTACTTGTTGCTTCAATAAAGTTGAATAATCTTTGCTTTTGACAAACAATTTGCTATTCCTTTGAGAACACAGTAAACACTCTTGTTTTGTGTTCAATTTTTAAAGTGAGTGGTCAGTCTGCTCTTGTTTTTGATTCCTATAAAGCTTTTTTATTCCTTAGACTTTAGTTTCTTTGATCTGTTATATTTTGCTTCCCAGTATTATTTATAGGACTTGTATATTTTATTTGTAAGTGGCTGAAGCATTTATCTTCTTATAGATCCCATGTATATTAATATTTTATGCTTTAAAAACTAAATTGCCTTGGTAAAGTAAAAAAAAGTATTTCAATGTATATTTTCTGAAGAGTTACTTTTAAACAACATATTAAGAACTAAAGGGGATGCATAAAAAGTTCTGGAATCAGATCAATCTGGACCAGGTCAGTTAGAAAGGATTTGGGGAAAATGTAAGATTGAATTAATTAAGTGATCTTGAGAGACCTGCTGGGTTTTAGATTGTTTAAGAAAATACCAAATACCACAATCTGTCCCTCTGGTTCAAGTAGAGTGCTTCAGTTCGGGAGATAAACCAAAGTAACGTGAGTCAAAGACTGTAAGACTGACAATCACTAGTAAATTATACCCCATTTGTTTCAATATAGAGAAAGTTAAACTGAAAATGACCCTTAGAAGCTTTTTAGCAAGAAGAATCTTGATGAAGGTTTGTTGCAATAAACCCTAAGATATCTAATGTGTTATTCTCCCTTCTATTACCAGGATTTCTCTTAATTTTTATATCTTTGTCATCCTGCCTTAATTTTAATCTCTTACATTCAATTTATAGTAGATTCTGTAACCATCCAATCTGAATAAATAATAGAATTCATTAAAATGTTGTGTGATATAATATAAATAAACTGTCTATATTCTAGGAGTTACAGGCTTATTTGGTATCCCTGGAATGCTCTCCTCATGGTAGCATTAGTGGTTGCTGAACAGCAAGAGAGGCCTGAGATAGCATGTTGACTCTGCTTGACATAAGGGGATCTTTCCTGGGCATTGTCATGCTGTAACATTTTTTTTTTTTTTTAGTTTCTATAACCATATCTGAAAAGACCCCTAGTCTTTAGAAATGACAAGTTTGTGTTACTCAGTTATAACTAGAAAGTTGACTTTGACATTTATGTAGGAGCAAATAACAGCTAATTTTGAGAAGGTATAAAAATAAAAACTAAAGTGAGAATATATAGTAGCTGCTGAGTTTTGCTGCTTGCTGGAGCTGGAACATGGTCCCCATGTTCTAACCAGCTTTCTCTTTTCCAGTTCCTTTATTGTCTAAGCTTGGCTTTCCTGGAACTTGCTCTGTACATTAACCTTAAATCAGAAGATCTGCACTGCTCTCCTGAATGCTAGGATTAAAGGAGTGTACCACCATGCCTAGACTTAAGGTTTTCTTAATCTGGAACTTGCTCTGTCCTAGGCTGGCCTTGAACACAAGAGATCTGCTTGCCTCTATCTACTGGGATTAAAGGCTTATACTATTATTACTGGTCCTAAATTCATCTGGATGGGATCTTGGTCCAAAATCATCAGTCCCTTAATCTGCTATCTCATATATACATATAATTCAGCTCCATTCCACCTCCTCATACTCTTCATGAGACTAAACCACAGCACAGAGTCCAAACTGGGTTGTTTTGAGACTACTTTGTCAATGCAATTAATTTGACTCTCTTCATGTTAGTCTCAGGCACACTCTTCAGACACGGGCAAAACCAAGCCATATTCTTTATCAAAATGTCACATAAAACAGTCTCTAGGTCACATACTGAAATTCTTCTCTACTGAAACCTCGTGGGCCAGGTCTGCAAAATTCAAATCACTCTCAGAAATGAAGACTTCTTTATTCCTTCTAGGATGGCCCATTAATCCACACTTAAAGCATTCCACTGATTTCCAAACCCAAATTCCCCAAATCCACATTCTTCTTAACAAAAGCATGGTCAGACCTATCACAGCAATAACCCAGTCCCTCATACCAACTTCTATCTTTGTTAGGGTTTTATTGCTGTGAACAGACGCCATGAACAAGGCAAGTTTTAATTGGTTGGTGTACAGGTTCAGAGGTTCAGTTCATTATCATCAAAGTGGGAACATGGTAGTGCCCAGGAAGGCATATAGTGCAGGCAGAGTTGAGAGTTCAAAATCTTGTTCTGAAGGCAAACAGAAGACTGACTTCCAGGCAGCTAGGACAAGAGTCTTAAAGCCAGTGCCCACAGTGATAACCCCCTGTTTACAAGGCCACACCCACTCCAACCTAATAGTGCTACTCCCTAGGCCAAGCATATTCAAACCATCACAATTCTAAAGCAGGAACAAATTTTCAATAGACAATTTTCAATTTTCATGTTCAGTGTGCTGGATTTAGGAACCACTTTGGATGGTCAAATGAGCAATTAGCTAGGCATTTATGTTTTATTGATGGGTGATAGCTTAAACCTAGCAGAAAGAGAATTTTTTTTTGAGTAGATGTCAGTGCTATGCAGACCTGAGGACTTAGGAGGAAGGATAAAGAGGGGCAGAACTCTGTGAAATACTATCATAGCAGGTACCTTAAGAGTGAAATGCAGAAGAGCAAGGCAGTGACAAAGTGCTCCACCATGGATGCTGGGGTCCAGTTTTCAAAGCAGAACAATAAGAGATTTTACCTTACTGTGAACTAACAAGGTGGACTGTTGTGGATTCAAAGATGCTGAGAGGAGATTTGAGGTTCTTGAGTCAGAACCAGAGGTCTGCAGCTACATGTACCTGGGTCGGTCCACACTGGGCAGGGGCTGTGAAATTTGGCTCTGTGTAAATGCTGCCCACAGCTAGTTAGTATCTTAGATCTAGACATCAGAGCTGGAGATCCCAGTGTTTTATTTACTTTTTAAAAAAATTTATTTTATAAGGAAGAGTTTTTTGCCTTCATGCATGTATGTGCACTACATGTGTGGCTGGTTATGGAGGCCTGAGAAGCATACCAAATCATGTAGAACTGGAGTTAGAAATGATCATGTTTATTTTTTCCTTGTACTTTTTAAAAAAATATTTATTTATTTTTTATTAGATATTTTCTTTATATACATTTCAAGTGCTATCCTGAAAGTTCCCTATACCATCCCTCCGCCCTGCTCCCAATCGTGTGTACCATAGTTCTGGTGGATACTAGGCCTGCTTCCTCTTCAAAAGCAACAAGGGCTTTTAGTTGCTTAGCCATCTCTTCCACTCCTGTCCCAGTGTTTCAGATAGTCTTCCACCAAAGTTTACAAACACCCTGGGAGAAAATAGTGTGTTCATTTTAATGTTCAACAATTACTATATCATTTGTCTTGCAGGAGTCTTTCAGTTATTAGAAAATACAATGTTTAAAAATCATTGAAAAGATAGTTTAAAATAAAAGGTTATCATAGATTCTGCTCTTCTCATGCACATAATATGAACAATCCCTAAAGGCTTGTCTTTATGGAGGAAGAGAATTATAAACCAAACTAACATTTATTCAACACACATTCTGTGCTGTACAAGAAATCATTTCTCTAATTTGGTCACCAAAACAACTTTATTGTGAAAGTCCTTCATAGTTTTAAGTTTGCACATGAAGTGAGATAGCAGAAGTTAACCAACCCATCTACAAGCACACATCAAGTTGTCCTAAAGTCCTGATTTGAACTGAGAAACTCTGTGTTTGAAGGTCTACCATGCTCTGACTTGGAGTTGAGGAGAAAGAGTTCTTTGAAAAGAAAGTGTTCTTTGGCTGCCTGTATGGAAGTGATAGTTATCAGGTTTTTTTTTTTGTTTTTGTTTTTTTTGTTTTTTTTTCTGAAAGTAATTTCAGTGGACCAAGGATCAGACTCAGAGGGGAATAAATTGCAAATATTTTGGGTGAGGTATTTATGCATTGGTAATGAGAATGAAGAAGCAATTTAGGTATGTTATTGCAAAGAAATGGTAAGATAAGAATCAGGAAAATAATTAAAATATACCTATGAAGAGTTATATTTGCTTATGTTTGGGAAAATATCTACTAAAAAGGTGATGGAGGGACAGTATAGGTTATTTGACATGAGGGAGAAAGAGAAATAGATGATATCATAGGTAAAATGGTTAAGGTAACCAGAGCAGTGTCACATGTGGCTCTGAAGGGCTCAGGAGAATCCCTTATCTGCCTTGTCTTTACTCTCTGACGTGGAGGGGAGGATTTTTGCCTAGGATTCAAATGCAGTTAAGTAAAAGGAGTTCTGATTTCTAATAGCAGTTATTTCCTGTAAAATAGGAAAGAGAAAAGGTAACGAATTTCCTGTGAGTTCACTTAGTGGGTTTTCAATTGATTTGCTAGTAGTAGAAAGATTTGGAAAATAAGGACACAAAAAAAACCATGGTTGATGTGGTGGGCCATGAAATCTCAATGCAGTGCATAATATAATTCATAACATACTTTAAAGCTGGCTTGCTCTGCTTCAACAGAATCTCCTAATACAATTTCTTTAGACAGACATACATAGACCTTCACAAGTAGGACTGACATTTTAGTAGTATGTTCTTTTTTTCTTTTCTTTTTATTGGATATTTTCTTTATTTTAATTTCAAATGTTATCCAATTTCCTAGTTTCCCCTTCAAAAATCCCCTATCCCTTCTCCCCTCCCCCTGCTCCCCAACCCATACTCTTGCTTCCTGGCCCTGGAATTCCTCTATACAGGGGCATAGAACCTTCACAGGACCAAGGGCCTCTCCTCCCATTGATGACTGACTAGGCCATCCTCTGCTACATATGCAGCTAGAGCCAGGAGTCCCACCATCTGTTTTCTTTGGTTGGTGGTTTAGTCCTAGGGAGCTCTAGGGTTACTGGTTAGTTTATATTGTTGTTCCTCCTATGGGGCTGCAAACCCCTTCAGCTCCTTGGGTACTTTCTCTAGCTCCTTCATTGGGGACCCTGTGCTCTGTTCCTAATGCACAATGTCTGTGTGCATCCACTTCTGTATTTGACAGGCACTGGAGGAGACAGGAGACAGCTATATCAAGCTCCTTTCAGAAAGCTCTTGTTGGCATCTGAAATAGTGTCAGTCTCTAGACAGTCATTCCTTCAGGCTCTGCTCCAAACTTTGTCTCTATAACTCCTTCCATGAGTATTTTGTACCCCCTTCTAAGAAGGATCAAAGTATCCACACTTTGGTCTTCCTACTTCTTGAATTTCATGTTTTTAAAAAATTGTACATTGGGTATTCTGAGCTTCTGGGCTAATAATCATTTGCCAGTGAGTGCATATCATGTGCGTTCTTTTGTGATTGGGTTATCTCATTTAGGATGATATCCTCCAGATCCATCCATTTGTCTAAGAATTTCATCAATTCATTGTTTTTAATAGCTGTGTAGTACTCCATTGTGTAAATGTACCACATTTTCTGTATCCATTTCTCTGTTGAGGGACATCTGGGTTCTTTCCATCTTCTGGCTATTATAAATAAGGCTGCTATGAACATAGTGGAGCATGTGTCCTTATTACAAGTTGGAGCATATTCTAGGTATATGCCCAGGAGTGGTATTGCTGGATCTTCCAGTAATACTATGTCGAATTTTCAGAGGAACTGGCAGACTGATTTCCAGAGTGGTTGTACTGCTTGCATTCTCCCCAGCAATGGAGGAGTGTTCCTCTTTTCCCACATCCTCGCCAGCATCTGCTGTCACCTGAGTAATCCTTGCCATTCTAACTTTGTTCTTAACACACATTGCTTTCTTCATAAGCCTGATGCTGCAACTCTGAAGAGCTGTAGAATACATAGATCTGCATTTTGGAACACTTAATACTGCTTAATATCAGTAGATCACCTGATTAACACATGTTTACAAATTTCTGTTGCTCAGGACACCTAGGAATCAAGACTCAATAATTCCACAGTGAATGCAGTTATTAATGCATGTTGTTATTTTGAAAGCATGTGAAAAACATACAGAAACAGATAATGCCCTCTTCTTGTTGCCTTTTTAACTGTAATGTCCTCACTTTGGCAGCATGCATACTAAAATTGGATGGATACAAAGAAGATTATTGTGTCTCTGCATAAGGAGGGCATGTAAATTCATGAGGTATTTCATAATTTAAAAATGTATTGCACTCATACTGAGAAAATAATATTTTCTATATCTTTACAAGTGACAATCACGTGCTAATGTGACTTGTATACCTATTGGGCAGGATCCAACGTTTTAGACTTTAGCACTAAGTTAGCTATTAACACCCACATATTTGTTCTGTGTTGACTGTGCAAGGCAATGTTTGTCCTCCAAAATAAATAGACAATTTTTGCCCTACAAAAACACCATGTTTTTGACAGTAATGTTCTGGTATCCAATGCTAACTCTATGAACTGTTTTTTGTTTGGTTGGTTTTTGTTTTTGTTTGTTTGTTTGTTTTTCAAGACAGGGTTTCTCTGTATAGCCCTGGCTATCCTGGAACTCACTTTGTAGACTAGACTGGCCTGGAACTCAGAAATTCGCCTACCTCTGCCTCCTGAAAGGTGTGCGCCACCACACCTGGCTTCTATGAATTGTTTTTAAGTAGTATTTTATGTGTTATCTGACATTGCTCTGTTTCCTTAGCAACTTAAAAGACTCTACATTTCCCCAGATTATTCTTAATTATTTATTTTTCAATTTTTATATTTATACATTTTAATTAAAACACTATTACATCAACTTCCCTTTTTGCTTCTCTTGATCCTTTACCAAGTCTCACCCCTCTAGCTCCTACCATGCTCCCCAATTCTCAAATTGATAATTTTTTTGTTTGTTATTGTTACACATATATGCATGTGTGCACAGTTATGCAGAAATACATAACTATGACCTCCCTAGACCATTTTTGTTGTTTGTGTGTATTTGATTTCAGTGTTAAGCCCTTTGTATTGGATAAATAATTAGGTGGCTCATCCCCTGGAAAGACTAATTACCCGTCTTTCTGCAGGCTTTTGTTGCCTCTAGTTCTTTGTCCAGGGTTGGAACCCTGTTAAATTTTTCCCCTTCTGTGCTAGGATGTTTATCGATATTGCTACTTATTTTAGATCTTGTTTATGCTGCTGTTTCTCTGAGATACTTTTTCCCAGCAGATATTCTGGCATGCTGGCTCCGAAAATCTTCCCACCCATCCCCTCTTCATTCCCAGCAGTGACTCCTATTAACCACAACAGTGACCAGCATGACAAAATATCCAGGAAGGTACATAAGTGGCACTCATATGTTGGTAACCAACAGCTGTCTAAATTGAACTTAAAACCTATTCAACAAAATGGAAATCATCCCTGGTGGTAGCCACATTCCCAAGCTCCCAAGAACAATGAGTTCATACTTCTTCGAAGGGTCTATTACAACAACATTTCCAGACCAGCATGATTCTCAAGTACATTCTAAATCTTGGGCTTATTCCCACAGATAAGTGGAACTATTATTCCTCATCAGAGAAGCTTTTCTTCACAGTAAATGGTAAACTACAATTGGAGACAATGGAGAGATCCAGGGATTGTGGGGCGCCCAGCTATATCATACATAGTTCTTGCACCCAAGGCTCACAGACTATTGTGGGAAAGACTGTGGAAATCTTTTTAAGAGTCAGAATTCCCAGATTCTTTGTTGCAATGGCTTAACGTGACTGCAGACATAGGTTTGGAAGAAGGATTTATACAGAAAAGCATTGAAAATAGCCATAAGAATTTATTCTTTTATTAAAAATGTACTGATTGTTATAGTAAGTTCTTATTAGCAAGTCTTCAGAAGCTTAGAGTCTAAGTTCCTTTTTGTAGATTTCATTATCAGTCTTAGAAATTAATATTTAAATATTTGAGTTTAAAGATGGGCTGTCTGTGAAGAGAAGGCTCAAATGGATGAGGTGACACATTGTTCTTTTAAAGATCCCAGACCGGGTAGTTTACACCAACCTTTAACACTAGATCCTGGGGATCTGAACTCATGAATACACTGTGGATGACATCATAAAACATGACCCTGATAAAATGATATGCTTTACATCACAAGGTTATGTCCTCTCATTGGAGGCAGGCCAAGTGCTCTGACTACTCAGTGTGGTTGTACTACATCGTAGGCCCTGTCATAGTTAGAGTTTTATTGTTGTAAAGAGACACCATGACAATGGCAACTCTTATAAAAGGAAAACATTTAATTGAGGCTGACTTTCTGTTTTAGAAGTTCATCCCACTATCATTGTGACAGAAAGCATGGTGGCATGCAGCCAAACATGATACTGTGGAGGTAGCTGCGAGTTCTACATCCAGATCTGCAGACAGCAGGAAGAGAGAGTGAAGTTGGTAGTGGTTTGCTGAAACTGAAACCCCAAAGCCCACATCCAGTGACAAGCTTCCTCCATCAATGCCATACCTATGCTAGCAAGGCCATTCCTCCTAATAGTGCCACTTCTTATGTGTCTATGGGGGCCATTTTTATTCAAAACACCACAGGACCCTTGCTTATATATGAGGCATCTTGGACTATTGGTGTTGCAGGAGTTCCTGAAGTTCTCACTAGACTGTACTTGAGACAGTCTCTCCCCTAGCTGATATTGCTTCTGCTATTGAAGTACAGAGTTTAGTCTGAATACTGTTCACCAGTCAACTT